>NC_061111.1:203590142-203715530 GCF_002878395.1 Capsicum annuum | reverse complement strand
TGTAGCACAATGAGTTCTTAGCCTGCAATATTTTGGAGAAAAAATTTGCCATAAAATTTTTCAGATACAAAGCATAGAGAAACAGTGAAGAACATAAATCAACTAACATGGGATCAATGCAGAGTCTACTAGAAAGAAAAAATAATCAACCACAAATAATGCGATCGAAACACAATAAACAACAACATATGAAGCCTAAACACTCTAAAGCAAGACAACACTCCTACCCGACTAACCTTCTAATCTAATACGCGGCTTCCATATCTCCTATATATGGTCAAGTCCTCGGTAACCTAAAGATGCGCCATGTCTTGTCTACTTACCTCTCTCTAATACTTCTTTGACCTACCTCTGCCCCTCCACATACCTACTATATCCAACTTCTCGCATCTTCTCACTAGGGCATCCGCACCTCACGTCTTCACATGGCCAAACTATCTCATTGCCGCTTCCCTCATCTTGTCCATCATGAAGGCTACTCCCACCTTATCACAAATAACCTCATTCCTAATTCTATCGCACCTAGTATGACCACACATCCACCTCAACATCCTCATTTCAGCAACATGTATCTTCTAAACATGGGAGTCATAAGTAGCTTATAACTAAATTTGGTAAAACTAAAGTTGCTAATAACTTGAAAAGTGAAAAGTTGCACCTTATGCAGGTGATTGACTTATGACTTTTTGCTGATTTAACGTGCTTATAAACTTACCCAAATACCATCTAAGCGATAGAGTAATGTTAGGAGTCAGAATTTAAGTTATATGCATCGTCGGTGTAAGCAGGGGCGGATCTACCTTATAAAAGATTTAACTAAAAATGGAACTTATTTGTCAATAAAAAACCTTATTAAATTATGCAAAACTAATTGACTGATCCGTTGTTCCTATTCAATTTTATGGTTAGTGCTAGGTGTATTGTATACATAAAATAATGGCACCCCCAATATTTTAAGAAGACTTAACTATAAAATGATAAATATCTTTTAGGTGACCTGATAGTTTAAAAAAATCTTTACGTACGCAGACATTGTATATAGCTCAAAACTCATTAGCAAAGTGTATATATCATCATCACTTACCAATGACTAACTAGTTGGTGATAGCCAGAGTCATGAACAAGAACATGAGCTTTAGCCAATTTCCATAGCCAGGCACCAGTGGCATTCCAAGTATTTGGGACATAAACTTGCTTCCATTGAGGCTTGTCATCTACTGGTGGCCTAGTTAGCTCAATCGCCAATGGTCTCAATGTGCCATCAGGTGTCAAGAAGAACAAAGTTCTTGATCCATAAAGTACTGTTCCTTTAAGTTCATTCACTTTGTTCACATATGGCAATAACAAATCATGATAATCTAGGATGAACAACTTCTTTTGTTCAACTGCCTGCATTGGTTATGTCTATCTCAAGAATTAAAATTATCAGAAGGAAAGCTTTTAACAGGAAAAAGGATACCATAAGGGGCAATCTTGAATTTTTGACCCACTTAACAAAATATTTTAAAAATGACATATGTTGCCCGTCAGAAATAAGTTCTAGTTATAATGTGTGCATTGATTTAGTGTTGTTATGTGGCAAGAAAGGCCTCATAACCTGACTGAATATCGTATGTCGACGAACAAAACATAAATAATGTGTTTTTCATACAATTTCAAAAAGCCAAATGATTTGTTTATACCTCTTCAATAGTCATAAATCCTCCAATTTCATGTTCAATTAGCTCTTTTGTGATTGCTGATTCAGGAGATCCATACACTTCAGGGTTTAGCTTGCTCTTTAGGGGCCATTCCTGTATATTCATGAAGCAAATATTTTAGCTCAAAATATTTCAACCAACAAATTGATAGTTTAACCAATATCTATTTGTCTGTCCGTCTGTCTATACACACACACTGATTTATAACTATAGTTGGGTAAAGTTCTATTGAAAATATCTGCAATTAGTTAGTTAAATTCACTGTTGCATTGATCTGTTTTACTGATCCATTAGAATTATTTTTGCCATAAGTTAGTTAAATGATGTCAGCTGTATAGGAGCTGTGATGGTGAGGTTGTTGAGTTATGTTGGAAACTGAAGAACAAACTTTAAGAAACTGAAAGTAGAGAAGATAAGATGTTTTACGTGGAAACCTACTTGCTCAAGGAAGGAGAAACCCACGATCTGTCACACAAAATTTTCCACAAACTCCACTAACTCAAGCCAAAACGTAATTACAAACTCCGACAATCACAAGCATTAAATTATTAATCCTAATTCCTTGAAATAACTCTATTACAAGACTGATGCAGTAACTTTAACACACTCCCACGTCGACTAACTCTAGCCAACCATCCTAGGTAACTCTACCAAAACTTGTGCAGCAACTCTACTTCACACTGAATCAACTAACTCTAGCTGACACTCCTAGGTAACTCTACCTAAGAGAAACACCAAGAATGGTGGAAACAAACTTGACTAAAATAATAGATGATTCGACTAACTAACTGTAGTTAATGTGACTCAGTCTAAAGACTTAGACAAGTGAAATATCTACTATCCTTTATAACATAGGAATAGATTTACGATTTAAGAACGAAAGACACAAGACTCAAAAAAACAACAAAGACTAAAGAAACAACTCAATCAGGTCCGTTTGTTGAAATGAGCAATGTTTTTCTTATGAGAGTGATTTTTTCTTTGGAAGATGAATCATTTTAGCTTTTGCGAAACTAGATTTTCTTCCCATATAATGATCTATATATATGAAGCAAATGAGAGGGAAACCCTAGAAAGTTTCTCATCGGTCGAGATTAAAGCTATTGATCCTCTACTATTGTGCACCAACTAGTCTGCAAAAAGTACAATTGCAAGCTATACTGTTGACTGCCAAAAAGTTTAACGACTGATGGACCAGGTCTGTCATATGGTCCCTATGAAGTATGACCCATCTGAGGAATAGTTACAGCTTATTTTTCCTAAGAACCTGATTCCCTTATTCCTTCAGAGACCTAGTGTGGGTACCTGGTTCTTCATCTGGTCCCTCAGCAAATTTGTCAAATCATCAAAACAAAGCATAGTACCATAATAACTATGCATCATCAAGTTAGTCAAGCTTCTAGATGTTTCTAGACACTTTTATAGGTCTATAAATTATCTAGTGTGCTGAGCATTGTAGTAGAACTCTAACTTATTTTCCTTCTTCCTCTTCAATGAAGTTTCTCTCCTGATGTTTTCTCTGTTCTTCCCAGTTGATATGTAGATTGTTGTAGTAATTTTTCACATGGTATCAGAGCAAGTCGTTACTGGTTGTTTAAATTAAAATTGTATACATTGTTCAGAGAAGATCAATTTTCCAGTTTGTTGAAGAAAACTTAGAAATGGTGATTGTTAAGATTGATCCGAGTGATCCTCTATATATCAGTCTATTAGATCTTTTTGGAACATTGATCAACATTAAGCCGATTGGATATAAGAATTATGAAGTTTAGAGTCGATCAATGAGGATCGCATGGTTAGGAAAGAGGATATATGGATTTGTAACTGGAGCATGTAGCATAGCATTCATTGTACAAAGATGATCTACATGAACAATGGGAGACCTGCAATACAATCGTGTTATCGTGATTAATGAGTTTTATCAGTGAATAATTACTGAATGGAATTGTGTATTCAACAAGTGCATTTGAAGATAGGAGGATCTTAAAGAGAGAATTTGACAAGGTGAATCGTATGACGCATTATCAGTTGCATAGAGAAATCAGTACGTTTTCACAAGGACCTGATTCAGTGTCAACTTACTTCACAAAATTAAAGAATTTATGGAGCGAGTATAATGTTGTAATTTGGGCCCCATTATGTGTTTGTCTAAGGTCAAAGGATTATGCATATCATCTGTGTCAGCTTAAGTTAATTCAATTTTCGAGTGGCTTGAATGATTCATATGACCAAGCTCTAAGAGAGATATAATTTAAAGGAGTTGCACCTATAGTTAATCAAGCATATGACATAATAATAGAATATGAAATTCAACAATTAGTTGGGGTGGCTACTATGGGTGAAAATGCTGATCCAATCGCAATGCAGGTGAGTAGAAGCTCAAAAACCAATTATGGGAATCAAAACTACAAGGGAATCAAGAGTGATCACTGCCATTTTACTGGTCACTAATAGCGCATTAGCATTAGTGTTTTACCAGTGTTGTAACCTTGTTTTACTGTGCACATATACTAATACTAAAGATATAATTTGATTAGGATTAGATTTGTTCAACTTATTTAAGCATTAGTTTGTTTAACAATAGTTATCTGTTTCTACATTCTGGGAGTTGGTTTAAGCTAATTTTGATTATTTCAGTTGTATTTAAAGTCCATTGTAGTCTCATCAAATAAACATACTTTCTTCTATTCTATTTCTCTGCTTTATTATGGTATCAGATCCACAATAACTCTAATGAGTAATTTTTTTCTGCACATCAATGGCTGCTTCCAGCCCCAATGCTAATGTTGATGTCTTCCATGTTGTCAAAAACTTAATTCAATTCAACCCAGCCTCCCAATTTCCCATTAAACTATCTGGCAACCACAACTTCACTGTTTGGAAGGCCCATATTTCCATGCTACTTCATGGCCATGAACTCTATGGTCATCTTGATAGCACCAAGTTGTCCCCTCCAAAAACAATCATTACTAACGAAATTGAATCCGCCAACCCCGAATACAAGGATTGGTTTCATCAATATAAACTAATCCAAACTGCTCTTATGGTCTCTGTTGATGCCACAATCGCATTCACTTTCGCTTCTGTAGACAACTCCAAAGCTGCCTGGGATCATCTTCACACCTCCTTTGCGAACAAATCGTAAACCCGCATATTTAGCCTCCGTCACCATCTCAGTTGGGTCAGTAAAGATAACAAATCAATTGTTGAATATCTGTGTAAGATTCGCTCTCTGTCTGATGAGCTCTCCACAACTGGTTCACCGGTCAATAACAAGAAACTTGTGGTGAAAATTTTGAGTGGCCTCAGTCCAGAGTTTCATAAAATTTCTGCAGCTATACGAGCATGAGACTCTCCAATCATCTACAAAGAACTTTTTGACAAGCTTCTTGATCATGAAGTGTTTCTCAAACATGAGGATCTCAAAAAGACGACCACACAAGTCACTGCAGCAGTTGCTCAACGTGTCAGAAATTTTCAATCAGTACCACGCAATAATCGACATCCACCCAATAACAACTGGTGTCCCCAAAACAGACAGCCCAATCCAAGTTCTATTCTTGAGGATTCCAACAATAGTTCTCAGTGGCGAAACTTCCCACACCAATCTTCACGAGTTCGCTGTCATCTCTATGACAAATTTGGCCATACAACAAATGTCTGTCGGTCCTGATCCCACAACCATTTTAAAGCAAAGGCTAATTTTTCTGCCCAAACACCGCCAAATGACCCATGGATTATAGACTCAGGTATATCTCACCACATTACCTCTAATACCAACTCCCTGCACAATGTTCAGGACTTCAAAGGGATGAAGGAAGTGACGATGGGTAATGGTAATGTGATTCCAATTACTCAAACTGGTACTACTCATTTATATGCATCAAATAATGCCTTCAAACTCTCTACTATTTTATGTGCTCCTGCTATCAAGCGCAAGCTTTTTTCAGTTTCTCAATTTTATCAAGATAACCAAATCTTAATAGAAGTTTTTCCTTTTAACTTTCTTGTGAAGGATCTGAATACGAGAACACCTCTTCTGTGCGGCCCGAATAAAGCAGGACTCTACAAACGGTCAACACCATCTCGCTCAACCATCAATGTTGCTGTTACCGGCCCTTCATTACATTTGTGGCATCGAAGATTGGGTCACCCTCATTCTCGAGTTTTATTTTGCATTCTCAATAATTTCAGTCTTTCTTATTCTTTGAAAGATAAATTTACTTATTATAATTCTCGTTGCTGCAATAAAGCACACAAATTTCCATTTTATTTAAATAAATTGTCTAGTAAATCTCCATTAGAAACACTTTACAACGATCTATAGGGGTCATCTCCCATTCTCTTAATTGATAAAAAACGTTATTATTGTATTTTTATTGATCAGTATAGAAAATACATCTGGTTATACACAATGAAAAACAAAAATAAAGTTCAACAAATTTTTCAAAACCTACAACAAATTTTTCAAAACCTACATCCTGTGCTTGAAAACCATTTTGATAAAAAATATACTCACCCTATACACTGTTGGAGGAAGTGAATATCAAATATTAGACCCGTACCTTTACTCCAATGGCATACAACACCTTGTTTCTCCACTGTACAAACCTCAACGGGTTTCCATGGCTGAAAGACGTCATCGTCACCTAGTTGAGACAGCTAAAACACTACTTCATCAAGCTATTTTACTATCTGATTTTTGGTCATTTGCTTGCCATCATGCCATATATCTCATCAACAGCCTACCCACTAGCACACTTAATAACAACTCAACATTTGAAGTTCTTTTTAATGACAAATCAGCATATGAATCTCTTCATACATTTGGTTGTTTATGCTACCCATGGCTTCGACCATAGGCCTAAACTAAGTTGGAACCATACTCCAAACCTTGTGTCTATCTTGGATTCTCCATCACTCATCATTCCCATCAGTGTTTTGACCCCACTAGTTCCAAAAATTCTCTCTTGGGATGTAGAATTTTTTTAAGATGTTTTTCCATTTGAAGGTATATTTTCTCAATTGAACCAGAAATTTTCTTCTTTAATGTGGGAAAAAGTTTCTCCTCCAAATAATTCTAACCTTTTCAATTATGGAGAAAATGCACTTGATGTTGATAACACCCGGTTGCCCATCACTATTCTACTCATGCTATACATACTCCAAGATGTATGCTCAATTCGAGTCGCACAGGAAAACTAACCGAAGGCAAATCACTCCATAACTCAGGAACAAGGTAATATCTGCTCTACTTCTTTAACATCTTCTTCTGATAGGTATAGGCAATACCTTACTGATAACCTTCAAACCCATTTTGTTTTCCAAAGCCAAAACCCTTGTTCCCTCTACTTGTCCTATCTCCAAGAATTGTCGCCCACCAATTACCCACGTCTATCGATGTCGACCACACTCACCATCCATACAGTTAGCCCCATCTCTCAGTTTACCTCCCCCATCTGAACCTATTATTAATATTCCACCTATAGAATAACATAGTATGGTAACGAGATCGCAAAACAACATCGCCAAGTGATAAAAAATTGTTGACTACACTGACCAAATGAACTAGCCTGTACCTTCTATTCCTGTAACCCACCAGCAACCAAAAAATTTCCATATTAGAGATGTTATGAAGGCTGAATTTGATGTATTAATAAAGAACCAGACCTGGGACTTGGTTCCACGAGACCATGCCCAAAATATTATCCCTTATAAGTGGTTGTTTCGAATTAAAACTAAATCTGGTGGCTCCATTGATAGGTACAAAGCAAGTTTAGTTGCAAAAGGGTTCACCCAAAGGCCCGGAGTTGATTTTCACAAGACATTCAGTCCGGTGGTTAAACCAACTATAATTCAAATAGTACTCACAGTTGCTGTACAAAACTGGTCGCTACATCAAATAGATGTCAATAATCCTTTTCTTCAAGGAAAGATTCAAAAAGACGTGTATATGTCTCAGCCTCCTAGCTATGAAGACACGAATTATCCCAACTATGTCTGCTATCTCAAAAAGGTAATTTACAGACTCCGGCAAGCTCCTAAGGTCTGGTATGATGCATTGACTAGTTCTTTGATTCGAATGGGGTTCAAAATATCTGAGTGTGATAATTCTCTCTTTGTTTTGTACAATATGAGGGTCACAATTTATATTCTAACCTATGTGGATAACCTCATAATCATAGGCAGTGATGAAACGTCCATTCAACATGTTGTTACCTCTCTTTCAAAATTTTTTTCTCTGAAGTACCTTGGTTTATTACACTATTTCTTGGGTGTTGAAGTACACAGGAATGTTGATGGCTTGTTTCTCAGTCAATCCAAGTATATACAAAAGATTCTATATGAGACTCAGATGCAATACTGCAAAGGTATTCAGTCACCTATGAGTATGTTTGAGATCCTACTAGTTGATGATGAAGCACCAAAAACTGATGGAAAAGAATACAGAAGTATGCTCGGTAAGCTTCAGTACCTTTCATTTACCCAACCTGACATCACATATTCCATAAACAAACTTACTCAGCTCAATACCTCTCTTTCTGTGCTTAACTGGAAGGCAGTTAAGCATATCCTACGATACCTTAAAGAAACATCACAATATGGCATTCGTATTTCCCCACAGAAATCGATTGCTCTCTACGCCTATGCTGGTGCAGATTGGGCAGGTGACATCAATGATCGCCGCTCTATCTCGAGCTACATTATTTATTTGGGCACAACATCTATCTCCTAGAGTTCTCGTAAGCAACCTACTGTATCAAGATCCTCCACTAAGGCTGAATATCGTGCAGTTGCTTTCGCCTTATCTGAAACAAATTGGGTTACTCACTTGCTCAAAGATCTTTATGTGTCACTCCTTGATACACCTATAATACTTTGTAATAACCTTGGATTTACGTACATTGCCGAGAATTTGGTACATCATACCAAAATGAATCACCTTGAGGTTGATCTTCACTTTGTTCATAACTAGGTCCGCAATGGATTGGTCCAAATGAGGCACATACACATTTCTATAAATTTATAGGTTATCCTACAAATTGGAAGCAGAGGAAGAAAAAAAGTTACAACAATGAAAATTCAAGTGGATCAAGTCAACAATTTCATTTTGGAGGATATAGCACCCAAGGTTATGGAAGCTTTAGCGTACATGGACATTGTAAAGATGAGTAAAGTCTGTAAAAGTTTCTATTGATTTTACTGATATATATGTGTATATATATAAGAGAATACAAACTAAATAAGTAAAGAATCAACTAATAAAGAATTATATCTTTTCCTAAATAGAAACTAAATCACTATGGGATACTGAGATATGAAAAATCTACTGAGATAGGGAAAATCAATCATGAGATATCTTCCAAGATAGGATGTATGCGCCAATACGCCCCCCTCAAAATAGGCATTGTGTAGCAAAGCCTAGCTTGAATAGGTGTTTATCAAAGGCTGGATTTGGTAGAGCTTTAGTTAGAGTGTTCACGATTTTTTTTGCATCATGAATATGAACAATGTGAACTTGATTCTGCTGAACTTATTTACGAACAAAGTGAAAGTCTACAGCAATGTGCTTCATGAGGCTGTGAAAAACTGGATTTGCATACAAATAAGTTGCACCAACAATTTCACCATAAATGGTTGCTCTTTGAGAAAGTGAAACATGTAATTCTTTTAGAAGATTTGTCACCCAGTTAGTTTCAGCCAGCGCACTTGCAATAGCATGATACTCTGCTTCAGTTGATGAGCGAGCAATTTTTCTTTGTTTTCTTGAAGACCAGCTCACAGGATTTTGTCCAAAAGATAATATGTAACCAGTAGTGGAAGCTCGATCACTCACATCTCCAGCCCAATTCGCGTCAGAGTACATATGTACGTTGAAATCATTACCTCTTTGAATGTGAAGAGCGAACTGAAGTATTTCTTGGAGATAACTGAGTACTAGTTTGAGTACTTTCCAGTGCACTTCAGATGGAGAGTGCATAAATTGAGATAATTTATTCACAGAGAAGCTAATGTCTGGACGAGTAAAAGACAAGTACTGTAGTTTTCCAAGAACTCTCCTATAGCGAGTAGCATCGGTTGGTTCCGCTCCATCATGTAGTTGAGGCACTTCAGTGACACTCATTGGAGTTTTTACTGAATTACAGTCCTTCATGTTTTCGTCAGAGAGGATTTCATTGATGTAGTTGGACTTTGATAAAGTGATCCCTTTGGAAGTTCGGAGCACCTCCACTCCAAGAAAGAAGTTCAGATTCCCAAGATCCTTAATGGAAAAACACCGAGCAAGACGAGCAATAACCCGATTAACCTCTGAGTTATGATTCCCTGTAATAATGATATCGTCTACATAAACCAGTGCATACAAAATATTTTTTGACACTTTGTGAATAAAGAGTGAGGCCTCAGATTCTGACTTGATAAATCCTAGATAAAAAAGAAATGTCTTAATTTCATTATACCACGCCTGAGGGGCTTGCTGGAGGGCATATATTGCTTTCTTTAAACGAAATATGTGTGAGGGAAACTGCTCTTCTGAAAAACCTGGAGGTTGGAACATGTAAACTTCTTCTTCTAGACGACCTTGCAAGAACGCGTTGTTAACATCAAACTAGTGTAGAGGCCAATTCCGCTGGATAGCAATAGAGAGAACCAAATATACAGTAGTTGGTTTGATGACCGAACTAAACGTGGCATGATAGTCAACTTCAGGATACTGTGTAAACCCCTTTGCAACAAGTCGAGCCTTGTAGCGATCGATTGCCCCACCAACTTTTCTTTTTAACCTCTATAACCATTTGCAAAAAACAATATTTTTTGTGGGGTCATGTGGTACTAAATCCCATGTCTGATTATTTAATAATGCATCAAATTCATTTTTCATTGCTCTTTGCCACTATGGGTGTTTGTTTTCTTGTTTGAAGTTGGTTGGGGTGATGGAGGGGGATAAGTGAGCCATGAAGTCAAGAATGGTTTTTGGTTTGTAAATGTTGTGCTGTGAACGGGTCACAACACATTTTGGAGCAGGATCAAAAGGTTGTTGGGGTTCTGTGGCTTGAGCAGGGTCCGGGAGAGGTTGTAGCGGAAGTGAGGTGGAGGGACGGGCAGCGGCATTTTGGCTAGCAGATGATATTGTTTTGTTTTTTCGACTGTATACAATTGGAAAAGCTGATGATTAACGCAATGGGGAATAAGAGTAGGTTTCACAGAGATCAGTAGGAACAACAAAATTTGCAGGAGGGGGGAGAAGAGTTACCTGAACTTGCAGATTCTGTTGGAGCACAGGTAGAGGAGACAGTGTCTTTAAGAGCGTTGCTGCTATCTGAACTTGGGATAAGTATGGGGCTAAGTAATTCGCTACTTATGGGAGAAGAGAAACTAGGGGATGTTGTTGGGGTAGTATCAGTTAGGTTTTCCACGCAAGTTCTTTGCAAGTTGAAGAAATATTTAAAAATGTATTTTGAAAAGGAAAATTATTTTTAAAAAAATTCACATCACGAGATAAATATATTTTAGAAGATTTTGTATCAAAACATTAGTGACAATGATGAACTAAAAAAATCCTAAATATACACATGGTGTTGATCGTGGCTCTAATTTATTTTTTGAATAAGGTTTGAGCCATGGATAACAGAGACACCTAAAAATTTTTAAGGAATGGTAATCCAGATTATGACCAAACAACATTTGAAAAGGTGATTTATTTTGTAAAAGTGAGATTGGCAAGCGATTTATCAGATAAACTGCATGTTGACAAGCAAAATATCAAAGAGTCGGTGGAAGTGAAGATTCATGAAGTAAAGTGCGAGCTGTCTCAATAATATGTCTATGACGTCTTTCAGCAAGAGCAACTCTTTGAGGGGTGTATGGAGGGGATAAAAGATGTTCAATACCCTGAGATCTTAGGTATAGATCAAGACTTTTATATTCGCCACCACCATCTGTATAGATAGAAAGAACTTTCGTATTAAAACGACGTTCAATTAATGCTTGAAAGTTTTTGAAAAGGTTTGTAACCTTACTTTTATTCTTTAATGTGTAAAGCTAGGTGTATTGGGTATACTGATCCACAAAAATACAATAGTATAATTTCTTGTCAATCGATTGAACCGGAGAAGAACCCCATAAATCACTAAATATTATTTGAAATGGTTTGGTACTTGACAAACTAAAGTGTTTAAAAGGATGGCGATGGGCCTTATTCGAGGAACAAGAATTACAAACTAAATTTTTTTTTGCGAGCAAGGTAGCGAGAATTTATTCAAAAGAAAATTTAACACTCTTACAATAGGATGACCCAATCGACTATGCCAAGTAGAAGTGGATGCGCTGGTGGAGGTCAAATGCACTTGAGGAGAAGACACACAAGGTAAATTTGGCCACTCATAGAGACCTTCCTTATTCTAACTGTGCACCAATGAAGTTAGCGTTTTCAAGTCATTCACAAAAAAAGGGAAATAATTCAATAGAGGTTAGGTTATCTTGACAAAATTTAGAGACAGAGAGTAAATTGCATTTAATGCTAGGAGCACAGAGAGTGTTAGAGAGTTTAAAAATTTATTTGATGCATTTAATTGAGTTGAACCAGTGTGATTTATTGGTATTTTGTTACCATCAGCCATGGAGACCTGCTCCATCCCATTGTATGGCTGCAAATTTTGAGATTTGGCAGTGATGTGATGAGATGCACTAGAGTCGAGAATCCAAGGATTTTCTGATGCCCATAATCCTGAAACATAATTGGCTTGCGCCTCAAAGTGATTGTGAGATTTCGATCGACAAACACTAGCAACATGACCTGGTTTGTTGCACAACTGACAGTGAACACCATTAGAAGAGTTGGTGGTGGTCGAAGATCGTTGTGGATTGGGTGAAGTAAAGTGATTGTTGGACCACCACTATTGGTTGTTGCCATTATTATTTCTGGGATGACAATTGGTGTGATTGTTCAAAGTACCAGGCTTGTTGAAGGTAGCAGCAGAGGTAGCAGCAACAGCAGCAGTAATCTGATTGGAAACTTTTTTTGACTCTTCATGTCGAAGGAAAAGCTCATGATCCAGAAGCTTTTCGTAGAGTTCTTTATAAGTAGTAGTGGAGTCACGAGCACGGATGGCTCCAGAGATCTCACAAAACTCTGGACCCAAACCACTAAGGATCTTGACAATAAGTTCAAAGTTGGAGATCGGAGCCCCAACAGTAGAGAGTTCGTCAGAAATAAATCAAACAGTTTGCAAATATTCGATGACTGGCTGGAATTCTTTGGTCAGACGCATAAGTCGATCATGCAGACTGAAAATTCTAGTTTGGGACTTGTTCGCATAGGCGATGTGCAGTGCATCCCAGGCTGTCTTTGCTGAGGTAGCTGTTGTAATAGTTGTGGTAATTATTGGATCAGCAGATGTCATAAGTGCGTTTTGAATGAGTTGGTCTTGTCGAAACCAAAGAGTAAACGCAGGATTGACACTAGGGGCTGTGCCAGTTGTGATAGTGCGAGATGGGGAAGGTATAGACCCATCAATATGACCATAGAGATCAGACCATGCGTAAGCATGGAGAATTGCGCCTTCCACATTGCAAAATTGTGGCTGCCAAGTAATTTAATGGGCAATTGGGACACAAGGTTAAATAGAACAACCATCGGGCTGACGTTGTTTTTAGCATTAATAACTCGAGGAGTGTCTGCCATTTGTGAAGGGTGGGTGGGAGAGAAAAAGAAATCTTACTCGTTAGAGTATAGCGAGGCTTCTGATACCATGTAAAGATGAGTAAAGTATATAAAAGCTTCTATTGATTTCACTGATATGTACGTATATATATACAAGAGAATACAAATTAAGTAAGTAAAGAATCAACTAATAAAGAATTGTATATTCTCCTAAATAGAAACTAAATCACTATGGGATACTGAGATATGAACAATCTACTGAGATAGGAAAGATCAATCATGAGATATCTTCCAAGATAGGATGTATGCGCCAATAGACATCACGAACATTAGTATGTAGGCCAAGTTAACACCCAACATTCAACAAATTTTCACTGGGAACAACTTCTATGGGTATGCAAGTCGAATTGCCTTGATTAGTCATGAGGCGAACAAAGAGATAAACAATGATACCTTAGCCAAGGGGCAAGGGATCACAGATGGAGAATACAAGCTGATTATGGAGCTATTAAACAAAGATACACAAGAGATGAAGCAAGTCAATATGTCATAGCTACTTGTCTATTGTCTCATGTTTTATCAGAAGAATTGATTGTAGATTCTAGTACTTTCCATATTGTAGCAAATAAGGATATATTTTCAAAGAGCCATAAAATAGTTAAATTAGAAAGAGATAAGGTGAATCTTCCTACTGGAGCCAAAGTTGACATATAACACATTGGAGAGGCATTTGTTTTTAAGAATGAAGTTATGAAGGATATATTTGTACCTTATTTCAAATTCAATTTGTTATCAGTATGGCCAAAATCATTAGACAACTTTCTTGTTTTGTCTCTTTCTACCCTGTTTTTTTGTGTATTTTAGGGCCTTTACAGTGGCGGGATGAAGGGAATTGGTAAGGAAAAAGGCTCGAGATCATCGGAACTTGATTGTAAGAGCTTCTGTGGAGCATATCAATTTATGGCATAAAAGACTTGGTCATTTCTCTTCTCAAGCGTTGAAGTCACCAAATCTCTTGAAGAAGAATAAGGACATTGAGTCTTTGAGTAATTGTCATATCCGTCCCTTAACCAAACACACTAGACTAGCATTTTTTATTAGTAATACTAGAGCAGCTGTATGCTTTGATATTGTATATATGGATCTTTGGGACTATATAAAATTTCAACTTTTGATAAGAAATGCTATTTTTGATAATTACGAATGATTGTAGTAGATATATTTGGATCCATTTATTGTAGCTCAAATCTGAAACTATTACGGCTCTCAAACAATTTATATGTAGTAGTTACAGCTTATGGATGGCATGCCCCTTGATAGTAAGGTGTGGAGGATGCGGATTAGGGTAGAGGGTTAGTGGGTAGGAGTTTTTTTTTATATCTATGCCTGTAATTGCTTGTTCGTGGTGTTTCAGTGATGTCTTTGATTTTGAATAGATAATTTATTGTATTACCTTGTGGGTGTCTTGTTTTCTTTATCATCTAGCGGTGTGTTATTCCATTTTTGTTGTGTACTTTTATGTTTTTTTTTTATACTGTTATATCTATTGAAAATATAATTAAATAATAAAAAAGTGTGCTCTCTCTAATAGTTTAAGCTTTTAGATGAGATGATGACACACTTCAACATCGTATCAGAGCACGTAAAGGTCCTGGAATTGAATCTCACCGCCACCCATTATTAAAAGAATTTTCACGTGCTTGGTCCATGAAAAAAAAAAAACAGGCCCTCATGTGAGGGGTGTGTTGAGAATATAATTAAATAATAAAAAAGTGTGATCTCTCTAACATTGTAAGCTTTTAGATGAAATGGTCACACACGTCAACAATATCTATTCTGAACCGGGGTCTATCGGAAATAGTTTCTCTACATTAGCTGATGTAGTGATATGAACTGTGTATACACTTTATCTTCCCCAGACCACTTTGTGTATATACTTTACCCTCCCCAGACCCACTTTGTGGGAATATACTGGGTATGTTGTTGTTGATTAAGAATCACTTTGGTGTTCATGTGAAGACTATAAGGTCATATAATGGTACATAGTTCTTCTAACTCTCAATGCAAACAGTTGTTTCAGATAAAATGATTTTAAAATGTTCATCTTAGAACTAGACTTTTTAATCATAACCATTCACTAACATGATCAAGTAGAAAAATTACAAAAACATGAAGCTCAAGAAACTCATCAGAAGCACCAACCACCAATAGATGTGGAAAGATATCTTGTATAGCTAATCTCTTTACTTTTGATGACTGTACATTATTGTCCTGCATTGTGTGACTTCTCTTGGAGGTATGGTTCTATCTTCCTCTCTTCTGCTTGTTTCATAAATTGATGAATTGAATAGGAGGGTATTGCCAGCCCAAAAACCAAAAGTAATGGCAATATTTTTTTTAAAGAATACTAACATGCCTTTTGTTAGATATAACCCTTTTGTTAAAGCCAAATACTACATGAAAGAAGCTGGATATAGCTTTGAAGAAGTGCATCAAATGCCTAACTTCTCCTTCAGAACAGTGTACAATACAATCCTAGGTGCGTTTCAATAGGTACCTTGGAGGAAGCTACAACAACAACATACTCGGTATATTCCCACCAAGTGGGGTCTGGGAAGGGTAAGTGTATGTAGTCCATACCACTACCTCAACCTCAAATATGGTAGAGAGGTTGTTTCCGATAGACTCCCGGCTCAAAATAAAACAATATAGATGTTCGTGTTATTATGCATTTTAATATTAAAATCTTAATTTGCATGATAATTTATGAACATAAAGGATGTGTTTGGTATGAAGGAAAACATTTTCCAGATAATGTTTTTCAATTTTCTCATTTATGATTGGCTTAAAGGTTTTGAAAAATATTTTCCAAATCAACTAATTTTTTCCTTTCAAAATGTAAGGAAAACATTTTTCAAAACTCTCTTTCAACCTCACTCTTAAGTTGAAATATTCATACAACTCTCAAAATCATCCATCCCAACTCCGACCCTCAATCCCCCGCCCCCGCCCCGCCCCCTACCACCCAAAATTAAAAAAATATTTTAAATTTTTTTCTTATCTCATCCCCTGCCCAAAACCCTACTCCCTTCCAAAAAAAAAAAAAAAAATTAAAAAAAAAATCTGAACTTTTTTCTTACCTCCCCTACCCGACCCCTCCCTTACCAACCTCCTCCTTCCCCCTCCCCAAAAAATATATTTTTTAAAATTAATTTTTTGAAACATTTCAATTTTTTCCTTACCCCACCGTCACTTCCCTACCCCGACCCCCACCCCCCAATACTCCCCATTCAAAAAAAATATTTCAAATTTTTTTCTTACCTCACTCTTTCTCATCTACCCCCCCCCCCCTACTAGCCCCCCCAAGCCCCCAAAAAATTAATTTGTTTTTTAAAAAATCAAAATTGCTTTCTTACCCCATCCTTATCACCTATTTTGACAACCCCAACCCCCACCTACCAACTCCCTCTCCAAAAACAATTAATATTTTTAATTTATTTTTATAAAAACTTCAAAACTTTTTTCTTATCCCACCCTTTTTATCCTATTCGTTCTCATTGTTTTTGCTAAATATATACAAATACTTTTAAAAATATATATTTATCCAATTTGAATAACGATCACACGAATATAAGTAAGAAATAACTTATTTTTCTAGAAAATATTTTTCCTCCTTCATATCGAATGCACCCTAAAAAAAGTATTTTTGGAGATCAAAAATTATTTTTCTAAAATATATTTTTACACTTTAGCTAAACACCAGAATGTATTTTTGTAAAATATTTTTTCATTCACCAACCAAACACTATAAAATATTTTTCGCAAAATATTTTCCATCCATCAACCAAACATTGGAAAACAAGTAAGAAATCAACTTATTTTTTAGGAAAACATTTTCCTTCGTACCAAACACACCCAAAGTGGAGAAAGTGTGTCATTACATTTTAATAACTAACTTCTAACACTTTATTTGTCCATAATCTACCACAATATGCCTTGTAACTTATATGATCATTAGTTGTTGTAACTCCATAGTTATTAGTCGCATGTAACATATGTAACAATAAGACTATTTATCTACCCACATTACTCTAATTGTTAAGAATATGGTGATAGAATGTAGCCTTTAGTAATTTCCAGATTCTCTCATTATTTTGTTGTAACTCTCATGGCTATTAGTGCCATTAGTTTCTTGTAACTCTTGTAACCTAAAGACTATTGATCTTTCCTCTTTACCATCCTTCTTAATTCTTCTTATTCAATACAATGATGAATACATCACCTATAAATAGAGGTGATCTTGCATGTTGTTGTATATACAAGGAAAAATGATAAGCGTGAAAAAGATTATAGTGTGTAGTAGTGAAAGAAAGAGTTGAGACAAAGAAATATTTTAAATCTACAACTATATTCACTATACAAAAGAGAGTTGTATCCTCTTTTGGACTCTTTAATTAATTTGGAGTTGCTTGAGTTGTACATCGTTAATGGATTGTTGTATCCTAGATGGGACAAGTCACGAGATATACTGCTGAATCGGCATAGATTATGCCGCAGTGAATTTGAATCTCCTTAAAGAGAGCTAGATATATGCGCCTCAACCAAAAAGAAGATTATCTTATTTTCTTCAATTTGTGTTCATTTTATTATTTCAACTGTAACTATTATAATTTGTGGTATATTACACCAACACTAGATAAGGAATAATAAAAGAACAAGATACAATAAAAATTATCACTCCCGATAATACCATAGACAAGATTCACCAAGTAGTTTTGGTGGTACTGGTGGTGATATTCTACACTGGGACTTGTTAGTACAATATTATTTACCAAATATATATATATATATATATATATATATATATATATATATTAAATGTGTGAAGACCCTTAGAAAAATGATTTGAACTTTTTGTCCATCATTAAAAGACTCTGCAATAGACAAAATTGTCTTTTCACTTATTTTCTTTAATTATTATTTATTTTTATAACATTTAAAATTAAGGAGTCCTAAAATATTTTTGTAAGAGAGTAATATATTTTAAAAATTGAAGAGTCCTAAAATATTTAGTAAGAAAAAAATATATGGTAGTAAATATTAGGAGAATTAATATTTAAAGAGTTCTAAAATATATGGTAAGAAGAAGAACTATTTTCTCAAATTAAAAATTCAAACCAAATAATATTCTTTTTACAAGACTTTCCTATTCAACATTAAGAACTAGATTTACAATTGAATACTATCCAATACTCATCATATTATAAGAAGAGAAATAATAATCCCATCGATTAATGAACACTTGTTATTGTAGTTTTAAGAAAATATGCCAAAACGACAATAATTTGTTCGTTTCATATTCAAAGATTATAGTTAACGTGATATACGCGTGCAAAGTTCGTACATTTAACTAGTATATATAGAGCAAGATAAATTGAAATCAAAATAAATGCCAGTTAATTTTAAGGAAATAAAGTGGTATTAAAAAAAAAAATTAAGGCAATAACATATATACCTTGACCAATCGTATACTATATGGGTTGAAACTAGCTAAGGTTTGACGAGCAAATTCCACATCTCTAAACCAAGAAAACTTGTCCCCTGTCATAAATATATAAAAAAATATATATAACATTAATTTCTCCAAGAAATTTTTAAAAATGTCGTCGCACTCATGTGTCTAATTATCTGAATATTATGGATTTTTTTGAAAAATATGATTGATTTAAAGAGTCTAATCAACATATAGATTTCTATAAATATAATATTTGGATTTTTATTTTTATTTTTCACAAATGTTTCTTGGTATCACGTGAAAATATATATATTGATCCAACTACAAGAAGCAAAATGCAATAATTAATCAAACCATATATGTAGGATTATTTAGAAATAAATTAAAGGAAACATTGATATTTTTGAAGGATCAGATCAATATATATATGTCTAGAGCCACATGTGCTTCTCTATTCCTTACAAATATCCTTAAAAAATGTCATGCACCGATGTTGAATTATCCAAATATAATGCCTTTTTTGAGGGTTCAAACCAATATGATGGTATTTTTAAAGGATCTGAACAACATATGAGTTTTTATGCAATAAATAGATTTCTCCTTTATTAGATGCATGATATCAAATGAAAATAAATGTACATCCAACCACAAAAAGCAAAGTGCAAATGATTAATTAAATTTAAACTACATTATTCGGATTCTTCAAAAATAATAATTGGCATATCTGTGTTTACTCCTTCAGAAATCACTAATTTAAGTGAACTCGACACTGCACCCGTTAACATTTAAAAGAAATTCAAGCAACACAGTTAATTTATACTCCCTCCATCCATAAATAGTCGCCTCCTATTGACTTGACACACAAATTAAGAAATAGTAAATGATAAGGGTAATTTTTATTATATTATCTTTTGAATATAATAAATTTAATGTTTTGGGAAATACATTGGTCATTGGATAATGAATTTTATTTAATGTATAGGATAAAATGGATAGAAAAGGGTAAATTATTCATTGGTTTTCCAAAGTAGACAAATATTATTCGACATCTATTTTTAACACAGTGAATCAGTAAAGATGGATGGGCGAGGGAGTCCCAGGTTTTTGACTTTTTGGGTACTTACTTTGAAGCAATTGAGGAGTTTCAGGGAGCATGACATCCTTTTGAATGTCAGACATAGCCTTAATGAGCGTTGGTATGAAATTAAACTTGCCATTTTTTTTATTGCCAAGTCTAGGAATATCGACGTTGACGTTGAACTGTGAGCCAGTGGATGGAAAATGTAGATACTCGTGGTTGCGGTCGACCAACTCCAACACAGGAACAACAGCCTGTAGGACTGAGTAAACGGCGTTGCTGGAGAATGTTAAGCTCTTCTCTTCTGAAAATGTTTCATCTCTTGGTACGTACACAGAGTTACTCCTTGATTCTGATAATGGATCTGCATGCATGCACGTACGAAGATTTTTAAAAAATATTGCAAAAATTCAATTGAAGTTTAACTTCTATATATGCAGCATCTGCTAGCCTTGAGAGGTACATTGTTGCACAATGGAATTAAATTACTATGCCTGCTATGTATTACCACAATGACTTATATTTCCTTGTACGCTTTGTGATCCTGGAAGATAGAGACAAAGTGTTAATACTTATGAGCACACACGTTGAACAATAAGACAATTATCACGGTCGGCATATTTTGATCTTTGTGAAGAGGTCTTGCAAACAATTCCAATCCGGCTAAAATAAGTCCCAAATCTTAATAGTGGATTGGGACTTCCTTTATATGATGATGAATGCACAATAAGGTGGCTGAAATCTCTTGTGCCAGAGTTTTGACTGAGCTTGGTATCACTAATTAGAAGCTCCCACTAACTGTCAAAGTAGAAGATCCAAATGGAAGAATAATGTTTGATAAGAAGGTGATTTATGAATGAATACCTGCATATTGTCAAAAGTATCTACAAGTTTCCAAACCACAGAACCTATTGTACCAAAGCCAAGGCAACAGGTACCCAAAGATAGCGCCCTAAACCTGGTGCACAGATCAAGACAGTACCTAAATATGAACCCTTCAATGGTACGTAAGAAGGAGTATCAAAGCACCTCCAGTAGGGATGGGCTTACAACCAGTGTCTCCAAGGTTGGGTCAAGTTGAGTCAGACCACTAGACATGAGGAGGATAAATAGGAGGAGGTAAGAGGTAAATCTACAGCTAGAAGTGTGAAGAAATCTTTGCTAGTGCCTGGGTAAACAGTATTAATGACTTCAATAGGTCAGCGGACATGTAACTATGATAGGGTGGTGGCCTCTGCAAATCTAAACTCTTTGTCTACATGATGCTAGTTACATGAAATATTAGGGGGTTGAAATAAAGTTTATAAGCAAAAAAGGTGTTCATCACTAGTAATAATTTCAGTATTTTAGTACTAAAAGAACATAAAAATAAGGAGCAGAATGTAGGTCAGATTAATTATGAGGAAGAGTTCACCTGTATGTTTATGGGTAGACAACTATGCCTATAGTGATAGGGGAAGGATATGGGTGATATGGAGTTCTGCCTATACACATGTTAGCTTGTAGTTTATTTCAACACAGTGTATACACACTATAGTCCATATTGGAGTCTTGAATGTAAACTTTACTTTCACTGGTAATGCAGGCTTTATACACAAGGAGGAAGAGGGGACTTGTGGATTGATTTGAGGAATCTTCGTAGCTAACAGTGGGTACCATGGATTGCTTTGGGGATTATGATACAATCAAAGTAGTAGAGGATAGAGTGATTGGTACTACTCCAATAGAAGTTGAGCTCAGAGATTTTAATGAATTCTTAGAGGATACAAGAATGTCAGTTCTAAAGACTAGTGGACGAGAGTATACTAGGAAAAATAGTCATACTTATAGCACTATGAATTTATTGATTGGTGAATGCTAGATAGATATTGACAATGGTGGATCCTAGATGCTCTAACCGTTCTCTAGTGAGTTTATTCCTAGCACAAGATGAAGATAGAAGAACAAGGCCTTTCAAATTCCTAAATCACATGGATGATCATGCGAATTTTCCCAAGACTATTGAGAAGTGTGATTTAGAGGTTTTTGAAGGTGCAAGATAGTAGGCATTTGGAGAAATCTTAACTATGTTAAGCAAGCTATAGAGAAACTAAATACAGTTGAGTTTAGGGTTTTTGAAGGCAGAATCAACAGTTTTAGGCAATAACTTGTATTGATGTAAAAGGACATGAGAGTACCAACACAATCTGTAGAGCATATAAAAGATGAGAAACAAATGCAAATGAAAATGAATCTTGAAAAGTGCCTAAATATGGAGGAGAGCATCATAAACAAAAATCAAGGGTGCAGTGGATCAAATTAGGAGATGTTAATACAACATATTTTCATCCCAATTTGAAGCAAAGGTTAGCTCAAAATAGGTTAAACATGCTAACAAAGTCAACATGGTTGGTCGTTACTCGACCTGAATAAATTGCAGATAAAATTATTGGGTACTAAAATCCCTACTGCGGTTCTATGATGAGCAATCTCCCTTGGTCAATTCATTAATAATGAAAGATAGGGTTGTATTGAATAGAGACCAACAATTGTTACTAATAAAGTCTGTATCTGGAGTGGGGAGTGATCATTACTATTCATATCCTATGCAGGTAGGGTACGAGTGATTAAACATGTGCTCTTTTCAATCCAAATCTTTTGAGCAAAATATTTTTATCCCAAAGAATGTGAGCAAGTACATAGAACCATTTGTAGGAACTTTCTTTGAGTCTGGAGGAGTTGATTCTTTCGGGAAAACATTGATTGTCAAGGAATTAAACTTTATGTTGGACAAAAGTTGTTGGTTATTTGAATTTCTTCCTAGACATTGCCACATGGAACAAGGCAACTGAGTGTAAACTGTTGTGGAGCCTAAGTAGAAAGAAAGGCAAAAAGTGAATTCAGTGAGTGCATATATATATGTACTATTGGAAGCTTAAGTTAATATGAGAGATACAACCTAAGCAGGAATATTGGATAGTGCAAAAGATTCTTAAAGCCCAAAATTACTATGAGGAGGTAGGATGGGATGAAGAGGAACTTCTAAGTTGGCCAACCTTCTTAGTAAACAAGATGTATCTGAAGATGAAAAAGAGCTCCAAAAGATTGACCGGAGAAGGTTAGTATGCAACAATGCTATATATATTAAGCCCTTAATGAGAGTTTGCAAATCAGAGAAACGTTAGCCACTTGCAGTGTGTAACTTAGGGACTAATAGTAGTAAACACCTGTTTTTCTTATGCTTGTATTAATACCTCATTATGAGAACAGATTCTGCACTAGATGCACATAGATAGACATGCTAGAGGGATAAAGTAACATGTTTGCTTATGAAATAATGTACTACTACCTTTTTTGCTTCTTGGTCTACCAGTTCTGCACCTTCTAGGATAAGGTAATTCTTTTCCACCAAGTACTGGTCTTTTACCATCACCATTTCCATCAGGATCACCAATATCGTTATAAACATCATAGTCATAAATCCTCTCAAATTTTATTCTTTCTCCAAATCCATCACCTCTCACTGTCACAAGTTCTTTCTCCCTTAACCTCTTTAGTCCACTTGGAGTTTGAGATGGTATATATGACTGCAGCCATGCGTAGAAAGAAATATTAAATGTTGAAGACATAATTAAATAAATAAAAATATAGTTGATCTGACAAGTAATTTAATAAAATAAGAATTTATAATTTGTGATTTAGAATAAGTCATACATTTTTTTGTTACTTTCTATCTTTTCATTATCTCAAAGCTAATTTGATTTTCTTTTGAACAGGCCTAAAAGCTTATTGGGATTGTAAAAAAGTGGCTCTAGATAATATTCATGATTTGGTGCAAGATCAAATCAAATTAAAAAATTGATATTTATTTTTGTTTGATTTTAAATTTTAAAAATAGAGATAATATTTAGTTTGGTTTTAATTTTACTAAGAAAATTGGAAAAATAATTAAATCGAACCGATAAATTATATACATAAATTTTAAAATTATTTAAATATATATTATTATTATTATAAATAATTATAAATATTTATACATTTTAGTCATTAATTTGATTTTAATCTACTTATTTCACATGCACCTTAATATTTTTAAATTTCATGACATAAGAATAAACCCAACATTCTAAGTTTAAGTGTCTATATGTGGCATGAAGTTATCATTTTTTAAATTTTTTTGCTATGATATCTATTTATTCTTCAATGGTTTGATCCTTTGATTTTTGAAGAATTAAATATTTTACTTAAAGTTGTATATTACTTCTGTGAATTATTAGTTTGGACAAAGAAATCTCGCCTAATGAATCAAAATTTTTTATTGTGTCTCCCCAATTGTATGAGATAGAAATAATTTGATAATGATTTATGGATAAATAAAGTATAAATAAAAACAGAAGGGGGAATTTTGGCCAAACCTTATTAGTGAAGAAAATCCTTTTTTCAGGATTATCAAATTTTGTATGGACCCAAGAGTTGCAAGTAATATTAACTTTACCATAGGGGAATCCATCGATTACTATATTCTTCACATATATTTCCTTTTGGTGCTCATTTTCTACTGAAACTGCACCAACCCCCCCAAAGTCTTCAGGAATTACAAAATTGGCCTCATAATGTGTGTCACCATCCACATCTCGTCCACGTTTTGCAAAAGTCCTAATGCTTGGCTTCTCAGTTCCTGTCTCTTTAAAGAAAAATATATAGGGAACAAAATAATTAATAACAATGTTTAAAGAATTACAATTAAATAGAACTTGGAGAACATTAGAGGGAGAAATTAGCATAAAACTTAAAAGAGAGGGAGAGGTACTTGAAAAATTATGAACTAAGAAAATAGCATAAAAGTGATTAAATGTAATACCCCACATTATTATTGAAATTAAAAAAAAAGAATTTTTGTAAAGGGAGTAATTATATATAGGAAGGGAGTGGCCCATTCTTTTTCATTTTTATTGGGCTTAATAATGTAAGGGAAATGGCATGGCCCAATCTTCCACTATTATGCTGAAATGGGAATATTATGTATATCTAAAAATTACATAAATACATAATTTATGTTTTTAATATTACAAAAAATCTTAACTCCCTAAACATATTACAAAAATCCCAACATATATACAGAATGTTATGTACATGTTGGCTATGTTACATATATTAATAGGGAGAGAGAATAAAGTAATTAAAAAAGTGGGAGAGAGTGTAATTACTTCCAAAAGAGTTGGTATTTAAGTTATTTATATTATATATATGTGTGTGTTAAGGGCTTAGATGCCCATTACCTTAGGGTTACTACAATAGATAGAAAAGGCATACTTCTGCCTAGCTACGGTCAAACCAGAAAAAAAAAAATCAAGTCTTTTGTTCTGTGAAAGAAAGGATAAGCTTAAGGGTTGATTGAAAAATTATTTCGGATTAAGGTAAATTTGTTTCTATATCTTTATTGTAAATTTTAGTCAAGTTAATTTGATTTGGGTATTGAAATTTAGTTACTAAAGACAAGAATTTTGGGTAATAAGATGTTGTTTTGGATACAAAGTTTAAGAAATTGAAGGTTAGCATAAAACCTTAAGGGTTGGGTAGTTCAATTTTATCATGAAATTAGTCCAAACAAGAGTATTAACTTGAGATTGATATGATATGATTTTAGATTCGATCGAAGGGAGTCCTATCTATTGTTCGAGGTAACAAGTTGGTATTCCGGAAATTGTACTGTGAGTAGTAATCTTACCACGATTTTTGTATCTATTCATGTTTTTGATAAAATAATGAGTTATGATATACTTTGAAATTGTATGTGGGACAAGTCCTTTATTTGATATGATATTGAAACAGTTATTTGAGATATGATTTTGATATAATATTGAAAAAGTTATTTGAGATATGATCTTGATATGATATTGAAAAGGTTATTTGAGATATGATCTCGATATGGTATTGAAATGCTTATTTGAGATATGATCTTGATATGATATTGAAATGTCTATTTGAGATATGATCTTGATATGATATTGAAGTGGTTATTTAAGATATGATATTATTACGGTGAATATTTTCACTTACATGAGAAATAAGTATTTTTGACATGTGTTTTTACTCAAGTTTATATGTAACATGATTTGATATGAACTTTAAATGATACGTATTATTCTGAAAAATGTTTTCATATGAATATCCTATAGTTTACAAAGTGTTTATAAATGGGAGTATACCTTGATTTGAATCCATAGCTAACGGCGGGATCGTTAGACCTGGTGCACCTTGTATTTACTGATGTTTGTTACAGCCCCCGCTAGTGGAAAGATAAAACTAGCATACTGATATGATATTTGACTCTTTTATGATGGGTCCATTGAAGAATGCCACACTGATTACATGATTCATTCTTGGAAACCTCCCAAATATGTAATATTTGATGTGATACGATCCTTTTTAAAGTTTATTACTGAATTATTGGTTCACTTGGCTTACATGAAACAATGATATTGATTATTGATACTATTTTCTGAAAAAATATTTATTTCACGATGTTTTCTGACTTGTCCCCATTAAAACTGTTGTGGTTAAGTTTATTACTCACTGAGCTAGCAGCTCACTCCTCGCTATTATTTTTTTTAGAGAACGCAGGTGACGGTGAGAATCGCGTTGGCTAGAGGATCCGAGCGGCATATTCCTGGTGAGCCCCGCAATTGTTCGCGTGGGCTATAGTTTAATTGGTCGTTATGTTTCTTTTTCTTGAAAAACTCTTAGTTTGCTCTATAGTCATGTCTTTAGAGTTTTGAGTCTTTCGTTATTTTGAAATATTAAATCTTCTCTCATTTTTTGAGATGGTTTTCGTATAATTAGTTGGAGGTATTGGTGAATTGTGTTGGTGTTTGTGTGGTTCTTGTGATGTTGGGTTGTTTTGTGGTTGAATTGAGACAGAAATTTTTTTTGTTAGGTCCAAAAGCAGGGGAAATTCTACCCGATTTTCTGTAGAATTTTGATGAGGCTTGCTTTGGCGTCCTAAACTCCTTAGCGCCGGTCATGATCCTATTTTGGATGGTGACATTAAGACAAAGGCGGATTCAATATTTTGAGTTTTATAAATTCCTATATAGTGATTTTAAAATAATATATTAAAAGATAAGTTTACAGGTCGATATTTATTTATAGATAGCCAGTGCATTTTTTAGTTTGTATTTAGATATGCGACATGAAGTCATGATTTTAAATCAATGTATGTTTGGGTATGCGATTTGAGATCATAATTTGGAATCGTGATTTTAACTTCCAAATTCTCTAGAAAAACATGATTTCTATTCCAAGCCATAATTCATAAGTTTATATTTTATCAAAAAAGGACTTCTATCAAAAAAGAAGAATTAATCCATTATTTCAAATTTTGAAAAAAAAAAAAAAAAAAACACTCGCGACATGAAGAAATTGTCTGTACCACGCATGAAAGGATTATATTAATAAAGAATAACCAGTTACTACTATTATTGACTAGTATATCTTTAATAAATTATGTCTATTTACAAGTTTATAAATACAAATATTTATTTATAAAAAGAACATAGAATTATTCACTTTATCAATGTTGCGCTTTAGGATATTTTGATATTTTGTTATAGACTAGCTATGACTTGCTCACTTGTGAAGATTACATAAAAATTGAAAATTTTTGATAGTTTCTAAAACTTTAAAATTAGATATTCGAAAAATAATTTTAAAATTAACTTTAAATTTTTTATTTTTTTTTACCCTTAGAATTTAGCGAAGATATATTATTGAAATTGCGAGCTTAATCTAGCGATAAAGGTTTTAGATATGGGATTGTTATGGAAGGAATGTTGTTCGGAGATGAATTGAGTACCGCAATTGCGAAAGCCATGGAAAAAGCACGAAGGAGTGTTGATAATAGTGAATAGGAATTTTGTTTCGGAAGAAATTAAAATGGCGGAGGTGAGATTCGTTACTCACAATTTTCAACATATATAATTTTGTAATTATTTATAATTAGAAAAAAATTAACTTTAAAAAATTTGGAAAATCTCTAAAAAATAGCCACATTTTGCTGGAAAACTCACATTTTATAGTCATATTTTACATAATTACCATTGTATTCAATTTGCGCCCGCTGTATTCAATTTGCGCCCGCTGTATTCGATTTTATCAATAATCTGTATTCATATAAAATATAAATACAGTACAATTTAGCTGGTGTATTCGATTCACAGCCGTTGTATTCACTTTTACTCAGTGGTCTGCATTCATAAAAACATAAATACACTACATATTTAGTCTTGCCAAAAACACTACCATTTTTTCTTTTTTATTTTTTTTATATTTTTTCGTTTTCGTCTTTTCCTCATTTTTCTTATTTTTTCTAATTTTTCCTATTTTGTATATATATATATTTTTCTCTCTTCTATCTCTCTTTTTTTTTTTTTTTTTTTGTACTTTTTTTCTTTATCATTTTTTGTCCTATTTTATATTTTTGTATTTTTAAAAGATAGAACCACTCGAGCACAAGTCATTGATGATAACGTAACTACCATAATTGTTTATCTATTTGTAGTCACGCCGTCATTTATATTTTTGCATTCATTGATACAACTGTATTTGTATTTGTATTTTAAAGTTCGCGCTTGTATTTGTATTTATATTTTGTAGTTCGCGTTTATATTTATATTTTATAGTTCACACTTGTATTTGTATATTTTAGTTCACACCATCATTTATATTTTATATAATTCGCACTTGTATTTTAAAGAACTGTTTTGTATTTGTATTTTATAGTTGACTGTATATTATATTGGATTATATTTGTATTATGATTTTATTGTGTTTGTATACTTAGATTATATTTGTATTTGTATTCCATTTTCGTCGATGTTTTTAATTTTTAAAGTTTTGTATTTGTATTTGTAAATTGATTGCATATTGTATTTAACCATGATTATGTACAATTTATCATTAGTATTTGTATACAAACAAGTAAATGCATCAATTGCCTACAAACAAGTAATGCATTTACTTGTATACAAACAAGTAAATGCATTAATTGTATTTTCTTGATTCTAAAATGTATAATTATGCGATGTATCATTTGATACAAGTGTACCATTTTGTATTTATATGTCAAAATTATTATTCGTATTTGTAAATAAATAAATATCACTTGATACAAATACAATTACAAACAAATGAAACCAATGATTTTAAAAATACAAATACATATTATATTTATATATATATATATTGTATTTTTATAAAAAAAATTGTATTGTATTTATTTGTATCAATATAAATAAATACAAACAAGTATTCGTAAAAAAGAAAATCAATCGTTCCTTTTCAATAATTAAAAAATACAAATGATAGTTCACACTTGTATCTATATGTTATAGTTCGCATTTGTATTTGTATTTTATAGTTTTCACTTGTATTTGTATGTTATAATTCGTCTTGTTATTTATATTTTATAGTTCACACTTGTATTTGTGTTTGTTAGTTCGCACAAATGAAAAGAAGGAGAAAAATAAAAAGAGAAAAAAAGAAAAAAAAAGGAGAAAAAACGTGAGAAAAAGGAGAAAAAATACAAAAAAAAGGAGAGTAATAGAAAATAGAGAAAAAAATAAAAAGAAAAAAAAAGAAAAAAAATATAAAATGAAAAAAAAGACAACAAAAAAGGAAAAATTGAAAAAAGAAAGAAGAAAGAGAAAATAAAAAAGGAAAACAAAAAATGAAGAAAAAGGAAAAAAAAAAGAGTAATAGAAAAAAAAACAAAAAAAAGGTAAAAAAAGAAAAAGGAAAAAATACAAAAGGAAAAATAGAAAATGAAGAATAAAAAATTGAAACATAGTTCACACTTATATTTGTATTTGCTAGTTCGCACAAATAAAAATAAGGAGAAAAATAAAAAGAAAAAAAAATTGAGAAAAAGAATAAAAAATACAGAAAAAGAAGGAGAGTACTAGAAAATGGAGAAAAAAATAAAAAGAAGAAGGAAAAAATAAAAAGGAAAAGAAAAAAAGACAACGAAAAAGAAAAAATTGAAAAAAGAAAGTGAAAAAAAAAAGAAATGAAGAAAAAAGAAAATAAAATGAGTAATAGAAAATAGACCAAAAAACAAAAAAAAATAGAAAAAAAGAAAAAAATAAAAAAAATACAAAAGGAAAAAATGAAAACTAAAAAGAAAAAAGTGAAAAAAGAAAGAAAGAGAAAACGGAAAATAAAGGAAAAGAAAAAATAAAGAAAAAAAAGAAAAGTAATAGAAAATAGAGAAAAAAAATACATGAGAGAGACTATAAATTGTAATTATGAAAAATTAATAGGCAAGAGGAGGCTATGAATTGTAATTAATTGAAACTAGGCTAAATAAGGTAATTAGGAGTCAATATTGATTAAGTTATGTAATTATCCCAAAAAATTTTGTTAGCCTTAGTGAAATGATTTATAGTTACATAAATATCTAAGGTTCATTTTAAGCCACAATTTTAAAAGTCTTCCTCTCTTTCTTAAAATTTTGTGTCAAGTCAAACATTGTTACATAAATTAGGGCGGAGAAAGACTATAGTTTAAACAAATATTAAGGTAACTTTGACATAAATTTTGGATCAGATTTTGAAAGTTTATCTTTAAATATATATTTGGCCATGAAATTTTTTTATCAAATTTTCAAAATTATTCAAATATTTTCAAGTTCCAAAAAAGGGGCTCAAATTACTTTTATTTTTATTTTGTGGGACTTCTACAAAAGTTTTTAAAAAAAGGAAAAATCAAGTTATAAAATGTATGTTCAAAAGCAATTTCAGTAAAAATTCTAATTTTCAAGTTTTAAGTTTAAAATTTATATGGCCACATAGAGCTAAGTTATGAATGCAAAATTTCACAAGTTGAAACCATCAGGTATAAACTCAGGTTCTACTTTTCTGGCTTATTGGGATACTCACATAGAGGAAAGAATGATCAATTTAACACCATTAAAGAAATTTCTTGTTTTGCCACTACTCTGGCTTCGACCAGCAAATAATAAATTAATGAAATACAGAGAGAACACACTTTTATTTACTTACGAAGGAAATTAATGAGTGAATTAATATTATACTTACTGGGATCAAGCTCAGCAGCAACAATCCACAATAGGAGTGATTTACCAAACAAATCATCAAGTCGTCTTGATAAACCTAAATTAGTTCCTCCAACATTTTTTTGAACATTAACCACTATTTTAACATCAGGGGATTTTTTTTTAGAACTAAGTACAGCCTTAGTGCTATTTGTAGAACTAAGTACAGCCTTAGTGCTATTTTTTTTTCTTCTTTGGGTCAAGAAGATATATGCTTTGGTTTGTATTATGGTCCCTAAGGAGTTCTCTTTATATAGATGGAGTTTTGCCTATGTAACTATGTGTTCTTTTTGGTTGTCCTTCGGCTTGTAAAACTCTTGCATGCAGTGGCGAAATAAAAAATTTTCAAGATTTAATATATATGCATGTTCTATTGTATAATTCTTCATATACATAATATAATTTTTCGGTGTCCAAAGAATGAGTTATATAGAATTTGAGTGGATCGAAATAGATTGAGTTGATAAATAAGTGGTTAAGTCAAAATGGGCTAAGACGTTGAGTAAATAGATGATTTTTTACTGAGGTTGAAACGGGTTGCCAAAAGTTATTTAGGTTGAAAAAGGATAAATCATGGTCATAGCACTATTGATTTGTCCTAAAATTACTTGGACCGAAATGAATTGGAATATATACGGGACCGAAATGTATTGAGGTGAAAGGGGGCCCTAGGGCCTAGAGGAAGAATCTTTATAAGATTTTGAGGTATGTAGCTTATAGTTACTATTTGCTGACTCATAAGACTAGAGAGGAAAGTGACATTCATAAGATTGTCATTATCATTTTGTAAATTTTATAAGCAGAAACTAATTATATGGTACTAGAATTATTTTTTCTTTGGAGAGAGAGAGAGAGTGTGTATTTGAGACGGAATTACATGCATGCATGTTGAAGATGATTGTGATAGATCAATGATCATGTTGAAGATGATTGTGATAGATCTATGATCATGTTGAAAATAATTATTAGTTTTGATCTGTCCATAATTAGGGGTGTGTAACATACCTGGTTCAACTATTTAGGTATTGTTACATGCATGTTGAAGATTATTATGATAAATTAATAATCATGTTGAAAATAATAATTATTGGTCTTGTTCTGCCCATAATTAGGGGTATGTAACAGTCCTGATTTAGTTGACTATTTAGATATTGTTTGTTTTGGATTTAAGTCTGCATAAATTTTTATCTTTGGGTTTTAACTGAAAAGGTGTGTTTTAATAGTTGATTTTGAATGTATTCTAGTAAAGATTCCTTACTTTCTTCTCTCAGTTCGATGTGAAATTCGCCTAAGATATAGATGGACCTTTTTTTCAGAGGCTTACCTTTCATCATAGCATGATCACAAGGTGCTAATAATTAGCTCGTTGTATAGTTTATACATTGTAACGTCTCGATTTGCTGAACCGAAACGCCACACGGTGCTCGTGACCCCAAAGGACCATGAACCAATCCATGACTGATATCTGTACCTGTATACAACATATTATGACATAATAATGCGGAAACATGAACTAAAAGGCCATAAGGTTCACATCTGAACATAATCTGAAATATATGACATCTGAGAGGGGTAATGGAATACCCAAAACAAAATGAAAATAATGAAATCATGATAGTCTACATCTAGTCGGACTCTAGTCTGAAAGCCTCTACTGTCTGAATAATCTGAATAAGGAGTTGATGGGACATGCCCCAACTAAACTCCAGCTAATGAGCTAATCAATGAAATAATAATGAAATAATCATGTCCTCGAAGGATGAGGACTCACTTCTGACTCTGACTGCTGAAACTGGGATCTACCGCTGATTTGGAGCACGTGCCTCTAAACCTATGGTGTAACATAAAAGAAAGCACTATAGCGCGAATGCGTCAGTACATATGTACCGAGTATACATGTGAGGTAGGCTATATGTAATGATTCACATGCATGAATAATGCTAACTGACTGTCTAACATGAACGTGAGAATACATGCATAAATACGTGACTGTAACTGACAACGTAATATCGTGATTTACTGAGTCTGAATACTAATAACATAATATGACTGATAACATGAATGACTGAATCTGAATGTGACTGATGACATGGGCGACTATATCTAACAGTCCTGAATCTGGTGGAACTATCTAAGTTTCGTACTGTATCTGAGTTTGACTGTAGCTAACAGTCCTGAAATCTGAAGAATTATCTGAGTTCTATTACTGAGACTGATTGATTGTGACTGACAGTCCTGATTCTGTAACATAAAACTGTCGGAAGTAGTATTAAATTGACATGCCCCATATATCCTATTATTGCTGAGCTGGGGTCCAATCTCTGTCCTGACTGGAAGGGTATCAATACCGCGCCACTGGTAAGGACAAGCTATGAGTAACCCTGATATAACAGGTAACTCTAGTGAGAATGATGGGACCCTAATATGACAGGTTAAGCCACCTCATCTACCCTCATATAGCAGGCTACGATGTCTCAACCTATGCTGGCTACATAGTTCTGGAACGCAAGAATTGCTTCTAGGAAACACACCCTCACATAGCAAGTGAGTTCCCATCCTTGGGTTCACTCGGTGCTAATCCCTACTCCTATATGAATAGACACTAAACATGAGGTACTGAAACTGATCGCTGAATTCCGTTGACTGACGGAATACTACTGATATCTAAAAATATCTGAGTCATGAGATCATGGAGATGTTTCCTGAGTCATAAGACTATCTGAAGTCTAAGAGTTCATAGCTTGATTGAAAGTATCGTGAAAACATTACATAGCTCTAGGCACATAACTAATGTTTCGGGTACAAGTACCCACAGGACTCGATAGAAGGAAACTGACATAGCATGATTTACTTGAAGACTTGACTGACTTCATAATACGTACTACATTTATAGGAGCATTTCATCAAACATGTAATAGGTATAAACTTGTACATACATAGGGATTTCATGATATCATGCTAGTTAGACAATATTCCTTCATCTAGGCATTTAATCAAACACGTTGTAGGCATGGTACGTATAAACATCATTATTCAATTCTAAATTCCTCATTCAAGGGTTTAAATCTTAGGGTTGCATGAATCTATGGCTATAGCAATTAAACCCACATAGAAATTATCAAAAATCATAGAGTAGAATCCAATTTCACCTTTATCAACATTAACATGAGCAGCCAAATCATGAAAACATATAGAAAATTCATAACTTGAGTTTAGAAAAGGGATTCTTGGACTTCATGGACGAAAGGGGTCCATGAATGAACACTATGCATACCTGAGTTATGATTTCTTCATGTTCTTGGTCTTGGAGAATTGAAAATCTCTTAATTCTTGAAGAGAATTGGATCTTGTTCTTGGAGATTAAATTTAGAGAGAAACCCTAATTTTGCTTGTGAAATAATAATGGATAAAATGGTTGAAGTAGTGAATAAATGGGTATATATAGACGGGTGTTAAATGACCAAAATACTCCTATTAAAATGACCTGGAACGGCCGAACGTGAAATTCGACGGTGGACTCCGACGGTCTGTCAGACCTCTGACGGTCCGTCATGCCATGCCGTCAGAACTGGGCAGAATGGGATGTCACTGGACGTCTCCGACGGTCCGTCGGACCTGCGACGGTCCGTCGGGCCGTGCCGTCGGTCAGGAATAGAAACTGTGTCCACTGCCTCCGTTCGACGGCGGTATCCGATGGCCAGTCAGGATACCGATGGCACGTCGGATTCTACCATCGAAACGGCACAGTCTGACTGTTTCCGTAGAATGTCCATAACTTCCTTATCTGACACCGGATTTTGGTAAAATTGGTATCTATGGAAAGCTTAAACAATTTCCTACGTGACTAAATGTGAAAATTGTAAAAGTACCACGTGTATAAAAATAACTTCATATTTCAAAGCAAGTTCAAACATCCTGGTGATGATTTCAAGCTAAGAAAAGGCACGGGTATTACATACATACACCTTTATAGATATGTCGAAGAAGTGATAACTTTAACACCAAAAGCTCTAACGTTCAAAAATGCTCCCAGCACCAAACACAACGGTGCCTCCCCTGATTCCACCAGAACCACCGAAACCACCATACAACACCACTTTGATGGACGAGGACTCAAACCCTCTTACCAGTTTGAGGCAACAATCATTCGAAGGGGTCCTCTTGAAAAAATACCCAAGTTTAAACACTGTTTACATTGAACAAAGTGAGGCGTTGCACTCCATCATTGACTTGGACCCTGAAGCGGTGCATCTTACTTTAGAAGATAGACAACGGATCTATCAACCATGGCTATCATCAGTCATTATTAAGCTGTATGAGAAAACACTAGCCCATAACTACCTCAAAAAGAAGTTGACTGACCTTTGGAAACCAACGGATCCCCTTTCATTAATTGATATGGGTAAGGATTACTTTATTGCAAAATTCACCCAGCTTGAAAATATGTAAAAATTACTCCATAGAAGTCTATGGTTTATCACAGGAAGCTTTTCCTCCGTCAAGAAATGGGAACCTAATTTCGTTCTGGAAGAAGCACCACTAACTCACACGGCTATATGGGTGAGACTGCCCCAGCTTCCCACCAAATTCTATGAAAAAATTATTTTAGAGAAGATAAAAAAAAATTAGGGGTACTACTAAGAATTGACACTTACACATTAACAACTCTAAGAGGTTGTTATGCAAGGATTTGCATCCAAGTCCCTAAAGAGGTACTGGTCAAAACTCATATTGTCATAGGGGATCACACAAAAAATAGTGTACGATGGAGAATGCATCTTGTGTACTAGTTACAGGAGAATTGGTCATATTGCACAGAAATGCAATTACTCCACCCCCAGTAACCACCTCATCGGAAACTCCAATTCCCAGCAATCTCCACAGGCGCCTACGGATGACTGGCAGATAGTCACCTTCCCCAAAAGGAAAAACAATAGATGGAACGGCATAGCTATTAAACAAACACAGGTAAACTCAATATCAAGCGCCAAAGGTACGCCCCCTACTACTAAACTCCTTAGCAATAACAATGGTAGCTCTGCAAGTGGAAGTAAAAAACTTTAAAAAGGTGAACAGTACTCTAACACTTTTGATAGTTATAAAGATGGCTCTCTTACAAAGCCTCGTTTAATAAACTTGGGCCCACCCCCCTTTAACTTTATTGAAAAATCTTCAAAAAAATACCCATAATAATTATAGAGAAATTATGGGGGACAAGTTGCCTCCACCTAAAGTCAACCCTGATGTCAACAGACATCCCAATTCCCCCATTAATTTCTCTCACCCATGCGGTTACCCTTTGGAAAGTTCGGATAAAGGCCCTCTTAAATTCGAATTTAATTTGCCTGGGACCCACAAGTCTATCACCACCACAATCTTCATGAGACTCTAATGGAGATCTCTGACTCTGCAACTCCTTCTACTAGCAAATCCAATCCTGAGAAAAGTCATCATTCCCCTACTTCGAGTGAGGTGACCAAAGTCATCGCATCAATTAACTCCACCCCTGATACTTTTTTTAACCCATGAACAAAAAGAGAATGCAGAAATCAGTTACTCTCTTCCTCAAACAATGGCAAATTCCCAGTTAACTACCCCACCAACGACGGAACCCCTAATTTTTGTCTCAAATCCATACCCTCTGAACAGAGCTTCAATATTTTGGGCAAAGCTCATCTTGCACGAGAGAACGATAACTCTCTGCATAATGTAGGAGACTAATCATTAATATTCATAATCTAGGACCAATCATGGTTAGCAAAAATCATAAAAGAGGGCATGGATAAGATGGTTCAGGGACTGGGCACGCTGGTGTTGGGACAGACCTTCTACTTTGCCCAAATAGTGGGTACGATAAACCTGATGAGCTCAGGGGACATCAAATCCCTGATGGAGCACACCTTCAGAAACCTACCTCTATATCCAACAACCACCTACTTCCCCAGCAACCAAACCTTGAACTTCGTCCCATAGAACCCCCCTAGCTCTAGATATAGGAAGCCAAGGCTTGGGAGAACCATCAATGCTTGAAGTTCTTTAGGAAAACAGCCAAGAACTGAAACACATACTGGAAATCTTTGGAGAGCCAATTTTAGATCACTTTCTCCTAGAAAAACCACTACTCAAAGAATTCAGCGAGCTCTCTAACACAGCTACTATAGCTCACTATCCGAAAGACATGAGGCTATTCTCTTTAATTTTGACGAATATGGGGACAACACCCTGCCATCAGCCATAGTGAGCCCCTACAAAGGCCAAGCACAGAGACCCCAGGTGGGAGAGGGGAAAAGTCTATTAGCATAACCACCACAGGATTCATACTTAATGAATCTCATCATTTGGAACGCGCGGGGAGCCAATAGTGCAATCTTTCGTAGGCAATGTGATGCCCTTATTAAAACCCACAAACCTGCAATGCTTGTTATTCTCGAGACTAAGATAGCCGATCATCAAGCTCCTACTCAAGCCCTTAACTTCGATGCTCAGGTTCAATCTAGTGTATCAGGGATGAAGGGAGGAATTGTGGTGATGTGAAAGAAAGATTCCCTTAAGCTGGACAATGTTTCCATTTCCAACTAGGGAATCCATGTCATGGTTAAGATAACTTCCGACCATAACCCCTGGCTCTTTTATGTTGTATATGCCAGTCCTAATCTTACTGATAGGATTTCCTTATGGGAAGAGCTTACCCAACTTGTCCAAACCATCACTGGTGATTGGCTAATTGGAGGAGACTTCAATGAGGTCATTTGCAGTAGTGAAAAACTTAGGGGGAATAGCCCCTTACCAAAAAGAATGTATGACTTTAGGCAATGTCTTAATAACTATAACATGATAGACCTAGGCTACAAATACTTCAAGTACACTTGGACCAATAAGAGACATCGTAATAGACAATGTCTTATTTTGGAAAGACTTGACAGGTGTGTTGCCAATGACTCATGGATCAAACACTTTCCTAAGTCAACAGTAACACACTTACCTAGAACTAAGTCTGACCACTGCCCCCTTCTCCTCTCCTTCTCCCTCTCCAACAGAAGGGCTTTCTAATCTGACAAGCCCTTTAAACTTGAACCCATATGGTGCATTCATCCCACCTTCTAGACTCTGCTTCAAAGATACTTCACAGTTCCCAGTAGCCTTCCTCAAGCCATAGATTTCTTCCAAAAAGAAGCTATTGTCTGGAACAATGAAGTTTTTCGTAATATCTTTAAGAAAAAAAAATCTTGCAAGGTTAGATAGGATTCAAAAATTCCACCACTATCATCGTAGCAGCTTTCCCCAGCAACTTAAAAATAACCTCCTCTGTGAATATGAAGACCTTTTTCAGAATGAGGAAGATTTCTGGAAAATTAAATCCAGAATCAACTGGCTATCCCAGGGTGATGCTAATACCTTATTTTTTCATGCTTCCACTCTCAATTAAAGAAGAAGAAATAGGATTACCTCTATCTCTGATGAGGCTGGTAACACTCTGCACAAGAAAGCTGACATCACCAGCCACATCCTCATCTTTTACTCTAATTTCTAGACCACTGATCATACTTGTTCCCTCCTAAACAATCCTAAATACTTCCAAGGTCTCCCTTTAAACCTCATAGACCAAATAGCTAAGCTGGACGAGCCTCTAAGGGATTCAGAGATTTCCTACCTCTGAAATCTTTTAAACCTTTCAAAGCCCCTGGTCCTGATAGGCTCCATCCTATGTTCTACCAAAAATATTGAAACATTATTGATGAAAAAATTGGGGAATTCTGTAAAAACATTTTCAACTCTTCCAACATGCCCGTAAATACCAATACAACCCTCTTCTGTCTCACACCTAAATGTTAAAAAACTTCCACCATGAAAAACTTCAGACCTATTGGTATATGTAACACTAGTTATAAGCTTATCACCAAGATCCTTGTCAATAAAATTAAGCCTATCCTTCCTCATATTATTGGGCCTAGTCAAGCAAGCTTTCTAACCTCTAGAAGAGCTAGTGATTATGCAATCATTGTTCAAGAATACATCTCCCACTTTAGGGAAATGAGAGGTCTAAAACAAACATGATCCAGAAAATTGACCTTGAAAAGGACTTTGATAGGCTAGAATGGTCCTACATCAGAAGCACCTTAGCTTTCTCTAACTTCCCACCTAGAATGACCCAACTCATCATGTCCTGTGTGTCTTTCAGTTCTATTTTTATCCTATTCAATGGTAAAAAGACCCCCTTTTTCAGTCCTTCCAGGGGGTCAGGCAAGGAGACCCTATGTTTCCTTACCTATTCATCATATGTATGGAAAGGCTCTCCAGAAACATAGATGATACCGTCAATTCTAAGGATCTAACTCCCATAAGCATCACTACTGATGGTCCAAAAATTTCTCATCTATTCTTTGCGGATGACCTAACTCTCTTCTCTAGAGCCAACCATCAAGATTGCCTCTCTATCAACAACATCCTCAACTTATTTTGTTGTCTCTTTCGCCAAAAAATTAATCACTCAAAAGTCAAAGTTATTTTCTCCAATAATTGCTCTACCCAAACATCCTCAGAATGCTCCTCCACTCTACATATAGGTACCAGCCCTTACTTTGAAAAATACTTAGGGTATTCTATTTTTCACAAGAAACCTGTCAATAGTGACTTTCAGTTCTTAATTGACAACATGCATAACAAGCTTAATGACTGGAAAACAAAGCACCTCACTATGGCTGGTAGAACTGTCCTGGCTAAAGCTACCCTGAGTAGCATCCCCACCCATCTAATGTAGTACATCAAGCTCCTTCACACTATCAATGAGAGTGTCAATAAGATTCAAAGAGACTTTATTTGGGGTAGTACAACTGAAAAGAGAAAGCTTCATTTTCTAAGCTGGGACACCATCACAAAAAATAAAGCCAAGGGTGGCCTAGGTCTGCACAAGGCAGAACTTAAGAATAGAGCCCTCCATGCTAGTTTGGCTTGAAGGATCCTCCAAAATCCTAACAGTCTTTGGGCTCAAGTCCTCTTATCCAAGTACAACAACAACTCTAGGAATATGGGGGGGAAAGATACCCATCTCCAGAACTTGGAGAAACGTCAAAAAGGGCTGGCAGGATTGCTCCATGGGGTGGGCTTGGTCTGTCCAAAAAGGAGACAAAGTAAAATTACTCCTAGACAACTGGCTTCCCCACTTTGGAACTCTAAGAAACTTTATTCAAAGACCTCTCACCAAAGAGGATGAAGTTCTAACCATCAAAGATATCTTCGTTAACATCTCCTGGGACCTTTCCAAGATTTCCCTTGTGCTCTCTCACAATGTGATCCAAACCTTATATAACTTTTCTCTTACCCTAAATAACTCCAAAGAGGAAACTCCAAGATGATCCCTTATAAGCTCTGAGCTCTTCTCCACCAGCTCTGCGTATGACTGCTTACAACCAACTCACACTAGTGTTATTACTAATCAAGACACCTTCTTCAGTCACATATGGAAAGCTAACTATTCTAACAAAATCAAGTCCTTCCTGGGGCTCTTAGCCCATGGTAGATTACCTACCAATGACCACCTCCATAAGATTGGCCTCAACATTTAGAACATTTGTTGTTACTATGATGCCAACCAAGAAACTATCTCCTATATCTTCTTTCAATGTCTCAATGCTAGCCTTTTCTGGAACCATTTAAGTCTTTCAAACATCTCCCCTGTTGGGAACATCCTTCAAAATTTGAACAGTTCAGACTGGATTGAATTGTGGATCTCATCATCCAAAAGCAATTACAACCATCTCATTACTTGGAAGGACCTAGCGCCCTACTACTTCTAAAATCTCTGGCTGACTAGGAACAACAATCTTTTCAACAATAAAAAAGATAGTGCCAATGTTGACCTTGTTGTCCACCTAGCTTTGGAGCACCAGCTCCTTGGGAGGAGACAATCCCCTCACTCGAATCCAAAGATATCTATCTAAGTCAAATGGAACCCACCGCCCATAGGACTGTTAAAGATGGACATTGATGATTCAGCTACCACTACTCCGGGACTTGGTGGACTTGGAGGTGTATTTAGGGATCACTTAGGCAACTGGAAGATGGGTTTCCAAGAAAACACCCCTCACACCAACCCTATCATGGCGGAGCTCCTAGCACTTCGAAGGGGCCTTCTCTTGGCTAAGGCTCATGGCCTTAGGAAAATTCAGATCGACACTGGCTGTATTGCTCTGATTGATATACTTTCATCTAATCACCGCTTATATGACAATCTTCTACATGAGTGTAGGTCCTTGATGACGAAGCTGGATGCAACAATGCCGGCGGATGTCTTTAGGGAGCAAAATAGTGTTGCTGACATACTTGCTAAAGCTGGGGCAAGGATGTATTCCTTTGGAAGCTTAAACATAATGCTAGTTCCACTGCTATTTGTTCGTGTTGCATTCGAGCCAGACACTCGGGGAACTCTTTTTACTAGACAAATTAGACAATCTAATATTATCCTACGAAGCCGGGATGTGGCTGAGACCTCTATTTGGATCGACCAAGTCATGACCGATGCAACCATGTTAAACCCTCTGACTTAATTTTTATTAATCCATCCTTTAAACCCAAAAAAAAAAAAAAAAGATATGTGGAAGAACGTAGCAACGGTTTTTCTGTCATGATATTATGATGGTTAGGATTAATTAGCTATACAAGAGAGAAAACGCTTTGCAATGCCTAGGATATCTAAGTTAATTATGTACACTCGAAATTCATCTAAATCATGAGAATTTCAAATGATTGATGACACGACTCGTGATTACTGCATATCTGCTTTCGTTAATTAAATATATCACTAGTCTACTAAACATGTATTTACGGTTAAATATACTACAAGTGAGAGATAGGAAAAGGTTTTCATCCCATTACCGAACCATAAATGTATATTATTCAGAGGAAAAATTTAGAATTTTGACTTTATAAACTTTTGATTCTAGAGAAAAGACAACATATTAAGTTCTTGATAAATTAAAGCACAGATATAATTTCATATATAATAGACACAAATGATTAGAAAAATATTTTTGAATAGATTTATTTTTCTCTAATTTAAGAAAAAACTTTCCTATTAAATTAAGAAAGATATTTTTTCAAAACTTCCAACCCCAGCTCTTCACACCAAATACACCCCATGTGTCAAAAGAAACATTATTGTCAACGGAAAATGATAAAACACTTGGATAACTTTTTTGTAAACTTAGAAATATGTAAATTAGAAAATAAAAAAAAAACGTGTAAAATGTTATTGTGTTCCTAGAAGTTGGTAAAATGGAAACATCGATGTTGACCATTCTACATGATCCAAATAAATAAGTGATCCAAATTAATTTAACCACAAGCTAAGATGTACTGAGACAAACTTGAGAAGAGTTGGCAAAAAAAAAAAAAACCCTTTCAAATTTATTTTATCAAATAGACACTTAATTTTTTTATTTAATAGGCGTTTGACCATAAAAACTAAAAAATTTTAAGGTTGGAGTTGAAGTTGGATTTGAAGTTGGAGTTGGAGTTGTGTTTGGCGATGTATTTTTGAAAGATGTGTTTTGATTTTTGAAAAATCTTTTTTAAATTTAATTTTATACCCCAAATTTTTTAAAACTATCAAAATTGACCAACTAATTTATCTACTGATTATACTCATGAATGAAAAGAATTTCACATCAATGATGGAAGGGGTCCTGAGCTTAAAAATGAAAATATACCTACAAATAATGAAAATATATCGGTCTTTTAGCTTAAAAATCTTTATTTGTTGTTCAAAATGTCTTTTACTGAGAGAAATGTCTTTCAAAAATGTGTCCGGACTTGATGATTTGTTCATAAAAATGTCTTTCTTTTCGGATTTGCTCCAAAACTCATCTAAATCATTTAAGGGCCTTTTATGTAATATTAAAAAAATTAGGGTTATTTGTAATTAAAAAAAAACTTGGAATTGGGTTGAAAAAAAGTGAAAACAACAAAATGTTGTTTTCACTTTTTTTCAAAAAAAAATTAAAATGTTTTTGGAATATCTATGGCCAAACACCATGATTCCATAAAATGAAAAAATTTTCCGGAAAAAAAGTAAAAAATATATGGCCAAACGGCCTCTTAATTTTTAGGATTAGGTTTCAAAAAAAAGGAAACAGTGGAGTCCATATGTGGGGCAATGGACCTTTTCGCATTTTTAAAACTTGAGAATTAAATAAACTGCACCTAACTCCCTCTACTTTTTTTAGTAATAAACTAAACCTCCTCTCTCTTTCCTCTAAAATTCCTCTTCTTACTGTTAGTTCCAAGAAAAAACGCCCAAACTTCATTTTGCTTCATCTTCTTCTCCAATGACAAAGCTCTCCCTTTTTCATACTAAGGTAAGTTAAAATTAAATTTTGATTGTTTCTCGATCCATTTTACTGTATTTTATTTGTTATCCGTTGTGTAGTGAACAAATATTTTTTTAAAAAAATATGATTGATTAAATGCTGAAATATGAGAATTTTATAGCTAATTAGTTTGATTTAGTGCAATAGTTGAGTTTTGATTCCGTAGATTCAATAAAAAAAATTGTTGATCACGCTGTTGGATTTAATTTTTTTTTTAAATGATTCAGTTTTGCTATTTTTGCGTATTGCATTATTGAATAGTGAAATTATTCTTAATTATTATGGTTTTTTGAATTGAGCATTGACCTGTTGTAGATGCGTAATTTCGCCCCTCCCCAAAAATCAATTCAATTCGATTACCTTATCACGTACCCCATCCACATGGTAATTTTTCCACAAGAAAAATAAAATAAATAACCATCTCATCATTTGTTTATCCTTATCCCAAATAACAAAATTACAACAAATCTATAATAACTTTGACATTCACCTTATTCTAACCGCCCCAACTTCCTAACCCACCCCTACCCCTACCCCTACCCCTTATCACGTTTTTTAAGTGGCTGTCTCACGATACAAACACACACTGTCACTCTCATATACAGCTTCATACTCACAGCTACATATACATACACCCACAGTCACCAAAGAGGACACATACACAATTGCCAAAAATACACACGAATTGATATTCGCACACTATTGAAACGTAAAATAGAGTGAAAAGAGGATAAAACCAGTGAAATCTAGGGAGAGGGTGAAAGAACGGGGATGATTTGATCAATTTTCAGCAAGTTTCTTGTCAAAAACCCATCAGATTAGTCACCGGAAAACTCCAACGTCGCCGTCTGATACTTTTTTTGGTGAAATCCGTCGAAAAACAACGTCACCAGCTTAAAATTGACCCTAAAATGTGTCATTTGTTCATATTTGTCTTGGATTTGAACGTCGTTGTTCGTTGGCTCATCTTTCTTCGTGAGTTTGTTTTTTATATCAGATTTGGGGGGGGGGGGGGGGGGGGTTGTATTAAGTTGTGTCAATATCTGAGATTTGGGGTTCATATTGAGGTCTTCTTCTTGGGTTCAAATCTGTTTGGATTGTGGTTTTGTGACACCGATTTGATTTGTTCGTTGTAGAGACTTTTTGTTTGAGAATTTCAAGTTCGGGCTTCATTAACTCATTATTATCGGCGAAAATTAGTTCTCTTGAGGTCCAAATTCTCAACTCCACTCTTTTTATTAGCTTAACGTGTTTGGTGATATGATTGGATGGTGTGTTTCAATGTGTTTGAGCTTTTCGTAATTATCATGGTTCGATTGGTTCATTTTATATTGAAATTGGTTAATCATGGAGGTGTGAATTAAAAATCAATAAAAGGTGAATATTGGTTTAATGCCCCGGGAGTACACCCTGGATGCTACACGGTACTTATAGTCACAAGTGACCACAAGCTAACCCATAAGCTGGTACCTGTTGTGAGCACTGAATGAAACGATGATAAAAGATACACATATACGGAATAACTGAATATTCCATAAGGTTTTAAAATACTAAAACATCACTGAACTTTTAAGTCTGAAATAACTGTCTGAAAACAATACTGTAAAGACTGTCAATAATCAACAGAAAAACTAACTAACTGTCTAAAAATATCTGAAAGCCTCTATCTGAGTGACTGTGGAGTTGATGGAACAAGTCCCCAACTAACTCTGATTGACTACTGAACTGAAATGCTGGAATAAACATAATCGGCATTCGGAATATGAGGACTCACCACTGTTACTGATGCTAATGCGCTGGAATATCTAAGTGCGGTCAGGAACTTGAGTGTCCGAACCTATGATATAGTGCAGAAAATGAGTATGCGGTCAGTACTTTAAATATACTGGTATGCTAAACGAGGTTAGGCTGATATGCACGGGCTCATGTACATGAATAATAACCAACTGAATTAATAGCATGAGATAACTAATGCATAATATACGTGAAAGCTGTAAAATCTGAGGATGCATGGCCAAGCATATAACATGATACTGAAATAGTTTGTAAACTAAAGTACTGAAATGCTAATACTGAATAACTGATAACTATATGCCATGGTAAAGGAAACCTGAAACTGTACTCTGTACTGAATACTGAACTGAGACTGTGGGAGCTAGCTATAACTGACCTGCCCTAATACACTGTCAGGGTCCAACCTATAACTCCAGTTGGAAAGGCGTTAGTATCATGCCACTGGTACTAACAATGGTTGTACAGAACACTAATATGATGTCCCAAAGGACTAGGGTATCATGCCTAACTGATGGGGGACCTCTCAAATTCTATGGTGGTACCATAGGTATGGAACTTAGGGACTGCTACTAATAGGGGTGGGTATAAATACCGAAAAATCAAAATACCGAACCGAACCGAATTAGTTCGGTTTTTTGGGTTTTGTTTTTCGGTTCGAGTTTTTTTTTTTTAAATTTCGATATTTCGGTTCAAGTTACGGATTTTAGGGTCACATAATTTGATTTTTCTGTTTAAACCAAAATTTTTAATATACTTTTTCTAATTATATAATATATATAATAAAATAATATTTATTTAACCTTTAAGAGGGCCCTTTATATAATAAAACAATATACACTAATATATCTATATTATTAAATTAGTATATATTCCAAAAGGCCATAAATCAGTAAATTGATTTCATTTCATAAGGCAAAAAAACTAATTCCTAAATTCCTAAAGGGCTGCTACTCTTACCTTGACTGTTAATATGTGTTATGGGAGACGAGTTCTCTATGAACCTCCAGTCTTGAGCATTCTGAGTTAATAATCAGTCATAATTTGATTAGGAAAACTTCTAATATGTTAAGTGTTAAAGTTGTTTTACGCATTATGATAGCTGTTGAATATATAGTTGTTTTTGTTTCACAGTTAATTATTGTGGTTCAATTATTCTAGAGTGATACTAGCGGTCAAATGATGTTAGCAGGATTACTGTCCAAAGCAATAAGTAACTTAAAGAACTCTTTTTGTTTACTTCTTCAAGACTTTACTTGGAGTGAAATTAGTCACTCACAGATATTATGTAACCTAATTTATAAATATAACGTAGCCCATTAAATAGGCCCAAAACTGAAAAAATGAAATTATTAAACCACAATAAAACTGAACCAAAAATTATATAAACCGAATCGAACCGAACAAATTCGGTTTGATTTTCGATTCTTATAATTTCAAAACTAAAAATCAAAAAAATGAAATAAAAAAACCGAACCCTAACTGAAGTACCGAACGCCCACCCCTAGCTACTAACGTCTATGCATACTGACGGGAGAGACAAGTGCCTCATGCCTACTGACGGGGGAGACGTCATTCCTACATTCACTCGGTGATAAGGTTTACTTCCAACTGAAAGACGTTGAATTCGGGACTGGTCTAAGTTTAACTGAACCTGATAACTGACTGGACTGAAGACTCTCATGATTTATCTGAAACCATTCTGAAAATACTGACACTACGTAAACAGCTAAGTTTTCGGGTATTCATAATCCCCAGGACTCGATAGCAATAACAATAAGAGCACATGAGAGCATTTGAAACCATAATAAGTAAGCATTACTTCAAAATCATTACTTAGACATTCCATCAAACACTTGAGGATTATGAATTAAAGCATGGAATAGTTAAAACATGTGATGGTACCATAAATTCAACACTAAAAATAGGAATTAATGATTTAACATAACAAATTCCATCATTCAAACGTGTAAGTTTAGTTCAATCGAAAAATCACTTGTACAAATCATGTATATTCGTAATTCGCAAAAGTATCATGAAGATAATTCGTGTAAACATGAGAATTTATAATTTAAAACATGAAAATAGATTATTGGACTCCATGGGTGAAAAGGGCCCATGGATGAACATTTAACATACCTTAAAGCTTTAATTTGCAACAGAAATAATTTTCTTGAGCGTTCATTAGTGGTGAAGCTTGAATTCTTGAGTTTCCTTGAAGGAATAATGATGAAATTAATGAATGGGGGTGACGGCTAAGGTTTTATTTTAGAGGAAAATTGAGGAAATTTGGCATATAATGCCTTAACTGATGATAAATCCCGTGTTTTCATGGATTAGGGCGGTGGAAAATATCAAACTGCCTCTGGGACATTTAAATTTGTAACTGGAACGCCCATTGGAATTTCACCGCATCGCGCCAAGGCTTCTATCTCTATTCCACCACGACGCACCACAATCACGGTGACTCACTATTTTGAAAATCCAAACATGGTCCAAACGTCATCCAAAAAATGCAAAACTCACCCGAGGCATGCTACTTACACCGTTGAACATGAATTAACTTAGAAACCATCGTCTCAGAGTCGAAAAGGTCACTTTAAAAGTCATCGAAGTTAAGAGGCCAAAAATAAGACTAAGTCTCCAACACTTAGCTAAATTTTCAGAGTCTAAACCTCTTGTACATGCACTATGGGCTGAACTGAGCTAAATCTTATTCGAGGTATTACAATACCTCCCCCTTGGGAACATTTGTCCTTAAATGAGACCGATTAAGCTGAGAAATTACTGAGGGAACTGAATTTGCACACTGAACATACATAACTGGAAACATGATTACATGACTGAGTCTGGAACATGGTAACTGACTGAACTGATTCATGAATGCATGCAATGACATGAACATGATTATATGGCTAGAACTGAGAATGGAAAAAAGAGGAAATCTAAGAAGAATTGTTACCTTGAGTTGAGTCTGAGTTTGTAGAGAAAAGGTAAGGATAATTGGTATGCATATCTGCTTCTGTTTCTCAAGTGGCTCCTTCTACGGACTTATTCCGTCAAAGGACTTTGACCAAGGGAACTTTTTTGTTCCTCAGTCTACAAATCTGACTATCAAGGATTTCATCTGGGAGTTCTACATAAGAAAGGTTGTTCTGAACATCTAAACTTTCTAAAGGGACGACGACAACTGGATCATCGATACACTTCTTTAACAAGGACACATGAAACACTGGATACACTAATGCCAAATCTGCAGGCAACTCAAGTTCATACCCCACCTTCCCATTGGGACTCAAGATCTTGTAAGGGCCAACATATCTGGGACTAAGCTTCCCCTTTTTGCAAAATCTCTTTACTTCCTTTATGGGAGATATTTTTAAATAAAATAAGTCTCCAACTACGAACTCAAGATCTTTCCTATGCATATCTGTATAGGATTTCTGATGATTTTGGGCTGTCTTCAGCCTCTCTCTTATTTGCTGAACTTTCTCCAATGCATCAAATACTAAATCTATCCCTATCAGCACGGTCTCACCTACCTCAAACCAACCAATAGGAGGTCTACATTTTCTCCCATAAAGACCCTCAAATAGAGCCATCTGAATAATGGAATAATAATTGTTATTGTAGTCAAACTCAATCAATGGAAAGTGATCATCCAAACTGCCATTAAAGTCGATAACATAAGCTCTCAACATGTCCTCTAGGGTTTGGATGGTCCTCTCTACCTGAGTATCTATCTGAAGGTGAAAGGCTATATTGAGATAAACTTTGGTACCAAGACCCTTCTGAAAAGTTTCCAAAAGTGAGAGGTAAACTGAGTACCACTATCTGAAATACTGGATAACAGGACTTCATGCAATCTAACCAACTCTTTAATATAGAGCTTGGCATAATCCTTGGTTGATAAGAAGTATGGATTGGTAAGAAATGGGTTGATTTGGTCATTCTGTCCATAATAACCCAAATCAAATCATGCTGACGACGTGAACGAGACAACCTTATCACAAAATCCATGTTCACCTCTTTTCATTTCCAAGTAGGGATGCTGAACTCTTGCATAGTGCTACTAGGCCTTTGATGCTCAGTTTTTACCTGCTGACAATTAGCACACTTGGCTACAAACTCTGCAATATCTCTTTTCATACTGCTCCACCAATAGATCTTCTACAAATCATGGTACATCTTAGTGGACCCTGGGTAAATAGAGTAATGCACATCATGCTCTTCTGTAAGAATTCTCTATCTCAAACCATCAACACACAGCGTACATAGTCTACCCAGACAACGCAATATACCATCTCTCCCTTGGGAGAAAATCTATACTTTCTGATCTCTGACTGACTTCTTCAACTTTACTGGACTGGGATCCCTATCTTGATTTTCTTTTACTTCGGCAACCAAAGAAGATTTTAAACTATTCTGAAACCATACACTACCCTCAGCTGAGTCAACCAAACGAACGCCTAATCTAGCCAACTGATGAACCTCCTAAACCAACTTCTTTTTATCATTCTGAACATGAGCCACACTACCCATAGACAATCTACTAAGGGCATCTGCCACTATATTGACCTTGACCAAATAATACAAAACACTTATATCATAGTCTTTTAACAACTCCAACCACTTTCTCTAACGAATATTTATCTCTCTTTGTGAAAACACATACTGTTAGCTTTTGTGGTCTATCAACACATCAACATGCACCCTATACAGATAATGCCTCTAAATTTTCTAGGCAAACACGACAGCTGCTAACTCAAGGTCATGGGTAGGATAATTCTTTTCATGGGGTTTAAGTTGTCTATAAGCATAGGCTATGACCTTACCTATCTACATCAGAACACAACCCAAACCAACTTTGAAAGCATCACAGTAACACAAAAAACCCATCCGAACCATTGGGCAATGTCAAAAGTGGGGCTGAGGTGAGTAGTCTTCAACTCCTGAAAACTCTTCTCACAAAAATCTGACCATTGAAACTTGACTTTCTTCTGAGTCAATCTGGACATGGGAGATGCAATAGACAAAAAACCTTCAACAAATCATCGTTAATAGCCAGCTAAACCCAAGAAACACCTGATATTTGATGGAAAGATAAGCCTGGGCCAGTTTCTCACTACTTCAGTCTTTTAAGGGTCAACTCTAATGCCATCACTGGAAATAATATAGCCAAGAAAAAATACTGATCTTAGCCAAAACTTGCACTTACTAAATTTGGAGAATAACTGGTGGGCTCTAAGAGTCTTTAATACTTTTTTGAGGTGGTCTGTATGATCATTTTCATTACGGGAATAGACAAGATTATCATTAATGAAGACTATGAGGAACATGGCCAAGTATTGCTTGAACACTCTGTTCATCAAGTCCATGAAAGATGTTGGGGCATTTGTCAGAACAAAAGACATGACTAGGAATTCGAAGTGACCATACCAGGTTCGGAATGTTGTTTTCGGAATGGCACATTCTCTGACTCTGAGCTGATGATAGTCGGATATAAGGTCTCTCTTAGAGAAATAACCGACACCCTGAAGTTGGTCGAACAAGTCATCGATTTTAGGGAGTGGATATTTATTCTTGATGGTGAATTTGTTCAACTGACGGTAATCAATACACATTCTAAGGAAACCGTCTTTCTTTCGCACGAAGAGGACTGGAGCACCTCATGGGGTAAAACTGGGTCTGATGAATCCTTTGTTGACACCGAATTTTGTCCTTGACAATTAAATTTAATCTTGAGCTTCTTCGTTTTTAATAAAATTACAACATTTATTTTATATGGATAAAATCTTTCCAAAGTATTTATCTAGATAATTTTATCATCTCAAATAGCAATTATATATTCTCGTATCCATGTATACTAGGTTGCATAAATTCGTCTCTTAAATAATTTTTTTTACTAAAAATTAAATTTTAATCAAGTATTATCTCGAAAGTTAATCCGAATAGGCAAAATCTTGATTTTAAATATAATTTATTCTCAAAAAATAATTTATTTGAAAAAAATATTTGTTTGATTTTATTTGACTAAGAAACCTGAGGTTAAAATGATTGTTCCCTGTCGAATTACGATTTAATTTAGCGGAAATTATTAAATTTAGCCGTAATTGAAAATTAAACTGGCCATAATCATAATGCAACTGGCCAGTTAATCTTCAATGTGGTCCAAAAATTGAATATATTTGGCTAAAATCTAAATCCTAATCAAATCCAAAATTTATCTATCAGCAGCCCACCTCAACCAAAAATCTGGCCCAATACCCGGCCCATCCCCTTTTCCCCCTTCCCTTAAACCAGCGTATAAACGCTGTTAATACTCAAGACGACAACAACAACATCAACCGCACCAACCGGACAACCCAAAATTGAGACCCGACCCGACTCCATTTTCCCTATCCTTTACACGTCCAAACAGTAACAACAGCATACGACCATATCCAACTACTCTCGCCTGTCCTCTCAATCACCCTCGCCCGTCACTTCTTGTTGAAGCAGAGCAGAGCCCAACCTCTGGAAAAGATGGTAAAGTTCATGGACCTCCATGTTCCAAGGATGCTTGGCCCTTCAAACCAACAGATTCAAGTGTAATAGCCTCCAATCCGTCATTTTTCATTCAAATTGACTGAAAAAGGTGACCTCTCCCTCCTTTGTTTCTTTTCATCAATCAATTTTAAGATTTGGTCTTTCTAAAATAAAATTCAAATTACAAAATTGTGGAAAAGGTTGAAAGCTTCTCTAAGAATCTGTGGCAGTCCATTTTGCTTATAAAAAGAGGTCTTTGTTCACCTTTTCATGACCATGGTTCAAGTAGGAAAATTGGTGATTTTTTTTAAAGTTTTATCACACATTCCGATTCGCTAAGTTCTCGATTCTCTTTGTTTCAACTGTTACTCTTCGTCGTTCGAATTCGGAGTCGTAGTTAGCGGTAGAATTGCTCCTCGACTCAGCTTCCTAGTTCATTGCTCTGCAAAAGGTCGGTAACATCTCTTTACTCGTCTATTCTATTTCGTCAAAATTTTTTATTTGTGTTGTTGGACTGTATGTTTGGCCAAGGACTTATGTGTTTGATTTATGTCTTTTTCTTTTACGCTTTATTTTTATCTTCTATACGCTGATCATTTATAGTTTGAGATCATTATAGAATAGTTTCTTATAGCTGACTTTGTTTCGGGTCGGTTTGGTTAACGTTATTTGAGTAAAGTGGCTGTATGTTATACTTTTTTAATGCACTGCTTGTTAGTTGCTCTGGTTAATTTTGATATAGTAGAGGGATTTTCTTGCGAACATTAAGGTGAAGTGACGAACATCTTACGGTGTTCATAGCTTTATGCCTACCTTTTATTCATAAAGTGCTCAAATATTTCTCCATGTTCCCTCTTGGCTGTTGTGTGCTTTAAAAATATACTTATTTTGATGAGTTCACAAGTACTGTTGCGTTTTCTAAAAAAAAATAAATATATTTTTGACATCATATGCGAGTCTTCTCAAATACCGTTCGTAAATGGTCAAAAATGAAAAATTGCACGTGTGTTGAGAGTTGGGTTAATACAAGGATCTGACATCCTTAACATTTGATGCACTGCTATTGGAATGTGATATTTGTTTCTTTAGATGCTCTCTTTATTATCTTTCATTTTCTCTAAATTTATTGGTTTCGTAGTGCTACCTTCACTTTGATTAGTAGTCTTGTATATTCTTAATAGGATGGTAGGTATAAGATTTTAATATATTTGAGGTGTTCTAATTTTCCAGAGCAGATTCTAAGACATGTAACCTTCATTTTATTTGCTTATATTACTGTTGATGCACCCTGCGGCAACATGTGTTTTAATCTTAAAGAGGCATTTTGCTCATTAGATATGCTTCTAGTTCTAAAGTCGTGATGGCAGTGCTGCATCCTTTGTCTTCATCCTATAAACTCAAAAAGACATATTACCACACTAAAAACTTTATTCTGATGTGTGCAATATCTTAGTATATAGATTGACAAAATTGCTAAAGTTTTAAACTCATGTCATTTGTCAAACATTCAGTTTTTTTTAATTTGTGTGTTAAGTTTTGGCGGATTTTTTTATTTTTTTATTCTTGTTTTAGATTTCGTAAGTGATGCAGACTGATTGCGGCTTGCAGCTTTTCGTCCTTTTTTGATTCTTTTGCCTTTCATTGTTGAGAAATAACATCGGGATGAAAGAGTTCTAATCCCTTACGGGTAGAGATAAATCCTTTGATTAGGTTGCTAAGCCCCGTTTTAGTTGTGGTCAGCAGATGATTCATTATTTATTTAAATAGGTGTTGATCATATATAGTAAAACATTTTTTAGTCATTTGTTGTTGTTGTTAACTTGAGCTCTCCCTTAGTTTAATTTGGTTTCTAAGTTTAGTTATGGATTGAGTTTACACTCATAATTTATAAGTTAGTTATAAGTTTGCCCTTTTTTTTTGTGTCATTTTGCCGTTTAGTGTTCTTTTGTACTTGACTAAATTGAACTAAGTGTAATGAAATAGCAAATAGTTCGATAACTTGTTTTATTTCCGATTCTTAGCGGTGGGTTACCTAGTTTTATATTTGTTTTGGTCCCAACATGCTATATACACCATTTTTTTTTTTCATAAAACAGTAGAAACACCCATGAAAATATTTGCGTATGTTCGTTTTTGTGAGATTTTTTGACAATCGCTTGTTTGTGGCTTCCTTCGTCGAAACTCGAGTATCTAATCCTTATCTTTCTTATTTTTTTTTTATATGCACACTCGGAAGCGCGTTTGGGGTCTCATTGCTTGACTCCATTTCGTCCAAATCAGAGAAGCGAACAAATATTGCATCACATATCTTCATCTAGCAGTCTAGTGCTTCTTTCCCCCTTTTTAGCTTTATTTTGCTTTTGTAGATGATTATTATTATTTTTGCTTAACATTTTGCGGATTATTATTTAAAATGTGTTTTATATGTTTCTTGCTTGAATTGGTGTGAATACTTAAATTTTAGCAAATCTAATTATTTCCCTTCTACCTATTGGATTGTAATCACTAGGCTTCGACATTTAGTTTTATATCGCTAAAGGAATAAAATTTGGTAGATAAAAAGACATACCTTTAGAATAAATAACTGGGTTTGTTAGAATCCTTTTAATGCTTCTTTAATATGAAATAGTAGCCTATCATTAGAATTAAGTTAGTATTTCAATAATTAGTAATATCGGATTAATAAAAATATAGGTTTTTATGATAGGCAAATTTACCATTGCTTGACTCAGAAATTGGCCTTAATTATTTTAGATATGGTAAATCAATTCTGTTGTTATCAATCTTAAAAGAAAAATTATAATTTCACCAATTTGATTCCGCAAGGCTTTTTTTAGGATTTCAAATAACAAAAAATGCTTTTTTATCACATGAGTCCTTAAGTAATTAAAAAAAAATTAAAAATTCTTGAGCCATTATGGATATAAACAACTTTTTTATATTTATTCATTTAATGTAGGTAATTAACCATCTTATCTTCTCCTAATTTTATAAAACTAAAACTGGAAAAAAAAGGGGGGGGGGGGGGGGGGGGGGGGGGGGGTGGGCAAAGGTGTCATTTTGTAGAATGAAGCAAAAATGTGAAGTTCTTTCATAACCAACTTTTTTTTTGGGGTAGGCAAGATGTGCATTAGAACTTAAAACCAAGTTAAAAAATGAAAAACTTTTCTTTTATTAATAGAAAGCTTTTGTATATCTTTTTAAAGAAATGACTTTTTTTTTTTTTTTTTTAACAAGATAAGGTTGCATCATGTTTAGGAGGCCTTATAAAAATCATTTTCGGTGATACTAAAAAGAGGTTTTATGATGACGTTCTTCTAAAATTTTTTAATCCTTTTTTTATAAATAATTAACATATATTATCTTATAAAAGACATAGTTTTTACGCCTTACCTATATCTTATTTTAGTATTTGATTTCATTATCTAATCTAAATTTGGTTAGTTAATCGTAGTTAGCAGATTCTTTAGGGTGTCTAATCCCTTCCCTTTAGAATAATTAGAATCCTTACCTAGAATTTTAAGTTGCGTAGACCTTAAAATGAAGTTTTTTAATTGCTTTAATAACATAATTTATAATAGGTGTCCTAATTCACCGTAGAACTAATTAGGTGGCGACTTCCCTAATTTAATCAGAAATTTTTTAATATGTTGTACCTCGGTTTGACCCGTGTTAAAATGGGGTATAACATCTTTTATCTAAGAGATCTTTCAACTGTTCTTTTAACTCTCTAAGCTCAGCTGGCGCCATTCTATATGGCGGAATAGAGATAGTCTGGGTATCTGGAAGAAGGTCTATTTCAAAATCGATTTCCCTTTCGGGAGGAACCCTGGGAAGATCTTCAGGAAACACATCTAGAAATTCTCTCACTATCGAAATTGACTCGAGATTGGGAGTCTCTGAACTAGAGTCTTTGACTCGAACAAGATGGTAGAAACATCCCTTGGATTTCATTTTCCTCGCTCTAAGGTGCTAAACAAGTTGACCCCTAAGTGTTGAAGTACTGCCCCTCCATTCAAGGACCGGTTTATTTGAAAACTGAAAATGAACAACTCTGTTTCTACAATCAACTGAAGCATAGCATGAGTGGAGCCAATCTATGACCAGAATGACATCAAAATCCGTCATCTCTAACTCTACAAGATCAACTGAAGTGACTTTCTGGGATATTATCACGGGACAGTTTCTGTATACCTGTCTGTCTACAATAGAGACACCTACTGGAGTGGACATTGAGAAAGGTTTTGCTAAAGTCTCAAGATTGACACCAAAATTTACAGCTATATAGGGGGTTACAAAAGAAAGTAAAGTCCCAGGATCTAACAAAGCATAAACATATAAATGAAAGACCTGCAGCATACACGTAAATACATCAGGAGAGCTTTCCCGATCATGATGGTACTGGAGTACATATAACCTATTTTGGCGTTGACCATTGGTGGCACTGAAAGTGGCACTGTGCTGAATTGGGCGACCTGCTGGTGCTGCTGAAGAATTAGTCTGACACTGCTGACGATCATTCCTACCCTTCCACATACCTGTCGGACGTTCCCTTAACCTGTGGCCTGGTTTGACACATCCAAATTACACATCGCTGACAGCCCTGCATACACCTTGGTGATTCCTACCACACTTCTGGCAAAGGGGATTAGTCCGACCAGTGTTCACATTGCCCTGAGTCTTAGATCCTAGCGCCCTATCCTGATTACCATTCCTCAACCTTGGCACTAGAGCACTAGCTATAGACAGAGCGAGGGCTGAATTTTTCTGATGGAATTAAGGATGGCTACCACCTTCTTACCTCGATTGAGCAAAACTGAAGCTACCTATTCTAGCCCTCTTATTATCCCTTTCTCTCTCCTTAAACTTCTTCTCTTCAATCTGTGAGCATGGACCATCAACCTGGACAAATCCATCTCCCTAATCAACATCACGGTCCTATACTCCTTGACCACTATCAGCCACACCAGAGACAAACTTACTTATCCGAGACCTGTCATTAGACACGACATTAGGAGCATACCTGGCTAGCTGAGTAAACTTAAGAGAATACTCTTTCACACTCATGTTCCCTTACTTCAAATTGATTAAATCCTGCACTTTAGCCTTCTTTAACTCTAAGGGAAAGAACCTATCTAGATAGGCTGTAGCAAACTTCTCCTATTCAATAGCCTTGCATCTGCGCCTCTATCTCCCTTCCACTGCTTGTACCAAGTGTGAGTAGCATCCTGCAATTGGTAAGCACCCAACTCTTACACTCTCACTAGAAGTCACTTCTATAATGTCAGTTACCTTCTGAACCATGTCAAGGAACTCCTGCGGATCCTTATCAGACTTGGATCTCGAAAACAAAGGAGGCTTCATTCGGGTGAAGTCCCGAATCTTAGCTGCGGCAGTATTATCCACTGGAATGGCTGGGATAGCAGCTTTCTTATTATTTTGAGCTACTACTGAGTAAGCAAAAGTAGTGAATGCATCTTTGAATTCGACATGAGAGACATGCTCGTTCAGTGGATCTTCCTGAATAGGTGGAGGTGCGGGCTGATTCCCGTTTATCCTTCCGTTAGTCTTTTTGGGAGGCATGTTCTATAAACGAAAATGTAACACCCCGTATTCAAGTACGTGTATTGGCGTATTCAAGTACGTGTATTGGTCTTATTTATATGGAGTTAATTTTTTTATTTTATTTATACCAAAATTTGCCCGTCGATGGTTCCATGCGAAGGTTATTGAATAAGCTTTCCAACGATATAAAGATTTTCAAAAATGGATAGGTTTCAGATATAATCGAGCACGTTCGAAACTATAAAACGGTGGCCGGAATATTTGGGAATAGTAAATGTGCAGGAAAATTTCCTGCACACAAACTACTGAGGCTAGCCGAATTTTTGGGTCAACTTCGAACAATCATAACTCCCTTAATATAATGAACTGGGAGAGCTGCGACCTATGAAAAGAAAGATCTTTGAGTCTTCTTTCCAATGCAATTAGTTTCATCCAAATCCAACATCTAAGTAAGGAGTTATACTCGTTTTACTTCAGCCTATCAAAACAGATTTTTAGGGTCAACTTCAAACGACCATAACTCCTTATACTTGTTTTACTTCAGCCTATCAAAACAAAACAGATTTTTAGGGTCAACTTCAAACGACCATAACTCCTTGTACAGGACGAACTGGGTGGCCTACTTTATATGAAATGAAAGCCCTTTGAACTATCCTTCCAACGATACCAATTTCACCCAAATCCGATATCGGAGCAAAGAGTTATGGTCGATCTACTTTAGCTTATCAAAACAGTCCACCAAAGGATAGATTTGACATTATTTAAATTTTAAAGGCATTTTGGTCCCCTATTATATTATGGACGGGAATATGTGTATATATACATGTATATGATTTCAAAAACTCATTTTCATCATCAATCATTGAGAAAGAACAAACCCTAGCCAAATTTGACCTTTAAATTACTTTTGATTCAACCGTAGAAATTCCAAAGTAATCCAATAACTGCGTTTGTCATCTCGAGAGTTTCGAACGACACCTATTATTTGTGCAAACAGGATTGCATAATCAAGAGGTGAATTCTAAGGTATGAATATTGTTTGCCTTTGTTCTTTTCCATATGTATATGTGTGATAGAGGATTATATGTATTGGTTGTTATTAAAAGGTGATGAAAATAGGGTTATGGACTATTTTGCATGGTTTGGTTGTATTGAATTGTGGAAGGTGGATATGGTAATTGAGTTATGGAAGGTGGATATGGTGATATACTATTGAATTGATGATTATTTATGTCTATGGCTCAATTTGGTTTAATGGATTGGTTGGAAGGATAAATGAATCCAAACTTGATATTGGAGGATGTTGTATGAATATGCATGGCATGTGAATGTAATTGGAGTATAAGAGGGTTAAAGTGACACCCTTTATGGTGTAATTAAGGCTTAATACTTAATCACTAGGTTGGTGAATTCAAATAATTGAATTGTGACGTTTGGTCGCTAATACTAATTGCTATATATGTTCATTGTAGATAAGTAATCCGAAAAGACGGGAAGTCCATTTGTGACTAGTATTGAAGGTTGACAGTCAGGTATTAAAGCATACTCTATACCATATCTTTGGCATGAAAGTGAACAATTGTTCTATTAAGAAAGTTTCTAAAGTTATTTAATAACATGTGATCCATAATGGTTTTGTATGATGTCCTACGTTACCAATGAACTTGTTTCCACCCTACAGGATGTCAAGACATTCCAATACTTACTTGTCTTCCAAATCTTACATGTTTATTGCACTAATGAATGTCAGAAGGTATCCGGTTACTCAAACAAGATCCATGTGCTATTAATGACTCCAAAACGTTTCATTGATATACCAATAAATTCCTACTTCATTGTTATGGCATTGATGACTCCAAAACACTTCATTGATGTGCCAATGTGTTCTTACTTCATTGTTATTGCATTAATGGTCTATTTATATGTCTCTTATTGATGTATCATTGTTTCAAAGTATCAAAAATGCAGTGGCGACCAAAATAACAATATCAAAGATTAATTGAACTAAGTGATGGAAGTTCTCTCTTATCGGGTGGTATCCCAGGGGCATAAGCCTATCATGGGTCGATCCCAGTTGATATGTACTGGAGCCAGCCTAATGGTCACATTACAGTACAGTAATGATTACAAAGATGATAAGAACGAAGGTAAAGTGATTGAATAAATACAATGTACAGGTTGTCACAAGTTTTAGTAAGTATGTTCCACTCCTATTACGATTTATTCACTTGTTTCTGATTTCTATTGAGCTCCTATATCATATGTGATTATCTACATCTTTACATACTCAGTACATATTTCGTACTGACGTCCCCCACGGGGGACCTGCATTTCATGCTGCAGGCACAGGTACCTCAGCTCATACACCGCACAAGTAGGACCCAGGATATCCAACTGTTTTTGGTGAGCTCCATTTTGCTTTGGGGCTTTCCGTGTCATATGCAGTCACTTTTAGTATTGTATAGAAGTTAGTTATATGGCGGGGTGTGTCCCGACCTTAGTTAAACTCTGTGTATTTTCTAGAGGCTTTGTAGACCTAATGTACAGTCAAGGTGGTGTTTTGTTAATAGACGTGATGGATCCAACGGCCAAGTATTATATATATATGTGTGTGCTCGAGCTTATACAGGTGATTATTTCCTTTTATATGCGACATGATGCTGTCTAAATTTCGGATTGTCATAGAGGTATGCATGGAAAGTATAAGGTTATGAGCTGGTTCTCCCGGGCCTCCTCGGTTACGGGTGCCAGTCCGCCCCAATAGGATTTGAGGCATGACAGAAAAAAGATTAAATTATGAAGAGAGGTTAAATTGAGTTCATCCTCATTCGCACGACAGGAACACTGAAAGAAGGGAAACTTTTTCCTAAAATATCTTGTACCTTCATGTCCATAAGTGTGGCGCGCTCCATACCCATGTACAAGACTCTACACAATGTGACAATTAGACTCCCTAGGACACTTTATAATCTTAGGCTCTGATACCAAGTTTGTAACGCCTTGGGAGTAGACCCTAGACGCCATACGGTGCTTACGATCACACGTGACCACAAGCTAACCCATGAGCAGGTACCTGCTATGAATGAAATTGATGATAAAAGATACACATATGTGGAATAACTGAATATTTCATAAGGTTTTAAAATACTAAAACATCACTGAACTTTTAGGTCTGAAGCAACTGTTTGAAAACAATACTGTAAAGACTGTCAATAATCAACAGAAAAACTAAAGATTTGAAAATATCTGATAGCCTCTATCTGGATGACTGTGGTGTTGATGGGATAAGTCTCCTATTAACTCCAGCTGACTACTGAACTGAAATGCTCTAATAAACATAATTGGTCCTCAGAATATGAGAACTCACCACTGCTACTGATACTGATGTGCTGGAATGTTTAAGTGCAGTCGGGAACCTGAGCGTCCGAACATGATATGAGACATCATAGCATAAGAAATGAGTATGCGGTCAGTACTTTGAATGTAGTGATATGCTAAATGAGATTAAGTTGATATGCATGGGATCATGTACATGAATAATAACTGACTGAATCAATAATATGAGATAACTAATTCATAGTATACATGAAAGCTGCAAAATCTGAGGATGTATGACCAAGCATATAACATGATACTGAAACAGTCTGTAAACTGAAGTGTTGAAATATTGATACTGAATAATTGATAACTGTATGCCATGGTCAAGCAAACCTAAAACTGTACTCTGTACTGAATACTGAACTGAGATTGTGGGAGTTAGCTATAACTGACATGTCCTGATACATTATTAGGGTCCAACCTGTAACTCCAGTTGGAAGGGCGTCAGTACCGTGCCACAGGTATTAAGAATGGTTATGTGGATCCACTAATATGATATCCTGAAGGACTAGGATGGCATACCTAACTGGCGGGAGACTCCTCAAAGTCTACGGTGGCGCCATAAGTCTAGAACTTGGGGACTGCTACTAATGTTTCATGCCTACTGATGGGGGAGACAAGTGCTTCATGCCTACTGACGGGGGAGACACTATCTCTATGTTCACTTGGTGTTAAGGTTTACCCCCAACTAAAAGACACTGAATTCTGGATTGATCTAAGTTTAACTAAACCTGATAACTGACTAGACTGAAGATGCTCATGCTTTATCTGAAACCATTCTAAAAATATTGATACTATGTAAACAACTAAGTTTTTAGGCATTCATAACCCCCAGGACTCGATAGGAATAACAATAAGAACACGTGAGAGCATTTGAAACCATAATAAGTAAGCATTACTCCAAAATCATTACTTAGGCATTTCATCAAACACTTGAGAGTCATGAATTAAAGCATGGAATAGTTAAAACATGTGATGGTAGCATAACTTCAATACTAAGACCAGGAATTAGTGATTTAACATGACAAATTCCATTATTCAAATGTGTAAGGTTAGTTCAATCGAAAAATCACTTGTATACATCATGTATATTTGAAATTTGTAAAAGTTTCATGAAGCTAATTTATGAAAACATGAGACTTCATGATTTAAAACATGAAAATAAGTTCTTGGACTCCATGGGTGAAAAGGGCCCATGAATGAACATTTAACATACCTTAAGGCTTTAATCTGGCAAGAGAAATAACTTTCTTGAGCGTTCTTGGGTGGTGGAACTTGAATTCTTGAGTTTTCTTGAAGGAATAATGATGAACTTGGTGAATGGGGGTGATGGCTAGGGTTTATTTTAGAGGGGAATTGAGGAAATTTGGCATATAATGCCTTAATTGATGATAAATCCCATATTTTCACGGATTGGGGCGGTGGATAAAGACAAAATTGCCCCTGGAAAATTTAAATTGTAATTGGAATGCTGATTGGACCTTTACCGCGTCGCTCCAAGGCTTCCATCGCTATTCCACCACGATGCACCACAATTGCGGTGACTCACTATTTTGGAAATCCAAACGTGGTCCAAACTTCGTTTGAAAAATTCAAAACTCACCCGAGACATGCTACTTTCGCCCTAGAACATGAATTAACTTAGAAACCATCATCTTGAGGTTGGGAAGGTCACCTTAAAAGTCATCAAAGTTAAGAGTCCAAAAATAAGGCTAAGCTCCAACACTTAGCTAAATTTTCAGAGTCTAAACCTCTTGTATATGCACTATGGGATGAAATGGGTTAAAGCTTATGCGGGGTATTATAATTGATTAGTTTGATTCGTTGATCGTTGCTTGATCTAAAATGGACGCTAATTTTGTCAAACTCAATAGTATCATGTATTAGGCCGAGAATCGATAGGCAAATCTTAGGTAGGGTAGGAAAAACTTAGGGATTATGGATTGTTGAATGTTTGAATGTGTTGAATGACCTTTATTTCATCGCATCTAAATTTCTTGTACTCATTTGGCCGGAAAATGCCCCGAGGAAAATTGTATTCATTACCGGCGAATGTCCCGCGATACTTTGTAATCGAAAGATCGATCGTGATTAAGGACCGAGGCACTGGGTAAAGCATAGTGTAGGATAGTTAAAATAGTTTAGGTTTCAATTTCAACATTTTTATTTCGGTTTGTAATAAATTGGAATGGACACTATTTTGGAGTTTTGATTATTTGCTTGTTTGTTTTGTGTGTGTTGTGTGTTTTGTTTGGTTTATACATTTCATAGTGTTGTACTGACCAATATACTCCATGAAGCGATCGCAATCAAACCATGGGACCGAGGGGTGCCTAACACCTTCCCCTCGGTCAACAAAATTTCTTAATCGGAACCTCTATTCGTGGACTAGTTTTAAAAGAGTCAAAAAATAATTTTGAAAAAGATTTCCAAAGGTGACTTGACGCATCAGATTATGCTAAGTGGTGGCTCTGACTTTTAATTGTTAAACATCCTTTTCGGAACAAATTATTTTCTTTTGTCACTTAATAGTAAAACTTTTTCCAAACATAAAATCAATCTTTTAGTAAAAGGGGGTGTGAAATCTCTGACGACTCTACTGGGGATATTTTCAGAATTCGAGCTTATTTTTTTGAGTTGTATCAGCTTAGTTTTGACACTATAGGTGTATAGACATTTTGTTTGTGTTATTGTTTTATCATTGTTGGATGCATATGTGCTATGTGTTTACAATTTTTTCTTATGTGTTATCACTTTATATTTGGCATTATGTGCATTACCTCGAGTCATTCTTTCATAACAAGTCTCGTAGTACACGTGTGTACACGACCTCTAGTTGAATCACTCTTATTTTAGAAAGGAGAGACATTGGGTGTATGGTGTAGGTGAAAAGCTGGCGCAGTCATTATCAACCATACGCTCCCCCGAACAGTCTTGTTAGTGGACCCCAGACTAGGTCAGCCTTTGGGTCATGCGTATCTGCATCATATTGAGACATAGCGGAACCCACTTGGTCCTTTGTAGGAGACTCATCCCTAAAGTATCCTTATGTGCTAATTGTTGCGTCTTTGAGAGTCACAGGGTCATTTGATGGGCTGATTTGGAAAAAGCATGTGCCAGAATTAAGAAAATATGTAGGCAAGGAAAAATTCGAAAAGAAGAGAAGAAGAAAAGTGAGTTAGAAAAAAGAGTTTCATAGTTTTTAGAGTTCTTTATGGCTTTTGTTTATCATAATACTAGAACTCAAAAATATTTTTTAACCTTTTGCACTCATTTTCACAAAAAACAAAAAACAAAGAACATCAAAAAGATTTTCCTTTGTTTCCTTTAGCAAGAATCCATAATTCAAAAATTTCAAAATGATTTTTTAAGAGCCTTTTTTTAAAAGAAAAATTCAAAAAAAGGTGGTAGTAGTTTTTTACATTTCTTATCACGAAAATACCAAAAAGATTTTTCTTTCATAGTTATTGGTGTCAGTTTTATGTGAAGTGTCTAATTAAAATCCCCCAAAAAGATTTTATTGACATTTTCATCATCTGTCTTTGGTCGTGTATCTTAAGTCAAAGTTTAGTTTGTTATTTAATTTTTAATTGTCTAATCTGGACAAACTACGTATTCTTGATTCTCGTCCTTCAGGGTGGGATAGATAGGCAACCCTCGGTTGGTCCGATAATCTTTTAGTTTGGTCGTTGTCTTAGTCCTACCCAAGGGTCATTTTTCTCTTAGTCTCGTGTTGTTATGCTGGTCATATCCAAACAGGCTGATTTCATTAGTAAGGCCATCCAGTGGATTTGGGTTACAAGTCAGTGTGTCCTTTTGTGTCATATGAAACCTCTCCATGATTCTTTTATTAGATTTTGAGTTGTAAGTTTGGTGTGTTGTTACAGGTAGAAGTGTACATAGGTCGGGTTGGTTCGGTTTTTCATTAAAATATAACTAAACTAACAATGTCGGTTTTCTAAATCTATAAACCAAATCAAACCAATATTCAATCGGTTTTTATATTTCGGTTTTAATCGATTTTAATCGATTTTTTTTGATTTTTTCAATTTTTTGGTTTTTTTCTCGGTTTTTTTTTACAATTATAATGTGATTGAAGAAAAAATTAAATGTTTTCACTAAAAAGATAAAAAAAAAACAATGCTCATAGAGTAGTTCCAATTAAAATTAAGTTGACAAATTACTAAGACGTTTAAACTACTATCTCTCAAAGTAATATTCTGCGGATACTTAGTGGTTCAATTTGTAAGTCACTAGTCACAATAACTTTTCTGAAAGTTTCCTGCACATAAAATGTGAGCATAAAGAAGAATGAAGAATTGGAGACAACTTATTAAAAATTTAACTCCATAAAATAATTAACTATAACATAATTCCACAAGAAAAAAGAGAAAGAAGAGAAACAAACCTAAATCAAAACTTGACGAATGGGAGAATGAGAAAAGTAAGATGAGGAAATAATGAGAACTCTATGAAAATTTGGAAAGTAAAATGTAAAGTGAAGCAATTGAAGAGTTGTAGGTTTTTATATTAATATTGGGTTTTGTATTAATCTGTTACTAATGGATAAATATTTGAGAAAAGGACAATAATAACACCTAAAACTAAAATAATATCATAAAAATAGCACTCAAAATTAAATACCCTATAAATAGCCACAAACTAATTTCACTAGCTAATCTTCACTGTCATACGCTTAAACATAATCGAAAATGTCGTTAAAGTAACTTTCTCTTTCTTTCTTTCCTTTTCATTCACAATTTCCTTTCCATTCAAACTCCCAAACCTCCATTTTTTAAACCTTTTTTGACACTTCAATTAATCTTTCTTATTCCATAAATTTTGTATAAAATCTTCAAAAATCTGCATTCAATTAGCTTCCTATAATTTTTTCAATTTGTTCAAAATTGACACAAAATAATGGCTTCAACTTCAGTTTTAGTTTCAATAATGATAAAATACGGAGGTCAGTGGATATCTGATGTTGAATTTAAGTGTATCAATGTGGTATAAAAGAGTATCAACTGAGTATAGGGATTGCATGTGAATGCAAAGAATTCCCTCTCCCTTTTTTAAAAAGTATATCAATGTAGTATAAAAGTGTATCAATGTGACATAAAAATGTATTAAATGGGTATAAAGACTGTATATGCATCCATAGGTTCCCGTTCTTTTTTTTTTTTTAAAAGTGTATCAATGTGGTATAAAAGTGTATCAAACTGGTATAAAAGAGTATCAATTAGGTATAAAGACTGTATGTGCATGCAAAGGTTCCCCTTCTCTGTTTTAAAAAATGTGTATCAATCTGATATAAAAGAGTATCTATTGGCATATTCTTTTTTTTTTTTTTATCTTTACATGCATCAAAACATCTCTGACTCACCATGATTGAGTCATCCTCTAAGAAGAACATCTCCGATTCACCGTGATTGAATCAGCTTCTGAGAAGAACATGGACCAAGACATGGATTTTCTCTTACCTTGAGACCTCATTATTTTATTTTTTGCTTCTTCAAGTTTAAAGAACTATGACATTGTTTCAAGTACAAACCTGTATGTAATGATTCTGTAAAATAATCATCATTAACAATAAATTTGAGGTCAAAATTGACCGCTTTACCCGTTAATTTTAGCTTTCCTTTATTTCCTATTTTTTTCTTCATATCCATAGTTATCAATGCTCCAATGCAAGAAACAACAAATCAATTTTTTATATTGATCATAAAATACAGTAGATTGATCGATGCATAATAGAGGAGAAAAAAAGAAGATTTGAGAAAGTATATTTAGAAAAGAAAAGAAGATTTGAGAGTAACAACTATAAAGAACATTTAGTTTCCTTAATTGTGTGAGGAGAGTGGTTTTGGGCCAAGTGGCTAAAAAAAGAAAATAAATTGGGCCGACTGGCTCCAATTGTCCATATTTTCATAGTGTGGGCCATTTCTTTTTAAAATGGTCAGTTCATGTCCTTTTTCCTAAATATTATAACTAAAGGCTCAAGAATATATATCTATTTTCTGAATATAAAAAATTTATAAAAGTAATTAGAAAGTAGATTATAAGTAATATTTTTTTACGTATAAAAAATTAAAATTATATATGTATTATGTCGGTTCGGTTTAGGTTCGGTTTGATTTTATTTTTGCTAATACCAAATCAAACCAAGAATGATCATTTTTTTTAAGACTAAACCAGTCAAACCAAATCATAAGTTGGTTTTTTTCCTCGATTTGGTTTGATTCATCGGTTCGGTTTGACTTAACGGTTCGGTTTGTACACCCCTAGTTACAGGATAGATCCGTCCATAAGGTCTAGAGTCTTGATAGTTTCCAAGGTGCCCAAAAAGTTAATCAGGTGTTGGGGCATATTCAACTACTCAGAAAAGCAGGAGCTACATAAAATATTGGGCGATCTTACGATGCTTCTGCATATCACACTCGGTATAAATCTAATAGATGCTATGTTGACCTTCTGGATCCAAATAGTTTGGTGTTTAGGTTCGGAGGATGTGAAATGATGCCTACTTGGCAGAAATATCTGGTCTGTTTCATTTGCCTTATATCGATAAAGATATGATCCGAGCTCGGAATCATTCTAGCATAAGGTTTCTACAAGCTTGTGGGTTGAAGAGTAGTAATAAGCATTTGGGGTGTCTGAATCAATCATGAATTTACTTAGACTTTTTATTCGCTAGATTTAGGTCCTTAGATAGTTTTGATTGCTTTTGGGACGAATTTTATATGACTAAGAAGAATTGGGAAAGGAAGCCTGTCGAAGTCTTCACCCTTGGCTTTGCTAGGCACTTTAGTGTTTCCCCTAGAAGAAAGGCATGTTAATACTCATTTGTAATTTGTAGTTATGGCCTTATTCAATGAGGAGAAAGGGGATTTATTCATTATCATAACTATGATCTTAGCAAAAATATATAAGACTTTAACTGAAGTAAAAGGGGGGATGAGATTTTTTGAGGGAAGTAACTTGATATTGCAACTAATGATGATGGAGCATTTGCATGTTCCTTGTTTGATTAAATCGGATGTGGTTGACTGTTGTTTGCTCGATCGAGTGAAATCCATGGAACAGAGATGCGCTTTGATAAGATCTCGCTGCCTGTGGGAGTCGATGCTTGGTTTGAATTTCTTGAGTCAAGAAATGAGCACAATATTCTGTGGACCTATCTATGGATTCATCCTAAAATAATCTTGGTTGGTTGTCGGATGGAACTCCTTCTAGTTCTATTAGGGCTCAGTAGCACTAGACTATACACTCCTTTTAGGGTAATATGCTAGTTGGGTTGATCGCATGACGTTCCACCAATAATGGATCTTCTAAAGGATGTTGAGCATTTTAAGAACCAAGCCTGAGGTGAGAGCAAATATGAGCAGTTCTGGCGTTACATAATAGCTCTAGGTGTTGATACTCTCAAAGAAAGTTCAGATAATCCAGGGTATACTCAGAGATATGATATTTAGCTACAATCCACACCTCGAGGTATTAGTATACCATTACCAATGCAACTTAGAGAACGGATACATAAAGAGGGCATAGGCGATGAGAATAAAGACGCAGGCGCAGGGGACAAAGTGGAGTTATTAAGTGTTCAGCTATCAGGTTTGCTCACAACTATGGAGAGATACCCGAAAAAGCTTTTCAGATGTACTCCCCAAGAGGCGGGAACACGTTCTAGAAGTTTCTTCCCAAATATCAAAGTTTCCTTGCATGATATGTTATAAAATTTGAGTGGGAGAGTGAGAACTCCATAGATAAGTCCATCTCAGCCAGGGTCATCACTCGACGCAACAGTTTAAGGGGGCATTTTCTATCTTTTATTTGGTTTGAGTCTTTTATTTCTCTATCATTGTATTTTTATGCCTTTGTAGGTCGGTGTCAAGTTTGTTTCAATATTGGAGTTTTCGTTATGAGTGTTACGTATGTTGTCTTCTTGGTCTAGAGTGTTGCTCAGTTTTTATGTGATTAGTGTCAAGGTTGTCTTAATCTCGGAGTCTGTTTAGCTTTTCCTTTTATTGAAAAAATCTAGTGATGTTGTGTTGTTATTTTCTTTTGTTTCTCTTTCATCAAAAAAATAAATAAAATCATCAACTTTGAGGTATTTGTGCATACTTCTCGAGCTACATAAAATCTAATTCATGTGTAACATGATACGTAGGCAACCTACCTTTGAGTTCAATCTAATCATTTTGTTTCTTTACTTCAATTTTTCTTTTCTGAAGAGAGCACAAGCCATAAAGTATGATAAAAAAAGAAAATAGTGAGAGAAGAAAGGAGAAAGAAAGAATAGTGAGAGAAGAAAAGGGAAGGAGAAGAGACTGATGTAAAGAAAAGAGAAGCGAGGGCAAAGATTTAAAAAAAATAAAGTGTAATAGGAGGGTAGGAAGAAGTAAGTGAAAAGGAAAAGATCTGGGTGATGTTAAAATGGCCCCATTACCCTCAAAGGCAGGTAGAAATGCACATGAATCTAGGACAAACGTACACTGTGATTTTCATGCTTGTTTTGTGAACTAATACTATCGGATTTTGTCTTTGATGAACATGTTCTTTCAGATTAAAGTGGTTGGTTTGTAGCACTCTGAATCATCCTTACTTCACCAGATCAAAAGTGGTTGTCATGACCAACAAATAGGTAGAAAATTCATTCATTGACCCGAACCAGAGTCCTGGGGAAGGGGGTTCAGAACATAATGAGGAGATATTGAGACTCAGACAATAACTGATAGAGATGCACCGAGCATGGCCCAGTGGCATGCCTCCCCCTCCATACCCAGATGATCTCGGCAACACTTCCAATTATCCATCGATGTCTTAGGCATAACTTTTCAATCCCACTGATATGTCCCAGCACACGCCAGGATTCATGCCATGTCAGTACTATCCCAGTACTTCTAGTGTGCCCCTGGAAGTTCCTCAACAAAGGGCCACTGCCTATCCAGCACCATCCTGGGGCATCTATGTTCTTGGATCTGCCACCACTTGAATCTTCTGCTTATGTTGTTCGTCTAACAATCATGCTTCCTCAATCTGCCAGTGATTTGATATTAAAGATTTTAGATGATCAGTATTATGCCCCAAAGACTACTTTGAATATGAATAATCCGTGTGGGTACAATCAATCACCTTCATTTCCATTCAATATAGAGAAGCATGTCATGCCAAAAAAATCGGAGGGCATGGCGCAAAAATTAAAGAGTTTAGAATAGGTCATGAGGAACTTGTAGGGAATTGGGGGTTATAAAAGTGTCTCATATAAAGATCTATGCATGTTTCCATGTGTTAATCTTCCTCTTGGCTTTAAGATGCCAAAGTTTGGGAAGTATGATGGACACGATGATCTGGTAGCACATTTGAGGTGTTGTTGTAATCAATTAAGAAGTGCTGGAGGTAAAGAAGAATTTCTCATGGCTTATTTCGGTGAAAGTATTTCGAGTCTAGCCTTAGAGTGGTTTATGGATCAGGACATTGACAAGTGGAATAGTTGGGATGACCTGGCTAATGAATTCGTGCAACACTTTCAGTATAATGTGAAGCTGATTCCTGATGAGAAACCCCTGACTAATATGAAGAAAAAGATTACCAAAAGCTTCAGAGAGTGAGTGATAAGGTGGCGTGAACAAGCTGCTAGGGTACAACCTTCAATGAAAGATAGTAAATTGATAGAGGTCTTCATTCAGGCACAATATGAGACCTATTTCCAACACTTGTTTCAGGCGATGGGTAAGCCATTTGTCAAAGTCCTCAAAATGGGAGAAATAATAAAATAGGGGATTAATACCGGATGAATCGTGAGCTTTGCCGCATTAAAGGCTACCACCCAAGCAATTTAGAGTGGTTTTGGAACTTTTGGAGGGAAAAAAAGAAGGGGGATGTAGCAGTTGTTGTAGCTGGACCACATACATATCTGAAAAGACTGCCTTGCCCTTACCCTCAGTCTCAAGCCCAAGTCTATACCCAAGCTTGATATATTACCCCCTCCATCATTTTTACCCTCTTTAAAACCCATTGTATTCCATTCCACCACCCCCATACCCAGTATATAGCGTACAACCATATGGTCAAACCTTTTGTTACCCGTTATAAGGTGCACCAACTTCTCAAAATCGTCCTTCAGCTCCTCAAAATTACCAAAACCCTTCCAAATATAGTTTTTAACCTAGTACCAAGTTTAAGAAAGGCAAGGTAGTCAAAAATAATTTCATGCTTATCGGGGAGTCGTACACTAATTTGTTTCAGAGGATGAGGAATATAAAGGTCTTGATCCTAATTAAAGGAAAGCTTTTGAATCTACCTCCAAGGAATCTTGATTATTCTCTAAGATGTGCGTATTGTTCTGATATGCCATGGCATGATACAAAAGGATGTTGGTATTTGAAGAGAGCGATTTAAGATCTGATCGACATAAATCAAATTATGATACAAGCCCCGAAGGATCCAAACATCAACCAAAATCCATTGCCAATCCATGCTAAAATGACTATGTTGGAGTTCATATATGATGGCAAAGAGTCTACGATGTCTTAGAATCCTATTTTTAGGATCCAAACTAATGAGGAAAAATTGGTAAATGTAACAGATTCGATGAAGGCGATGTTATTGAGCCAATAATAAATGGTAGAAGATAAAGGTCAAGCAAATACAAAGAAACCTATGATCATTGTAAAAGAGTTAAAAAAATGGTGGTCTAAGTTAGGCCAAACCCAAGTTAATGGTAGTAGGAGCTTCGAGCAAGTCTATTTTGACTGTAAAAGGAGTACTTGTAGCACCTATTATCATCAAGCCAGTAAGCCAACTCCCACTAGTCGATACTAAACTGGTCCCCTAGAATTATAAGCAGACTGTGAGGACTTATCAGGGGAAGGAAATTGTGGATGTAGTAAATGAAGTTAGGTATTTGTCTCGTTCAGGAAGATGTTTTATTCCATAAGGTTTGAGGAAGTCTAAACCAATAATGAATGGGCAATCATTTTTCAAAAAACCTATCACAGAAGAAGAAGCTAAAGAATTCTTGAAAAAGATGAAATTTTCAGAATATTCAATCATAGATCAGTTGAGGAAGCCTCCAGCTCAAATCACCCTTCTTTCTTTGATGTTGCATTCTGATAAACACCATAAGGCTATATTAAAGTTGTTTAATGAAGCTTATACCCCTGGAGAAATTATGGCGAATCAGTTGGAGAAAATTATTGGAAAGATCTTTGAAGTAAACAGGATTAACTTTTCTGATGATGAATTTCCTATAGAAGGTATGAGGCATAATCGGCGCCTTTACATTAATGTGAAATATGAAAATTTCTATGTCACTCGTGTCATGATTGATGGAGGTTCTGATGCTAATATTTGTCCTCTGTCTACTTTGCAAAAGTTGAACATCAGTATCGAGAGGATTTAACCCAATAATGTATGTGTCAGAGCTTTTGATGGAGCAAAAATAGATTCCATTAGTGAAATAGAGCTAATGTTAACTATAGAGACTGTTGAATTTTCCATAGAATTTCAAGTGTTGAATATCGACGCCTCTTACAATTTGTTATTGGGAAGACCATGGGTTTACAAGGCTAGGGTAGTTGCATCTACATTACACCAAATGGTTAAATTTGACAGCGACAGGCAAGAAATTGTTGTTCATGGTGAAGAGGACTTATCTGTGAGCAAAGATTCCTCTATTGAGATAGTTAATGGAGATAGAGCTCCAATTTATTAGGATTTTTAGGTAGTAACTATTGAGAAAATCCTCGAGGGGGATCTTATGCAAAGGCCACAATTGCCCTCCACATTTGTTATGGTCGTGAATGAAATGTTAAAGCATAGTTTTAAACCAGGAAAGGTTTAAGAATGTCTTTAAAAGGCAAGTCTCATCCAGTATACCTAAGTGAGAACTGTGGTACCTTTGGTTTGGGGTACAAACCTACTTTTAAGGATAGAAAGAGGGCTAAGATGCGGAAAAAAGATTCATGGACACTTACCAAGCCAATACCGCTAGTCAACGAGTCCTTCATCAAAGTTGATGCTGTTGAGTCCTCCATATTATCTATCACAGAGACAATGAATGATGATGATACAGATTTAATCACCCCTTTCCAGAACATGTTTATTGAAGCTGATGTAGTGGAAATTGGGGAAAGTACTAGAAATGCAGATGTTCAGTTTATTGGCCCTGATGTCTAGCTCAACAATTGGGAAGTCACTCCTCTCCCCATCAAGAGGGAGTTTTGATAGTTTGTTTTGTTTTTCTTTTTGCTTATCTGAGTTATTTCAGGGTTGTAATTCAAAATTTATCTTGTTTATGTTTTATTTTCGTATATGTCTAAACCCTCCTATCTTTCCCTTTTAATGAAATGCAATATCCCTTTTTGTTCTTGTGTCTAATATATTTCGTTTATCTTCTTCTCTATACAGTTCTCTTTATGTTGATTCTAGTGATATGACATGCATACGATTTTGAGCCTGATCTTAAAATCTAGTCTAATCAAGATATAATGAAACAAGGGGTGGAATATGGTTAAGAAGAGGCATTAGAAGAAATAAGCAAAGATTTGAAACAATTTGAAGACAAGCTGAATCCTAATTTGAATGAAACTGAGCCAATTAATCTTGGAGATTAAGGAGATATTAGGGAAACTAAAATAAGTATACATGCTATGCCGTAATTAAAAGAGGGAATGATTTAAGCATTAATTGATTATAAAGAAGTTTTTGCATGGTATTATGATGATGTGCCTGGTATAAGCACTGAATTAGTGGCTCATAAATTACCAACTGATCCTGATTTTTCCCTTGTCAAATAAAAGTTGAGAAAGTTTAAAAATGATGTAAGTGAGAAAATTAAAGAGAAAATCATGAAACAACTTGAATCCAAAGTCATTCGAGTGGCTCTTTATCCTACCTGGTTGTCCAATGTTGTTCTTGTCCCAAAAAAGATGGAAAGATTCAAGTATGTGTTAATTATTGGGATTTTAAAAAAGCAAGTCCAAAGGATGATTTTCCACTGCCCAATATCCACATTTTTCTTGATAATTGTTCTAAACATGAGGTGACATCTTTTGTGGATTGCTATGTTAGGTACCACCAAATCATTATGGATAACGATAACGCAGAAAAGACATCTTTTATCACTCCGTGGGGAACTTATTGTTATCGAGTGATGCCATTTGGTTTGAAGAATGCTGGAACAAAATACATGAGAGCAATGACCACTATGTTTCATGATATGATACATAAGGAAATTGAAGTCTATGTAGATGATGTGATTATTAAGTCAAAGTATCAGGATGACCATGTTAAAGATCTATGAAAGTTCTTTGAAAGGCTTCGCAGGTATAATCTCAAACTCAATCAAGCAAAATTTGTATTTTGAGTTTTGTCTGGAAAGTTGTTAGGGTTTATAGTCATCCGTCGGGGTATTGAATTGGTTCCTTCAAAGATCAAAGCCATCCAAGAGTTGTTGCCGTCCAAGAATAGAACAGAAGTGATGAGTTTGCTTGGTAGATTGAACTACATTAGTAGGTTCATTGCTCAACTCTTAACCACTTGTGAGCCCATTCTCAAGTTGCTGAAGAGGAGTGTTGCAGTTGAGTGGACTGAGGAATGTCAGAAGCATTCGATAAAATCAAAAGATATCTGTCAAATCCACTGGTACTGGTACACCTGAGCCTGGTAGGCCTTTGATTTTGTACTTATCAGTTATGGATAATTTCTTTGGTTGTGTTGGGTCAACATGATGACACAGGAAAAAGGAGCAAGCTATCTATTATCTTAGCAGGAAGTTCATAACGTATGAAGCCAAGTAAACTCTTTTTGAAAAGACGTATTGTGCCCTAACTTGGATAGCACAGAAGTTAAAGCATTACCTTTCACCCTACACTACTTATCTCATCTCCCGCATGGGTCCTTTGAAGTATATCTTTTAAAAGCCTATTCCAACAGGTCGATTAGAAAAGTGGAAAATATTGCTTACTGAGTTCAACATTGTATATGTGAGTTGAACCGCCATGAAAGCCCAAGATTTGGCAGATCATATTGCTGAGAACCCCATTGATGAAGATTATGAACCATTAAAGACATATTTCCCCGATGAAGAAGTGTTGTGTATTGATGAAGTTATTATAAATATTGATCCAAGTTGGAGGTTGTTCTTTGATAGAGCCGTTAACATGAAAGGAGTCAGATTAGGTGTAGTTTTTATCTCTGAATTGGGGAAACATTTTCCAGTAATAGTGCAACTTCGATTTTACTGTACCAACAAAATGCGAAATATAAAGCTTGCATTCTGGGGCTACGACTAGCTATTGACATGAGAGTCCATGAACTATTATTGCTGGGGGACTCATACTTGCTTGTCCATTATATTCAAGGAGATTGGGAGATACGGGATTTAAATCTCATACTGTATCTATAATGTTTGTAAGATCTATGTCAACGGTTCGTGTCAGTAAAGCTTAGGCATATTCCAAGAATTCGCAATGAGATTGCTGATGCTTTAGCCACTTTGTCTTTGATGCTCCAACATTCGGAAGGCTTACATCGATCCAGTGCCTATATAGAGTCATGTTCAGCATGCTTATTATAATACAGTTGAAGAAGAACTTGATCCCAAACCTTGGTTCTTTGATATCAAATGATAAATCTTGTCGGGAGAATACCCAACATATGCCACCAGTAATCAAAAGAGGACTATTAGGCATTTGGCTAGTGAATTTTTCTTAAGTGGGGAATCTTGTACAAGAAAACCCCTGATCTGGGACTCTTGAGGTGTGTTGATGCAATAGAAGCTTCGACAATCATGGTTGAGATATAATCTGGAGTATGAGGTCCGCATATGAATGGTTATGTCTTGTCAAAGAAGATACTTCGAGCGGGTTATTATTGTCTTACTATGGAGAGAATTCTATTCATTTTGTTCGAAAACTTCATCAATGCCAGGTACATGGTGATTTGGAACATTCTTCTCCTACTGAGTTACACACAATGTCTGCACCATGGCCTTTTTTAGCTTGGAGGATGGACGTGATTGGACCGATTAAGACGAAAGCATCAAACAGACATAGATCTATTTTGGTTGCCAGCGATTGATTATTTTACAAAGTGGGTTGAGCGCGACAACTTTCAAGTCAGTAACAAATAAGGTAGTGGTAGATTTTGTTAATGCTAACATCATTTGTATATTTGGCATTCCAAAGGCGATCATCACAGATAATGCTACCTACCCCAATAGTCATTTAATGCAAGAGGTATGCCAACAGTTTAAGATTTCTCATTGAATCCCACTCCATATCGTCCAAAGGCAAATGACGTCATAGAAGCCGCCAACAAAATATCAAGAAAATACTATAGAAAATGATACAAGGGTCTAGATAATGGCATGAGAAGTTGTCGTTTGCATTACTAGGTTATCGTACTACTATTCGCATTTCAATAGGGGCAACTCCATATTTATTAGTGTACGGGACAGAAGCGGTCATACCTGTAGAAGTTGAAATTCCATCTCTTCGAGTCATTATGGAAGCAGAGATCGTCGATGATCAGTGGATCAAAACTCGATTGGAGAAATTAAGTTTGATTGATGAAAAAAACTGACATCAGTGCATCTTGGCCAATTCTATCAAAAGAGAATGGACTGAGCATACAATAGAAAGGTGCATCCCAGGTATTTTGAAGTCGGTCAATTAGTATTGAAGCGCATCCTCCCTCATCAGATCGAAGCTAAAGGAAAGTTCTCCCTAAATTGGCAAAGGCCTTTTATTATGAAGAAAGTGTTGCCCAATGGAGCTTTATATTTGACAGATATAGAAGGAAAAATGACAGAAATGACTGTTAATACCGATGCAGTTAAAAGATATTATTTATGATCTTTACCCTTCATTACTTCTATTGCATATTTAGTACTTGTATTTTTAAAGATTGATATGATGAAGACATTTTATTCCGCTATCCCAAGTTGTGTCATCCTTTGTTTACCCTTTTGAGCTTTGGTCTTATTTCTCTTTCATATCCCTATTTCGGAATCAAAATAGATTCAAAAGATAAAGTGTCAAGAAAAGAAGAATAAGAAAAAAATCATACAATTTACTCAAAGAAAGTAAAAAAAAAAAGGAAAAATCAAACCAAAACAAAGAACAAGCGGCAGGAACTACATGTTACCTGATTCTTCCCTCTCTGGGTAAGATATATAGGCCGCCCTACTCTAAGCTCGGTCTAACCAAATAAATAATTTAAAATTACCCAATCAAAAGAAACTGGGGCATGAGTTAATCTTCGTTGTTTGAGTTGATTTCAAAAGTTGTAAATACCACCCCACTTCAGCTGTTATTTGAGCCTCTTGTCATCTTTTATTTCTAAACCTATCCAAAAACTAAGTTACAACCAAAGAAAGACCATCAGATCAACCTTTGAGAATGCCGAGGCTGAACATGCGATGGATATATGACAATGTTTTTGGCATTATATTTTCTGCATCATTATGGGGAAACATGAGGAACAAAATAAGAGAGTCTTATTGGTGAAAACTCTCACGGGCACCGTAAGCTGATGGTTAGTTGAGAGAAATAAAAATGAGAGAAATATAAATGAGAGTCTTATTAGTGAAAACCCTCACAGGGTCCGTAAAGTAATGGTGAGTTGAGGTAAATAGAAATGAGAGAGTCATATTGGTGAAAATCCTCACGGACACCGTAAGGAAATGGTGAGTTTGAGAGGAATAAAAAGAAGAGAGACTTGTTGGCAAAAACCCCTTGAGGCATCGCTAATTGGACGAGGTATATGAGTCTAATGGATTTGAAGAGGTAACTCTGTTGCAAAGGTATTAACTCAACAACAAATGGTGAAGTTTGGGGGAAAGATCAGATAACTTAATCTAAAATGCATGTCATAATCATTGGAGTTGGTTGTTGTATTCAGATAAGTTTTTCTTTTTGTCATTTTGAAAGAGGGACATTGTATTTTTCTTTTTTTTTTTTTTTTATATATTCATATTTTTGTCTTTTTATGTCATTTATAAAAATAAAAAATCACCATTATTTCTTTACACTTTTGAGTCAAGTCACTGTCAAAACAAGTGAGAAAAGATTTCAAAACTGGCTACCAGTCTCCTCAATTGCACGATGAAAGGATCAGTACCAGGACATGAAAGAAACATGATCATAAATCAAGTCAAGCAAAGAAAGTTTATCAACCGCCAGGTTAGTGGATTCATAGGAGTATTAGGTTTCAAAAGGTGACATTTTAGAGGAATGGTAAAATAGAAATTCGGTGTTTTGAATCAAAGTCACTTCCCTTAATCTGGGTTTGGATCAATGAAGAGAACTAGTGCTAGAGCAGATGCCTGGAAAGCCAAGTGCTGCAAGCCACCACTAAGTTTTTAACTGACAACTTTTTCTTTGATGAAACAGGGGCAAAGTTTTATTTATTAAGTTTAGCTACCTTTGGGCAGAATATCCGTGAGTTGTCGTACTGATCAGGACCCGCCTAGAAAATGGGACTTTTATTTCTGCTCAGGACCCTCATGAAAAATGAGATTTTATTTTGCAAAAAGGAAAATGGAAAATTTATTTATCATAATCTTTGTGTGGAATAATTTTTGTCTAGTTTGGACTTTGATTTCAAGAACCCGCCTGGAGAACGAGGTGTGGAAGTTACAAGCCAACAAATTGAAATTCAAGAGCCCACTTGAAGAACAGGGTCATAAAATTGAAAGTTAAGAGCCCGCATGAAGAACAGGGTGATGAAATTGAAAGTCAGGAGCCCTTTGAAGAATAGGGTGATAAAACTGCAAGTCAGGAGCCCGCCTGGAGAACAAGGTGATGAAATTAAAAGTTAAGAGTCCTCCTGGAGAACAGGGTGATGAAATTAAAAGTCAGGAGCCCGCCTGAAGAACCCGGTGATGAAATTAAAAGTCATGAGCCCGCCTGAAGAACAGGGTGATGAAATTGAAAATCAGGAGCCCACCTGAAGAACACGGTGATGAAACTGCAAGTCAGGAAATTGCCTGAAGAACAGGGTGATGAAATTAAAAGTCAGGAGACCGCTAGAAGAATAATGTGATAAAATTGAAAGTCAGGAGTCCGCCTGAAGAATAGGGTGATGAAACTACAAGTCAGGAGCCCGCTGGAAAACAGGGTGATGAAATTGAAAGTTAGGAGCCCGCCTGGAGGACAATGTGATAAAATTAAAAGTTAGGAGCCCCACCTGAAGAACAGGATGATGAAATTGAAAGTCAGGAGCCCGCCTGAAGAACAAGGTGATGAAATTAAAAGTCAGGAGCCCTCTTGAAGAACAGGGTAATGAAACTGCAAGTCGAGAGCCCGCTTGGAGAATAGTATGATGAAATTACAAGTTAGGAGCCTGCCTGAAAAATAGGGTGATGAAATTGAAAGTCAGGAGCTTGCCTAGAGAACAGGGTGATGAAATTGAAAGTCATGATCCCGCCTGAAGAACAGGCTGGTCCAATTAAAAGTCAGGAGGATGACTGAAGAACAAGGTGATAAAATTAAAAGTCAGGAGCGCGCCTGAAGAACAGGGTGATAAAACTGCAAGTCGAGAGCCCCCTGGAGAACAGGGTGATGAAATTGAAAGTTAGGATCCCGCCTGGAGAACAAGGCAAATAAATTGAAATTCAAGTAGCTAAATGAAGAAATTGTAAGTCAAGAGCTCACCTGAAGAATAAGGTAACCATTTTCAAATTCAAGTTCAAATTTAGAAGTACCGCCTACAGAGCATGGTTAATTTGTGAGTTCATCTCCAACATTAAATTTGTATGGAGAAAGAATCTATTCTCAATTTCAACCCAAAGAAGATAAGATCTTTTGTTAATTTGGAAAAAATGAAAAACTCAAGTCATGAGTCCAGAGAAGATGCATATATAGGACTTTTGTAATTTCTGTTATCTTTTAACTTGTAATTTTTATTTTTAATGTAATGACAGAGCCGCAAACTGGAACCTTGTCGGGACCTCACTCGACTCTCCATCTTGGTATAGCCCCTATCCTTTTTAATCCTTGAACCACTTGTGACTTAATCCCCAAATAACTTAGGATAGGAAGGCTGTCTAAAATAAAGACTCGGTTGCGTCTCTCCTTTTTCTTCCTTTTGAATAATGGACGGATCAAAATTTTATCTCGTTGTCTACTTCTTTGTCTGAAAATAGTTTGTGTTCATAAAAAAAAGAGGGTCATGATGTACACATGTAATTTCGCCCCTCCCCGAAAATCAATTCAACTCGATTACCTTATCATGTACCCCATCCTCGTGGTAATTTTCCCACAAGAAAAACAAAATAAACAGCCATCTCATCATTTTTTATCTTAATCCCAAGTAACAAATTACAACAAATCCATAACAACTTTGAGATCTCACTTTATTCTAACCACCCCAACTTCCTATCCCACCCTACCCCTACACACATGAAACGACCTATAACGCCCCGGAAAATGGGTCTCGGAGCGTCACACGGTGCTTGAGGCTACGAGTAGCCCCAAGCTAACCCTTTGAGCCATTTTCACTCAGTTTAACATATATCAATGGGGTTTCCATAAATAACCCTCAAATATCAATAGAGTAATCATCATCCAAGAATAAAAGAATTTCAGAAAGATAGCAAAATACGACTTATTAGTCAACTCCCAGCATCTATACTAGTCTGACAAGCCTATAAGAAAATTAATAAAACCAGCGAGCCATTGAGACATGCCCCAACTGACTCATACTCAGTTATCAAATGTAAACAATTTTGTGAAACCAACATCAGACATCATGTCCTCAGAACATGAGGACTCACCAGAATAGAGGATGTAGAACAGCGTGCCCGAAGAATCACTGTTGAACCTGGAACTGAGCACCTGAACCTACATTCTAAGAAAATGCAGCCCACATCCGAAGATGTGGGTCAGTACCATGGAAATGAACCGAGTATATGGGGGTGTATGCTGTAGTGTAAACATTATCATCATAAATATTTATAAGAAATATGCAAGATATATGAAAGACTCACATAGATCGAAGAAAATCATCATAATCATGAGAGGATGAAATAAGTACAATAACACATGTGAGTCATCATATAATTTGTCAATCACTTTCAGTTCATCAAGAATATCAATTCTCATAATGTAAATATCATTTAAATCTTTCGAAAGAATAACTTTCATAATTCCACTTTCAAATCACTTTACCATTCACCATAGACACAAGGAAACACACACACACTGGGAGATCTATAACCGACATAAACCATGTGAGCTACATGGAGTCCAACGTACAACCCACGTTAGGGAGAGCCTTCCTATCCTTGCCATCAGAGTAGGACTATCGATATCAAATCCACACAAATAAGTGATCACTATATAAATCAGCCTCTGGCTCACTCCTACGGGGGCACGTAGTTCTAGGGAAGTAAGGTCGCTTTATACCTCCCACTCAGTGCTAAAGATTTCTCTCGGACTTAGATCAGATCAATTCAAAGGCAATCCACAACAAAACAATTTCGATAATATATAAATATGCATCGAGAGCCATCATGCTTCTCATCTACCAAAATCAACAACATTGTGGATTTCTTTCACACTCGAGTTCAAAATAACTTCATTAAGACCAAAAGGTCAAACCATTTAAAATATCCCAAATATTCAACATCACCGTGCTTATAACACACACTTTCTAAAAAACACAATTTTCAGTGGGGATTCACGACCCAAATATCAAAATTATGATAAATATCGTTCAAGATTCATGCTTTATATCACCACACATGTAAATTCATCTTTCAAAATCATAAACATCAAGATTTCATAATAATCATCATAAGATATGGGTTCATGCTTCAAATTCATAAAATCAAATAAAAATCATGCCTTTGTAAAGAAAATTACTTTTGGGCACAAGAATAAAAGAGAGTTCTTGTTGAAAAATCCCACATACCTTAAATGATGAACTTTAGATCGATACTCATTTTTGAGATGTCAATCATGCCTTTGAATGATGGTTCTTGGAGTTCTTGAACTAGAAACTTGGAATCTTGAATAAATTTGCAGAATTAATGGTGAACTTTGGATGTTCTTGAAGTTGCATGTAGGAGCTTAGGGTTTTTTTTTGAGAGAATTTGATGAAATATAACGTATAATGCTTCTAATAGGCTTTACTATAGGGTTTTGATGGATTTTGGGTGAGGCGGAATGACCAAAACGCCCCTAAAAATAAAAAAAATTCTCGAATCTGTCCTTTGGTGGACTGTTTTGATAGTCTAAAGCAGATCAACCATAACATTTTACTCCGATATCCAAATTGGATGAAAATAATTAAATTAGAAAGAGGACTCTCATATCTTTCCGTTGATATATAGTATCTCACCCAGATCATTGTGTACGAGGAGTTATGATCGTTTAAAGTTGACCCAAAAATTCGCTTTTGTTAGGCTGAAGTAGATCGACCACAACTTTTTGATCCGATAGACAAATTGGATGAAACCAATTTCATTAGAAAGAGAACTCGTAGAGTTTTCCGTTGATATATAGTAGGTCACTCAGATCATTATGTTCAAGGAGTTATGATCATTTAAAGTTAGAGCAAAAATACGCCAGGCCTCAGTCCTTTTTCCTGCACGTTTTACTGTTCACTACTATTCACGGTTCGATCGGAATGTTCATAACTCGTCGCTCGGGTGTCCGTTTTGGATGATCCACATATCGTTGGAAACATTATTCAATACTCTACGTAATGGTGGGTCATTATCTAAGACATTCCATACGAAAAATTTATAATTCATTCTAGAAGATAGAACCCAACACGTTTACACACAAAATTTCAATGAAAAATTTCCCGGGGTATTACACGAACCGACTCGAGACCATGACATAATGAGAGTACTAAGTTTGACCGAGATGACCACCCCCGTTACCCAACTCAACCTTCAGACGCCTACTCTGAGTTGCCTATATTTCGAACATATAACAGGATAACATTATTATTCATGTCAATACTCTGGGATAGGATCACGATCGTGTTCGACTCGATTGAGTCCAACCGTCCAACCGTACCAAACCAAACCAAAACCAAGGGCCATAAACCAAGCCATAACCACAGAGGTACGAAAGTGTAATTTAATTAATCCCCCAAAAAATATGATAGAATAGTGAGAAATTATGTCCAATGATGTTAGCCCCAATACCAATGCCAATACTAAGGCTGGCGCCTATACCGATCCAACCAATACCAACCCATAGCAGTACCACAAAGTCTCTAACTGAAAGAGTAAGAATATTCGATTGGGGCATGCCCCCAACCATAGCTAAAACCTATATCCAAAATAAAATCTAAGTGCATAGGAATAGCCATAACATGAAATGGATCCTTCCAGGAAGATAAAAGCTTACCATTTTAATCCAAATGTACGAATGCTATACAGAAGGAGTGGAACAACTAGTTTCTTCATAGTGTGGGTATACATCATATTTTAATCCCAGAAAAAAATATGATAGAACAGTGAGAAATTATGTCCAATGATGTTAGCCCCAATAACAATGCCAATACTAAGGCTGACACCTATATCGATCCTACCAATACCAACCCATAGCAATACCACAAAGTCTCTAACTGAAAGAGAAAAAATATCCAATTGGGACATGCAGCCAACCATAGCTAAAACCAATATCCAAAATAAAATCAAAGTGTATAGGAATATCCATAACATGAAATGGAGCCTTCTAGAAAGATTGCTCACCACTTCTATCTAAATGCCGATATCGATGTCTAAATGCTAAATAGGAGGAGTGGAATGGTAGATTCCTGCATAGCATGTGTATACATCCGCCTAAAGACGGGTTAGCGAGTGATCGCTAGCATGAAATCAGTATAAGACTAAAATAATATCATTTATAAAACCAAGTAAAACCAACCATAATGCTTACAACCATACATACAAATAACCATGATGGATAAGGGAACTGGGTTTAACATGCACTTTAAAACCTTTACCTCAGCTATGTAGCTTTGTCGTCTTAAACCACCTATGGGCTATATGGGTTCAGCTCCCCCTGCTGAAAGAGTCCCAGTGCGTGAAGCCACAAAACCATAGAAAGTAACCTGGGATGACTAGTACATCCCCAATATATAAAGTGTGACATCATGAACACGGTCACTAGGACCAAACCTCACATCGAAAAATATGAGTTTCCAGTTTTGGTCTCGATGGTATCTCTACTTTTCACGACTTTGCTACACATCCCTCCTTTATGGCCAATTAAAACCATTACCAAGCAATCAAACCATTATCCATTTATTAAACAAGGCCATTAGTCGTGGTATCGTCATACCGACTATAATTTGCAAGTAATGTCCATAGCCAACAAGGTATAGATTAAGGAATTCCCATGTACCCTTCAATTTACCATATTAAACCACTTGGGGAATTCCCATGTACCCCACAAGCATTAACATTTAGCCATTAAACCTTTCAAATACATTTAAACCAATTGACTTCCTTTACTAAGTTTAAATAAGTAAGAGTTCCATTACAAAATACACTAATGCCATGAAAACATTCTCATAACATTTTGTCAAACACCTTGGGGGCATAATGTAACCAAAACCAATTCCAATAACCATTATATCATTCCCATGCAACCAAGTATCCAAAACCATCATAATGCATGGAAAAGCATAATAAAAACCATGGGAAACCATTACCAATCATTTATCATCAAAACCCCCAAATCATATTTGAAAACCAAATTCATACAATAATGAAACTGTGAAAACAATGATAAAACCATGCCTTTAGTTGGAAATAACAATGAGGGACGAGAACATGCCTTAATTGACAAAGTAGATGGAGAGAAATCACCAACAAGATCCCCAAATTATTCCTATAGTTGAAACCCTAGTTTTCTTCCCCCAGAATTTATTGAGAGAATTATGGAGTGTTTTGAAAGAGTTTCTACATTTAATGAATAGAATAATAGGGTAAATAACCTCCCAGTAGGTTAGAAGTCACGGGGTCTTATTAGGTTAAGTGGGGAAATTTCCATAATAGCACCACTTAAGTTGCACAAAAATCCCATCACAGGGATACGACTCCCCTCATCCGTCATACACTTTGATATGATTAGTACCCACCACTCATATCCTAAGAGTCAACCATTGCACCCAACATTGTCCATTATACGACTCATCCAAACCAAGTCGTATCTACAGCTTACGATCCATACCCCAAAACCTGGTAGAATAGACCCAAGGAAGATTTAAACTATGTCTACCATATGACTCCCTGGTATGACTCGTACCTTAACTTATGGCTCATGGTGAGCCACTCATACTTAGACCCAACTTAATTTACCAAGTCTAAGGTTAAGATAAGTAACCAAATGACATGTATCCATTTGTACGACTTATATCGCCAAGTCGTACCCATTTCAGTAACCAAAATCCATTACACCAACCAACACTGGTCAGCATACCACTGGATCATACCGGTCTGTACCCCAACATATGACTCGTACCTATGATCCGTATTGGGTCCAGAGACTAGAATTCCAGGAAACTTTTTAAGTTCCATAAACCAGGATATTTTAGTCTCCCCCACTAGGAAAATTCATCCCCGAATGATGGAAAAGGTAGGTCAACCACAAGAATGATTCATTTGCATTATCAAATATCAATCCATCATTTAGATGTTTCTACCTTTACCTTTAAGGAAGAAACAAAGATGTAAGATATTCAACCTTTCCTTTAACAAACTCAAAATAAAGATGTGTTCAAGAATGCATACCTTCCACACAAATCCTAGGAGCAGAAAATAGGTGTGGATACTTGGAATTTATGTCCTCTTCTGCTTCCCTTATAGCCTCTTCCACCTTGTGGTTCTGTCATAGAATCTTAACCGAAGCCACATCCTTTATCCGCACACAACGAACCTGCCTATCCAATACCTCAACCGAGATTTTTTCATAAGACAGGGAATCTGAGATACTCAACCCCACTAAAGGAGCAATCAAAGAAGGATACCAATGTACTTCGTCTATCGAAACATGAAATACTGGATGAATGGAGCTCAAGCTAGAAGGAAACTCCAATTCGTAAGAAACATTGCCGACCCTCTATAATACCTCATAAGAACTAATGAACCGAGGATTGATTTTCCCTTTTTTACCAAACTACATCACTCCTTTCATAGAAGATACCTTTAAATAGACCTTATCCCCAACCTCAAACTCTAAGTCTCTATGCATAGGACTTTTGGCGACTTTGGGCAGCCTTAAACCTATCCCGAATCACCTGCTCCTTTTTCATAGTCTGATAAACCAAATCATGACCAAACATATCGCCTCACCAAGCTCAAACCACCCAATATGAGATCTCCACCTCCTACCATACAATGCCTCAAAAGCAGCCATACCAATAATAAAATGATACCTATTGTTATAAGCAAACTCTACCAAAGGTAGATGCTCAACCCAATTACCACCATAATCAATCACTCATGCTCGAAGTATATCCTTCAATGTCTGAACAGTTCTCTCTACTTTCCCATCTGTCTGCAGATGAAAAAAAGTACTCAGACTAACCTTAGTACCTAACCCTTTTCTGAAAAGATCTCCAGAAATGACACGAAAATTGCATGCTACGATTAGGGATAATCGAAATAAGTACCCCATGCAACTTCACAATCTCTCAAAGGTATAACTTTGCATATTCTTCTACCGAAGAGGTAGTCCTCACTTGCAAAAAGTGAGCGGACTTTGTCATCTTATACATGATGACCCAAATTAAATCAAATTAGTTCTGAGATCGAGAAAGACCGGTAACAAAATCCATATGTATCAACTCCTATTTCCATTCAGGCAAATCAATCTCTTGATACAACCCACCAGGCCTCATGTGCTCAACCTTAACCTATTAGCACACCATGAATTTGGTCACGAAATCAAATAGATCTTTTTTATACCATTCCATTAATAAATCTCCTTGAGATAATGATACATCTTCGTTGAGTTGGGATGAACAATATAGCGCAATTCATGCGCCTCCACCAATACCCTTTGTTGTAACCCATCGACATCAGGGACACACAACCTCCCTTGGCACCATCACTTTTTCCCCACCAATATTACTCTTGATTTTCATTAAGACAGGGTCTAACACTTGCTTCTCCTTGATCTATGAACCAAGAGATAATCAAATGACTTTTTTTATCATTACACCACCGTCCTCGGAGTCCAAGAGGTGAACTCCAATATTAGCCAAGCGATGGATATCCTTCACTAGTTCCCACTTTCCTTTCTCCACATAAGCCAAAATTCCCACAGACAACCTGCTAAGAGCATCAACAACCTGTTAGCTTTACCTGGGCAGTAGTGAAAACCCATATCATAGTCCTTGAGAAGCTCAATCTGTTTTCTCTACCTGAGATTAAGCTCCATCTGAGTGAACACATACTGTAGACTCTTATGATCATAAAAGATATCCACGTGCACACCATATAGATAATGCTGCCATATTTTCAAAGCAAACTCTACCGCCAACAGCTCTAAATCATCAGTAGGATAATTCCTCTCATGTACCTTTAACTACCTAGATGCATAGGAAATCATCTTCCTATGCTGCATCAAAACACAACCAAGCCCTACTTGAGATGCATCACAATAAACCAGTAACCCATCATTACCTTTCGACATAGTCAAAATTGGAATCAAAGTTAGCTTGTCCTTTAATTTCTCAAAACTCTCTTCATAAGCATCCGACCAAGAAAATTTGACCTTCTTCTGAGTCAACTTAGTCAACGGAGCAGCTATCGATGAAAAACTTTCTACAAATCATCAATAATACCCAGTTAAGCCAAGAAGCTCTGAATGTTGGAATTAGTCATGGGTCTAGGCCATATTTTATCCATAGCAACCTTTTGAGGATCCACCATAATCCCCTCACTAGAAATAATATGACCAAGAAAAGTCATAACGTTTAACCAAATCTCACACCTAGAGAACTTGGCATACAAATGCTGTTCCTTCAAGGTATGAAACACCACACGAAAGTGATTAGTGTGATCCACCTCACTCTTAGAATAAACCAGGATGTCATCAATAAGTACAATGATAAGAAAATCTAAGAACTGCCTGAACACCTTATTTATCAAATCCATAAATTCCGCCAGGGTGTTAGACAAAACAAATGACATTACTAAGAATTTGAAACGCCCATATTGAATACAAAAAGCTGTCTTAGGGATATCCACCTCTCTAATCTTAAGATAATAATACCCAGACCAAAGATCTATCTTAGAAAAAAACTTGACATCTTGCAATTGATCAAACAAATCTTCAATCCTTCGAAGAGGGTACTTGTTCTTGATCGTCACCTTATTCAACTACCTGTAGTCGATGCACATCTGAAGAGAACCATCCTTCATAAGCATGAACAACACCGGTGCATAACACAGAGATGCTGTAAGACCCCGTAAAAATTGCATGTCAAATTCAGCTCGTAAAGCTCCATGAGACATTCCAACACTTAGAATTTTTTTTTTCTAAGTGTTCAAGTTCAACACTTACTCTTATTTTAGACCTCCTAACTTCGGGGATTTATTTGATGACCTTCCCGACCTCCGTTTTTAGATTTTCAAGTTACGTTGCAATGGGGAAAGTCCCTAGTACATATTGGACACATTCTGGGCACATTTTAGTGGCTAAATCACTGGTTTGAAATGCTCCCGCATTCCGAGCGCATTTCAGGTCAAAATTTTCAGTCAAATTCAAACTTTCATAACTTTTTGCATAGAATGAACTGTGAGGGCTGCTATATATCAATAGAAATATCTTTGAGTCTTCTTTCCAGTGTAATTAGTTTCATCCAATTTGAACATTGGAGTAAAAAGTTATGATCAATTTACTTTAGCCTATCAGCCTAAAAACAACAAAGGACAGTTGCGTCTTTCTCTCTTTCTCCTGGGGTATTTTAGTCTTTCCTATATCTCTCTATATATACACAAACACAATATTTAGCATAATTTAGCAACATATGCTTGATTTCTCTCAAAATTCATCAAGAACAAGAATAGGGTTTGCAATTGGGGATTTAATTTCAAGAAATTATCTCCGTCGATCTTCGTAAAATGAAGAACTAAGGTATGCCTAGTGTTCATCCATGGATTCCTTTCATCCATGGAGGTCAAGAACTAAGGTATGCATAGTAAACTCATGTTGTCAGTATTCAGACTCAGTAGTCAGTATCACCACGAGTTTAGTTGTAGTTACATATGTATGTATGTATGTATGTATGCTCACGTTCATATCAGTCAGTATTGTTCATGCATATAAAACCCTTTGCATTTGGCCTACCTCACTCGTATACTCAGTACATTCTGTCATACTAATGCATTCGTGCTATGGCATTTTATTTGACGCCATAGGTACAGAGGCACGAGTTTCAGAGCAGCAGTAGCATTGCAGATTTTAGCAGTCAGTTCTTCTCTTCATTCGAGGACAATATTATTATTACTTTATTACAGTATTTCAGATTAGTTTTTCAGTTCATGGAGTTAGTTAGAAACATGTTTCTTCAACTCCTTATTTAGTTCAGTTAGAGGCTTTCAGACTAGATGTCAGATTAGATGTTCAGACTTCAGAATTTATGTTTCTTTTTGGTATTGATATTCTATATTTTTCAAATATGTATCAGTATTGAATCTTATGGCCTTACAATTTATGTTTCTGTATATTTTATGAGATATTATGCTGTTTACAGGCACAGTTATCAGTCATGGGTTAGCTTGTGGTCCTTCGGGGTCATGAACACCTTGTAGCATTTCGGTTCAGAAAATTAGGGTGTTACATACTTGGTATCAGATCCTAAGGTTTAATAGTGTCCTAGAAAGTCTGAAAGCTGCATCAAGTAGAGTCTTATACATGGGCGTGTTGTGCACCACACTTATGTGCAGGAGGCTATGAGATGTTTTAGGAACAGTTTCCCTTCTTTCATGTCACAAGATCGTGCTATAGCAAGTTTCTCTAAGGAACCCGTATAGATTCACATCAGGCTCTCCTCATGTTAACCTTACCTTACTTTCAAGGTAACAGAAACAGTGAAGCTCAAGTCTTAAAGATAGGGCTTTCTTATGCAGTCCCTGGAGACAGTTATGGGATTTTCCACATGATCAAAAAATATCCCCTCAGTTCATTTATGTTCCAAAGTTGTATAGATTTTATTTATGATCATGAGAACTCTTTTGTAAACTTAAATCCAATTTCTGATATGCCGTTAGATCCCTTCTCAGAATCCTATGACAGTAGAGACCTAGAATTTTAAGCATGGACCCAAAAGTTTAGCAGTAGATGAGTTGGGATAGTATTATCTAGTTTGATTAGATTATGTATTCATTGGGATAGTTGTACCAAGGTAAATCAGGAGGCTTTAAAAGTGTAAGCTAGAATTTAAGTTTATTTACTTGAAATTAAGCATGAAGGTGTAGTTGTGATATTAGTAGCATATGAGGAAACAGAAGTAGCTGATACGTTTAGTAGGATGGGCAGGTGTCGAACAGAGTATAAGTATGTGATGATAGATCAAGTGACCAAGTCAGACTCTCAGATTCCAGTAGTAGCGCTAGTATGTATAGAAAAGTAGTAAGGGAAGACAATTCCCAACCCATCCTCTTCTTAGTACAAAGATTTGTACTTCAGCTATCATGAAATCTACTCAGATCTTACATATCAACTCTATGGTCACAAACCACGATCATGCACTTTTTCATAAATCATGTACGGTTTCAGTTCCCAGTATAAAGGATCTCAGTTTACCCCGCAGTATGAATCAATTCCATGAACACGGCTTATGTTCATACATTTTTCATAGAATCGTGTGCGCTTTCAGTTCCCAGCATAGGGAGTCAGATCTAAATCACTCAGTGTCACGAATTATGTCTCACGAATACTAAAAAACTCAAAACTTAGGTCATGCAGCTCATAACTGCTGTACACGTATCATGCTTTATAGTATACTCAGCTTTCATGACTCATGCTATGCCCCTACAGATCAAATAAATTCATACCACTTCATGTATATCCTCAGTTCAAACCTTTTTGGTAAATCCATGCTCAGCTACCTCATGTTAGTTTGTCAGTCCCTTCTCGTATGCATAATACTCTATGGTCTCAGTCCAGCTATTCAAATTAAGTACAATTCAGTCTTGCATACCCAGTATTCAGTTACCAGTTATTCAGTTAATCAGATAAGTTAGTATATTTATGCACTTGTAATCAGCTAAGTTCATGCATCATGTCTTAGTTTTAGATCCCAGCTATTAAGTCATAATTCTATTCGTAAGTGCCTTGTATTCTTAGTATCTCAGCTAAGTCAGTATTCTTCAAGGGACTTAGAGTCCCAAGGGGGAGATACCCTATATCCCCCGACCTTATGTGATTTAAACATGCCACTTTCTTTTCTCTAGATGAATCCAGCTGGAGGAAGGGTTACTTATAAGCTGACCCTCTAGCTCCAAATTTCAATCGTAATCTATGTTCTTAATGGCTTAGTTTAGCCCACAATACTCTGTCCATGTCACGTATTACAAACTCAGTTCAACTCATGTATCATATTCCAGACTCAGTTATGTTCTTATGTTTTCACTCATGCATATTGAGTGATTAATCTCAGACTCATCGGTATTTTTAGTTCAACGTAATAGTCTTACTTGAGCTTACTCATTCTCATGTTCAGATTTCAGTACTAAACTTGGTACCATTACCATTGCATGTTCAGTCGTATGTTCATGAGTCAGTTCAGTCATGTATCCTTGCATCAGATATGTGTGGTCATCTTATAAATACTTTCAGTCATGCATTCACGTATCATGTCAGTCATATAATCATGCATCAAATATAGATAGATTCAGCTTATCAGTTATGCATCAGATACGCAATCTCATTTTGAGAAAACTTAGTTCATCAGACCACTCAGTCCTTCATTCATAAATCAGTTACGCATGCATCAGATATGCATGTTTAGTATGATATATTCAGCTTGTCATTCATGGTAGTCATGAAATCATATATTCAGTCGTTCATGCTCAGTACTCACGTCAGTTGTCTTTTATCCCCTCTAAGTCAGTCTCATTCGAGGACGAATGTTCCCAAGGGGGAGATATTGTAAGACCCCATAAAAATCGCATGTCAAATTTAGCTCGTAAAGCTCCATGACAGATTCCAATACTTAGAAAATTTTTTTGCTAAGTGTTCAAATTCAACACTTACTCTCATTTTAGACCTGCTAACTTCGGAGATTTATTTGATGACCTTGCCGACCTCCGTTTTTAGATTTTCAAGTTTTGTTACGATGAGGAAAGTCCCTAGTATGTATTAGACACATTCTTGGTTAATTTTGGGTGCATTTCAGTGGCTAACTCACTGGTTTAAAATGCTCCCGCATTCCAGGTGCATTTCAGGTCAAAAATTTTAGTCAACTTTAAACTATCATAACTTCCTGCATATAATGAACTATGAGATCTGCTATATATCAATAGAAATATCTTTGAGTCTTATTTCTAATGCAATTGGTTTCATCCAATTTAAACATTGGAGTAAAAAGTTATGATAAATTTACTTCAGCCTATCAGCCTAAAAACAACAGAGGACAGCTAGGTCTTTCTCTCTTTCTCTAGGGGTATTTTAGTCTTTTATACCTCTATATATATATATACAAACATGAGATTCAGCATAATTTAGCAACATATGCTTGATTTCTCTCAAAATTCATCAAGAACAAGAAGAGGGTTTGCAATTGGGGATTTAATTTCAAAAAGTTCTCTTCGTCGATCTTCGTAAAATGAAGAACTAAGGTATGCATAGTGTTCATCCATGGATTCCTTTCATTCATGGAGCTCAAGAATCAAGTTTTAAGTCATGTATCATGAATATTTTGCGGTGGGATGATTATGTTCATGTTGATAATGTTAAATTGAGTTTTTAATTCCATAAGTTATCTCAAGAATCATGAAAACTAATTTATTTTGTAATATTATTCATATGAACTTTATGTTGAGTTCTTGAAATTGCAAGTTGGACGTTGATGATCATGTTGTTGATGTTGAATGATTCCCAAGTTGGGATCTTTATGTCAAATCATGAAACTATGTTGAAATATAAGTTGAAGTCCATGAATTTGGTGATTTATACTTTGTGAAAATTTTATGATTTCACCTATGCCTAAATTATGCATGAAAGGTGTTTGATTAAATGTTTAAGAGAAACAAGAAATAAGTAGTATGGATTAATATGGCCTAAAAGGTGAATTCATGCCATTGACCTCATGCTTGAATGACTTACATGCTATTGTTGTACAATGAATATGTTGTTGGAATGTCATGATGTTAGAGTATGAAATTATGATCTTGATTATATACATTCCTACCATGAACAAGATTATTTTAACCATGTACTTCATGAAATCTCCAACTTATTTTATTATGAATGGTTGATATTGATCACGTATTCAAGAATGTGAAGAAGTGTTAGTTTCATTCTATCGAGTCCTGGGGGTACTTGTACCCAAAAAATATAGTTGTATGCCTAGAGCCATGTCATGTTTTCATGATACTCTCAGTCAAGCCATGTTCAGTAGACTTCAGTCAGTCTCATGACTCAGGAAAACTCATGTAAAGGCAGTATCAGTTCAGTTTTACTCAGTACTCAGTAATCTACGTAATCTCAATAATATTCCATCAGTCTATGGAATTCAGTAAATCTCAATATCAGTACAATTTAGTTCAGTATTCAGTTTAGACATCAGTAAACTCACTCAGCTAACAGAACTCAGTAGCATTTAGTCAGTTAACAGAATTCAGTACTATTCCGCTAGTCATCGGAACTTAATAAACTCAGTCCATGTTCAGTTCAATTAAACAGAACTATCAGTAACAATTCCGTTAATTCTAGTATGAACTAGGAAATTAGTTTAGTGTAATCAGTTCAGTGTCATTCAGTTGGGAGTAGGATTCAGCACCGAGCGAACCCAAGGATGGGAATTCACCTGCCAGTAGAAGGTGTGATTCTTAGAAGCAGTATCCTTACATTCTAGAACTATGTAGCCAGCATAGGTTGAGACATCATTACCTATCAGAGTAGGGTAGAGGGGGTGGATTAACCTGTCAGATAAGGGTTCCCACCATTCTCATTAGAGTACCTGCTAGATGAGGGTCACTCACAGCTTATCCTTACTAGTGGCGTGGTATTGACACCCTTCTAATTAGGGCAGAGATTGGACCTTAGTTTAGCTATTATAGCATATTTGGGGCATGTCGGTTAGATAACTACTTCCCATAGTTTCAGTATAAGTCTCAGTAAAAGAACTCAGATAGTTCTTCAGGATATCAGGACTGTCAGTACAGTCAACTCAGATACAGTAAGGAACTCAGCTAGTTCCATCAGATTTAAGACTGTCAAATACAATCATTCATTCTATCAGTTATTAGAACTCATGTTATCAGATATATCAGTTATCAAAATTCAGTTATCATTCATGATATGTTATCAGTAAATACATGTCATCAGTATTCATGCTCAGTAGTCATGTTATCACGAGCTTAGTTTCAGGACTGTTATATACAATCAATCAAATTACTTCTTCATAATTAGAACTATCAGAAACAATCATTCCTTTATCAATAATATAGTATTAATCTCCCAGTATTCAGTAATACAGTATTAGTTCCTCACTTATTAGTGAATTAAATATCAATATCAGTAAACTCAGTCATTCAGTATCTCAGCATTAGTAAACTCATGTTGTCAGTATTCAGACTCTGTAGTCAGTATCACCACGAGTTTAGTTGCAGTTACGTACTCATGTTTATATCAGTCAGCATTGTTCATGCATATAAAGCCCTTTGCATTTAGCCTACCTCACTCGTATACTCAGTACATTCAGTCGTACTGGCGCATTCGCGCTATGGTGTATTTGACGCCATAGGTATAGAGGCATGAGTTTCAAAGCAACAGTAGCATTGCAGATTTCAGTAGTCAGTGCTCCTCTTCATTCGAGGACAATATTATTATTACTTTATTACAGTATTTCAGATTAGTTTTTCAGTTCATGGAGTTAGTTGGAGACATGTTCCTTCAACTCCTTATTTTGTTTAGTTAGAGGCTTTCTGACTTAATATCAGATTAGATGTTCAGACTTCAGTATTTATGTTTCTTTTTGGTATTGTTATACCATGTTTTTTAGATATGTATCAGTATTGAACCTTATGGCCTTACAGTTCATGTTTCCGTATATTTTATGAGATATTATGCAGTTTACAGGTATAAATATCAGTCATGAGTTAGCTTGTGGTCCTTCGGGGTCATGAGAACCGTGTAGAATTTTGGTTCAGAAAATCAAGGCATTACAGATACACAAGGATGAATAAACCCTTTATCTAGAAGATCCATAAGTAGCTCCTTGAGTTCCATCAACTCAGTTGGAGCCATTCTATACAGAGGAATAGATATTGGATGAGTGTTCGGAAGCCAATAAATACTAAACTCAATTTCCCTATCCGAAGGAACACCTGGAAGATCATCCAAAAATACCTCGAGAAACTCATTCACCACCAAAATTGACTGCACAAAAAGTCCTTCTAAGTGGGAATCTTTAACCTGGACTAAATGATAGACAACCTTTAGAGATTAATCTTCACACCCTAAGATAAGAAATAAACCTCCCCCTAGAAGCTATGGAACCACCCTCCCATTCTATAACCGGTTCAATAGGAAACTTAAAGATAACCTAACAGGTTCGACAGTCCAAGGATGCATAAAAAGAATGTAACCAATCCATTCCCAGAATAACATCAAAATCCACCATATCAAGCTCAAACAGATCCACCAAGGTCTTTTTACTACAAAAAGCTACCACACACACTCTATAACTATCTTAGCAATAATCGAGTCACCTATTAGGGTAGAAATAGAAAAAGGATCCAAAATAACCTCAGGATCAAAATCAATACCCATAGCCGCGTATAGGGTCATGTAATAGAGAGTAGACCCCGGATCAAGCAAATAATACACTTCATGGGAAAAGAGCTATAACGTACCATTAACGAAATCAGGTGATGTCTCTGATTCCTACCGAAATGTAAGAGCATAGGAGTAGTAATAGATGCATATGCAGAACTACTAGGTGCAGGAGCAGAAGATAAAGCCACATGAACCTTATTCGTTATCGTAGCCACCTTATTAACCAAATAATTCCTGAGTAGATAGCCTGGCTGGCCATATTTAAAGCACTTGTACCTCCCTTCATCACAATAACCTTGGTAAGGATAACCATAGAACCGACAAAGAGGGCATAAGAAAATATACTTACCCCTGCTCGCCTGAGATTAGGCACCTTGTACCCAAAAATCGTCACTATCTTGCGGACGCTTGTCACCCAATTTTTTCGAATAAGGAGCGCTAATATGGATAAGGAACCAGAACTCCTACACTTATTTTTCTGCCATTTGTCGCCGTCCTAATCACCTTGCGACTGAGCACCTCCCTGATTAGAAAACCTACTCGTCTTAACCTGCCTATCTCCTAACTCCTCCTGGCTCCTCTTTTCTTCCTCCACTTGCTGCATATAAATAGTTAACCTTGAAATATCCATGTCCTTAATCAGCAAAGCAATCTTGCTTTACAAAACTAAATCCCGATTCAACCCAAATGAGAACTTCCTCATTCTCATCCTAATGTCATCCACCAAATGAGAGCTGATGGAACTTCAAGGCAAATTCCTTGACAGTCATTCTCCCGTGCTTGAGATTTATAAAATCTTCCATCTTTGCTTCTCTTAACTCTTGAGGAAGAAATGATCCAAGAAGGCCTTAGAAAAGATCTCCAACAAAATTGACCCTTCCACATCATATCTATCCCTATCCCTTTTTTTATACCATTAGTATGCAATATCTTTGCGCTGATACGTCACAAAGTTCACACCTTCCACATTGGTAGCCTACATCACCCAAAATATCTTTTCCATCTCATCCAAGAAAGCATGAGGATCCTTCTCCACCTTTACTCTAGTGAACGTAGGAGGATTCAACTTCATAAACTGGCCAACCTTTGTAGCCTCAGCAGACAACCCATCAAATGCATCCCGCTCACCCTGATAAGTGACCATCTGAGCAATGACATAGATTGACTTGTAAAATTCTGCATTAGTCACCTCACCTTGAGGATGACTAGTAGTAACCAACGAAACTCCAGAACCATCAGGTATAAGAACATGAGATCGAATATGAACTCCAGATGTAGGACACACCCCATCAATATCATCCTCGGATGGGACAGAAGAGTTTTTTGTGTTCCAGATCTATAAGGCATGATCTGAAAGATGAAGAAACAAGGATTAGAGAAGGTTCTAGGATTTAGACTCGAAACTTTAAAGTAGAATATAAAGAAAGTGAAACATTCCTAAATGCCTTGTAGTCTCCCTCTTATGAGTGTGACGCGCTACACATACCCAAAAGAGACTCTACTTGACATGACTTTATGGACTCCTAATTGACCATGAACCAAAAGCTCTGATACCAACTTGACTCGACCCGAACAGAGGACTTATCATAATAGGCGTCCCAAGTCCGATCGGGATCGGAGATCACCCCCGTTACCCAACTAACCTCCAACCACCTACTCTGAGTTGGCTAAATTTTGAACATATAACAAGATAGCATTATTGTTCATGTCAATACTCTGGGATAGGATCACGACCATGACTGACCCAATTGAGTCCAACCGTCCCATACCAACCTTCCAACTGTACCAAACCAAACCAAAACCAAGGGACATAAATCAAGCCATAACCAAAGAAGTACCAAAATGTAAGATAATTAATTCCAAAATAAAATATGATGGAACAGTGAGAAATTATGTCCAATGATGTCATCCTAAATACCAATGCCAACACTAAGGCAGGCACCCATACCGATTCTAGAAATACCAACCCATAGCAGTACCACAAAGCCTTTAACCAAAAGAGTAAGAATATTCGAATGGGATATGCCCCCAACCATAGCCAAAACCAATATCCAAAATAAAATCAAAGTGTATAGAAATATCCATAACATGAAATGGATCCTCCCAGGAAGATGAAAGCTCAAAATTTCAATCCAAATGTTGATACCTATGTTTGAATGCTAAACAGGAGAAGTGGAACGGCATGTTCCTGCTTAGTGTGGGTATATATCCACCTGAAGGTGGGTTAGCGAGTGATCGCTAGCATAAACTCAGGATAAGGAAAAATAATGTAATTTATAAAAACAAGTAAAACCAACCATAATTCTTACAACCATACATACAAATAACCATGATGGATAACGGAACCGGGTTTAACATGCACTTTAAAACCTTTACCTCAGCTATGTAGCTTTGTCGTCTTAAACCACCTATGGGCTATATGGGTTCAGCTCCCCCTGCTGAAAGAGTCCGAGTGCGTAAAGCCACAAAACCATAGAAAGTAACCTGGGATGACTAGTACATCCCCAATATATAAAGTGTGACATCATGAACACGGTCACTAGGACCAAACCTCACATCGAAAAATATGAGTTTCCAGTTTTGGTCTCGATGGTACCTCCACTTTTCACGACTTTGCTACACATCCCTCCTTTATGGCCAATTAAAACCATTACCAATCAATCAAACCATTATCCATTTATTAAACAAGGCCATTAGTCGTGGTATCGTCATACCGACTATAATTTGCAAGTAATGTCCATAGCCAACAAGGTATAGATTAAGGAATTCCTATGTACCCTTCAATTTACCATATTAAACCACTTGGGGAATTCCCATGTACCCCACAAGCATTAACGTTTAGCCATTAAACCTTTCAAATACATTTAAACCATTTGAGTTCCTTTACTAAGTTTAAATAAGTAAGAGTTCCATTACAAAATACACTAATGCCATGAAAACATTCTCATAACATTTTGTCAAACACCTTGGGGGCATAATGTAACCAAAACCAATTCCAATAACCATTATATCATTCCCATGCAACCAAGTATCCAAAACCATCATAATGCATGGAAAAGCATAATAAAAACCATGGGAAACCATTACCAATCATTTATCATCAAAACCCCCAAATCATATTTGAAAACCAAATTCATACAATAATGAAACTGTGAAAACAATGATAAAACCATGCCTTTAGTTGGAAATAACAATGAGGGATGAGAACATGCCTTAATTAACAAAGTAGATGGAGAGAAATCACCAACAAGATCCCCAAATTATTCCTATAGTTGAAACCCTAGTTTTCTTCCCCCAAAATTTATTGAGAGAATTATGGAGTGTTTTGAAAGAGTTTCTAAGTTTAATGAGTAGAACAAATAGGGAAAATAACCTCCTAAATAGGTTAGAAGTCATGGAGTCTTATTAGGTTAAGTGGGAAATGTCCATAATACCCCCACTTAAGTTCCACAAAAATCTCATATGAGGATACCACTCCCCTCACCAATCGTACCCTCCGATACGAGTGGTACCCACCATTCGTATCCTATGCCTCAACCTTTGCACCCAATATTTTCCAATATACGACTCATCCAAACCAAGTCGTATCCACAACATATGATCCGTAACCCTAATCCGTACCCTTGGTAGAATAGATCCAAGAAAGATTTAGACATTGTCCACCATACCGCTACCTGGTATGACTCGTGCCCTTACTTATTGATCATGGTGAGCCACTCGTACTTATACTTATGTTACCAAGTCTAAGGTTAAGAGATGTAACCAAATGACCTATATCCATTTGTATGACTCGTATCACTAAGTCGTTCCCATTCTAATAACTAAAATCTATTCCACTAACAAACACTGGTTAACATATGACTGGACCATACCATTTGTACCCCCAACATACGACTCATACCCATGAGCCGTATTGGGTTCAGAGACCAGAATTTTAGGCATTTTTCTGTGGTCCAGAAACCAGGGTGTTTCAGTCTCCCTCACTAGGAACATTCATTCCCAAATGATGAAAAAAGTAGGTCAACAACAAGCACGATTCATTTGCATTATCAAATATCAATCCATCCTTTAGATGTCTCTACCCTTACCTTTAAGACAGAAACAAGGATGAAAGAGATTCAACCTTTTCTTTAACAAACTCAGGAAATAAAGATGGGTTCAAAAACACATTCCTTCTATACAAATCCTAGGAGCAGAAAATAAATATGGATACTTAGACTTCATGTCTTCCTCCACTTCCCATGTAGCCTCTTCCACCTTGTGGTTTCGCCATAGAATCTTAATTGAAGACATATCCTTTGTCCGCTGCCAACAAACCTACCTATCTAATACGTCAATCGGGACTTCTTGATAAGATAAAGAATCCAAGATAGTCAACCCCACTAAGGAATAATCGAAGAAGGATTACCAATGCACTTACTCAGCATCGAAACATGAAATACTGGATGAATAGAGCTCAAGCTATAAGGCAACTCTAATTCGTAAGAGACCTTGTCGACCCTCTAAAAAAATTCATGAGAACCAATGAACCAAGGACTGAGCTTCTCCTTTTTGCCAAAACGCATCACTCTCTTCATAGGAGATACCTTTAGAAATATCTTATCTCCAACCTCAAACTCTAAGTCTTTATGCCTAACATCCGCATAGGACTTTTGGCGACTTTGGAAAGTCTTAAGCCTATCCCGAATAACCTTCATCTTTTCCATAGTCTGATAAATCAAATCAGGACCATGCACATCCGTCTCACCAAGCTCAAACCACCCAGTAGGAGATATACACTTCCTACCATACAATACCTCAAAAAGGGCTATACTATTACTAGAATGATAGCTATTGTTGTAAGCAAACTCTACCAAAGGTAGATGCTCAACCCAATTGCCATCATAATCAATCACGCACGCTCGAAGCATATCCTTCAATGTCTGAATAGTTCTCTCTACTTGTCCATATATCTGCAAATAAAAAACAACACTCGGACTAACCTTAGTATCCAACTTTTTCTGAAAAGATCACCAGAACTGCGTGCCACGATTGGAGATAATCGAAATAAGTACCCCATGAACTTTATAATCTCTTGAAGGTACAACTTCGCCTCGTCCTCTACCGCAAAAGTAGTCTTTACTGGCAAAAAGTGAGCAGACTTCGTCATCCTATCCATGATGAACCAAATCAAATCAAATTAGTTCTGATATTAAGGAAGATCGATAGTGAAATCCATATTGATCACCTCCCATTTCCATTCTGGAAAACCAATCTCTTGATACAACCCACCCAATCTCATGTGCTTAATCTTAACCTATTGGCACACCATGTATTTGGTCAAGAAATCAACCATATCCCTTTTCATAACATTCCACCAACAGATCTCGTTGAGATAATGATACATCTTTATCGAGCCCGAATAAACAACATAGCACAATTCATGCACCTCTGCCAATATTTTTTGTCGTAACCCATCGATATCAGGGACATACAACCTCCCTTGGTACTACAAAGTACCATCACCACTGATCTCAAGCACCATCACCTTTTTCCCACCAACATTACTCTTAATTTTCATTAAGACAAGGTCTAACACTTGCTTCTCTTTGATCTCTACACCAAGAGATAATTGAACCACTTTCTGCACCGTTACAGAAGTCCAAGAGCCAAACTCTAAGATTAGCTAAGCAATGGATATCCTTCACTAGTTCCCATTTTCCTTACTCCACATGAGCCAAACTCCCCATGGATAACCTTCTAAGTACATCAGTAACCACATTAGCTTTACCTGGGTGGTCGTGAAGATGCATATCATAGTCTTTAAGAAGCTCAATCTATCTCCTCTGCTTGAGATTAAGCTCTTTCTGAGTGAACACATACTGTAGACTCTTATGATCAGAAAAAATGTCCATGTGCACACCATACAAATAATGCCACCATATTTTCAAAGCAAACACTAACGCCAACAGCTTTAAATCATGAATAGGATAATTCCTCTCATGTATCTTTAATTGCTTGGAAGCATAGGCAATCACCTTTTCATGCTGTATCAAAACACAACCAAGCCCTACCTAAGATGCATAATAATAAACTAGAAACCCATCGTTGCCTTCCAGGAAAATCAGAATTGGAGTCGAAGTTAGCTTGTCCTTCAACTTCTCAAAACTCGCTTCATAAGCATTCAACTAAGAAAACTTGACCTTCTTTCAAGTCAACTTTGTCAAAGGAACAACTATCAATGAAAAGCTTATCATAAACCATTTATAATATCCATCCAAGCCTAAGAAACTCTGAATATTGGAAGGAGTCATGGGTCTAGGCCATCTTAACCACAACCACCTTTTGAGGATCCACTATAATCCTTCACTAGAAATAATATGACCAAGAAAAGTCACAGTGTTTAACCAAATCTCACACTTAGAGAACTTGGCATACAACTGATGTTCATTCAAGGTATGCAATACCACACGGAGGTGATTAGCGTGATCCACCTTACTCTTAGAATAAACTAGGATGTCATCAATAAACACAATGACAAAAAGATCCAAGAATTGCATGAACACCTTGTTCATCAAATCCATAAATTCTGCTAGGGCATTAGTGAAACCAAATTATATTACCAAGAATTCAAAATGCCTATATTGAGTACGAAAAACTGTCTTAAGGATAACTGCCTCCCTAATCTTAACTAATAATACCCAGACCAAAAATCTATTTTAGAAAAGAACTTGTCCACTTGCAGTTGATCAAACAAATCATCAATTCTTGGAAGAGGGTACTTGTTCTTGACCGTCACCTTATTCAACTGCCAATAGTCGATGCACATTCAAAGGAAACCATCCTTCTTGCGATGAACAACACCGGTGCACCCTACAGAAATACATTAGGATGAATAAACCCTTTATCCAGAAGATCCATAAGTTTCTCCTTGAGTTCCCTCACATCGTTCGGAGCTACAATATATGGAGGAACAAATATTGAAAGAGTGTTCGAAAGCAATTCAATACCAAACTCAATTTCCCTATCTAGAGGAACACCAGGAAGATCATTCAAAAAGACCTCAGGAAACTCATTCACCACTGGAGCTGACTGCAAAGAAGGACCTTCCAAGTTAGGATCTTTAACTTAGACTAAATGACAGAGATAATCTTTAGAGATCAATCTTGGAGCTCTAAGATAAGAAATAAACCTCCCCCTAGAAGCTATGGAACCACCCTCCCAATCTATAACTGGTTCAACAGAAAACTTAAAGATAACCTTACAGTTTTGACAGTTCAAAGACGTGTAACAAGAATGTAACCAATCCATTCCCAGAATAACATCAAAATCTACCATATCCATATCAAATAGATCCACCAAGGTCTGCTCATTACCAACAGCTACCACACATACCCTATAGACTATCTTTACAATAACCAAGTCACCTATTAGGATAGAAATAGAAAAAAGGATCTGAAATAACCTCAGGATCAAAATCAATACCCATATCTACGTATAGGGCCATGTAATAGAAAGTAGACCCCGGATCAAGCAAATAATACACATCATGGGAAAAGAGCTGTAACATACCATTAACTATATCAGGTGATGTCTCAGATTCCTATCGATATGCAAGAGCATACAACCTATTCCGGCCAATATTAAAACCAGGAGTAGTACCACCAGGTGCAAGAGCAGAAAATGAAGCCATAGGAAGATAGCCTCATCTTTATTCCTATGACTTTATTCCACCAGGTGCAGGAGCAGAAGATAGGTGTTGGCCGAAAGATAAGTGCATATTTAAAGCACCAGTTGCCAGAGCAGAAGATAAAGCCATAGGAAGATAGCCTCATCTTTATTCCTATGACCAGCCAGGCTATCTTCTGCCCTTATCTTCCTGAGCAGATAGCTTAGCTAGCCATATTTAAAGCACTTATACCTCCCTTCGTCATAACAACCTCGATGAGAATGACCATTGAATCGACAAGGAGGGCATGAAGAAATGGACTGACCCCCGCTTTCCCTAAGATTGGGCACCTTGTGCCCAAAAATCTTCACTATCTTGCGGACACCTGTCACCTAATTTCTTCAAGTAAGGAGAACTAGTAGTGGAGAAGAAACCATAACTCCCATACTTATTTTTCTGCCATTTGCCTCCATCCTAACCACCTTACGACTAAGCACCTCCCTGATCAGAAAACCTACTCCTCTTACTCTACCTATCTCCGAACTCCTCCTGCCTCTTCTTTTTATCCTTTACTTGCTGCATATGAATAGTCAACCTTGAAATTTCCATATCCTTAATTAGAAAAGCAATATTGCTTTACAAAATTAAATCCCAATTCAACCCAAATGAGAACTTCCTTATTCTCTTCCTCATATCAGCCACCAAATCAGTAAAATACCTTGACATCTGATGGAACTTCAAGGCATATCCCTTGATAGTCATTCTCCCATACTTGAGATTCACAAACTCTTCCATCTTTGCCTCCCTCAACTCTTGAGGAAAGAAACGATCTAAGAAGGACTTAAAAAAGGTCTCCTACAAAATTGACCCCTCCACATCACCTCTATTCCTGTCCCATTTTTCATACCACTAGTATGCAACATCTTTGAGATGATACATCACAAAATTCACACCTTCCATATTGGTAGCCTACATCACCCAAAAGATCTTTTCCATCTCATCCAATAAAGTATAAGAATCCTCCTCCACCTTCACTCCAGTAAATGTAGGAGGATTTAGCTTATAAACTGGCCAACCCTTGTGGAATTAGTAGACAACCCATCAGATGCATCTTGCTCAGCTTGAGAATCAACCATCTGAACAATGACATGGATTAACTTGTGAAATTCCGCATCAGTCACCTCACCTTGAGGAGTACTAGTAGCAATTAGCGGAACTCCAGAACCATCAAGTATAGGACCATAAGATCAAAGATGAACTCCTCACGTAGGATACCCCCCATTAACATCGTCCTCATATGGGACAAAAGAGTTTTCTTGTGTTCCAAATTTATAAGGCATGATCTGAAAGATGAACAAACAAGGATTAGAGAAGGTTCTAGGATTTAGACTCCAAGTTTTAAAGTAGAATACTAAGAAAGTGAAACATCCTAAATTCCTTGTAGTCTCCCTGTAATGAGTGCGGCGTGCTATAGATCCCTAAAAGAGACTCTACTTGGCATGGCTTTATAGACTCCCAATTGACCATGAACCAAAAGATCTGATACCAACTTGACATGACCTGACCTAGGGCCTTGTCGTAATTGCTGTCCCAAGTTCGACTGGGATGAGAGACCACCCCCGTCAATCTAACCTCCAACCGCCTACTCTGAGTTAGCTAAGTTTTGAACATATAATAAAATAGCATTATTATTCATGTCAAGATGATGTTGGCTGTATTTATGCACTTTAGTGTTACTATTCTAGCTTATTCCATCTTGTTTTGAGGATGAGTGCTTAAAGTGTTTATGTTGATATAAATAAGCATCTAAGTGATAAAAAGTGTGATTACAATGTGCAAAGTATATGCCAAACAAGTTTGGACTTAATTGGATCACTTAGAGTTCAATCAATGAAACTAGTATTACTAGCTTGAGCTAGGTGCTTGTCTAGTCTCTTTTGTTGGATTCTATTTTTTCTAATGTGTTCTAAATAGTTTTCATGGTGTCATTATATGTGGAACAACTTTTTGGTAGTGTTTAAAGTTCAAGTGAGTCAAGTATAGAATCGAAACATGAAGTGGAAGATCATGGAGATCAACCTAGTCTAAGAGATCTTGTTTTTGATTCGTTGTGATGGATGTTATGTTGTTTGAACCTCTTATTCGTGTGGTGTGTTCATATAGGATCTTTTATGAGCTATTTATGATGATATATAGATATATTGGAGTCTGGAAAACCAAGGGAAAGACACCACGATGTCAAGGATGAATGTAGGAACGTCCAACACTTAACCAATTTTCGAGAAGCAAATTTCATAGAGGTGTCGTGATAGGGGCGCATCGCAACCCCTATTTGACTCAATCCATCCTCGATTCATGACCCCTACTTAACCTAAGAAAGTATCTCATCGCAACCTATAGTCAAGTCAATCCATACTCGTGTCGTGACCTCATCCAAACACGACAAAGAGTTGCACTTTGAATCCTATAGGGCTTGGGTTTTGTTGTCTACTATAAATACATCTTTGTACATATTGTTATTCATCTATGTACGTCTTGGAACATCAAGAAGGCTGCTTCAACTTCATAACTTAGGTTTTTATCATTTTAATTTAGTTCATGCATGTTCCTAGTCGTTAATTACAAACTAGTGATTATGATTATGAATATGCATGGTTAAACGCCATCTTTCCGGGGTTGAAGCTGAATACATGAGTACTATAGTTTTGATTTTAGTTCATTGATTTGATTATCATTATTGATTGTGTGTTAAATCTTATTTTAACTATTTTAAGGCTTGATCACCCTTAGAATACACCCATTGTCAACCTTGTGAATTTGGGAGAGGGTATAGGGAGATAGAATGTGGGATTGAACAAAGTATGATTCGTAGTCTTTTATGAAATAACGAATACGGATTAGTATCTAGGATAGGGGTGTACTTAGATACTGTACTTGATTCAAACTTAGAATGATAGCTTAAAGAACTTAATTTGATTATTACATCCCCGCTCACCGATGTAGTTGTAATGTCCACATTAGGTAATTGGTTAGAGGTCGAGAGACCATGATCATGTGATTAACCCTATGAATCGACAACCAAGATAAGTTAATTGATGAATTTAATTCAACAACATAGTACGATTGTTCAAAGTGCTTCAACTCTGGATTTACTCCTATTGATTGTCCAAGATCCTTAATTTATGCACTATTTACTTTACTTGTAATTTATAAACTCCAATCTCTCTTTTGGTTACTTTTGAACTAAAATAATATCAGAAGTTAAATTGAAATCAAATCATTGTTGAATCAAGTCCCTGTGGGATCAATTCTAAGCTTTTTGAAGGCCACTTTACTACTTGATAAGACTTCGTACACTTGCGTGTTCGCTTGGGCTGTATTAAGTTTTTGGTGCCTTTGTCGGGGACTTGTTATTTGGAAACTGTTTATTTTAGTTTTTACTTTAGATTTATTTGGTGTTTTTATGCTTGGTCTTGGTTTTATGATTGCAAAAAATAGGTTTTAAGGTCAGGAAGCTAGCAAGGGATAGGGATTTGGTTGAACCAAGCCCCGAACCCAAGAAACTTTACTATCAACGAAGGAGAGAAGCAATCCTTCTCCCCCAAATTCCTTAAACCGCAAAAGGCCAAGAGAATCCTGCTATAATAGTCGTAGAACAAGGACGCAAGATAGTTAGGGAAGTGGCAGTCCCATTTCCGATGAACTTGACTTCCCCAATTCAAAAACCAACTGCTGGGGGAAATTTTGAGTTAAAGCACAATATGGTGCAGCTTCTCATCAGTAGTGGACAGTTTTCAGGGCTTTCACACGAAGATCCACAAGTCCACTTGCAGGATTTCATTGAGCTTACTGACACATTCATTTCGACTGGGATGAGTACAGATTATGTGAGGCTGACACTTTTCCCTATTCACTGTTGGGGGAAGCTAAAGATGGTTGAATGCTGAGCCGACCAATTCAATCACATCATAAGATGACTTAGCCAGAAAGTTCCTCATCAGATTCTTTCCATCAGGTAAGACTGCGAGACTTCACAATCAGATACAATTACAATAAACCTAGTGTATTCCCATATAGTGGGGTTTGGGGAGGGTAAGATGTACATAGTCCATACCACTACCTCCGAAGAAGTATAAAGGATATTTTTGATAGACCCCCAACTCAAGACAAGAAATAATAAATAAATCCATAATAAAGCATAGAACAAGATGACATAACATAAATACGACACCCACAAGGAATAGTAAACAAATTTGTAATAAAGCATGAAACAAGATGGCATAACAAAAATAATACACCCACCAAGTAATACCATAACTAACAACCTAAACTGGCACTAGCCTTCTATCCTAATTTGCATCCTCCAGACCTTTCAATCTAGGGTCATGTCCTTAGTAAGCTGTAACTACTCCATGTCCTGCCTAATCACCTTTCTCCAGTATTTCTTTAACCTACCCCTACCCTGCCTAAAACTATCCAAAGCTGGCCTCTCATACCTACGAATAGGGGCATCCATGCCCCTCCTCATCCACACCACCAACAGTCCAATAAGGTACTTGCTCACACTTTTGTAGAAGCACTTGATCACAACACGAAGATTTTTCTAGATTCAGTAGCAGGTGGTCAAGCGCTGAAATTGACTTATGATGAGTTGTACACATTGTTGAACCACATATCATAAGGAAATATAGAGTGGCATTCAGATTCTAGAAGTTCCATAAAAGAATTACGGGTGTATTAGAGGTGGACCAATTCACAACCTTATCAAATCAGGTTGCAGCACTGCAAAATATGATAAATACTCAGTTCAACAGCCTAAAATTAGGAGCAACACAACCTACAGCCATAGTCAATGCCATCTTATAAGCTGTAGGTTGGTACGAAGTGTGCGGTAATAGTGGTCACTTAGTGGCAATGTGTGCTTCTAATCCAGAATCAATGATGTATGTAGGTAATGCTGAAAGGCCAAATTATGGTAATGCCTACAATATGAAGTGACAGACTCAGCCTTGGAACGCACAATAATAACAAATTCAGTAACCACAGGTACAAGGGAATCAATCAACTAGCAACATGGAAGAGATGTTGAAGTAGCTTCTAGTTATTCAGATGGAACTGGCTGTAGACATGAAAAATTTACAAGAGGCTCAAAGAAGGTTAGAGATTCAAGTAGGGCAATTGCAGTAAGGATGGAATAATAGGCCACAAGGTGGTTTGCCAGCAGATACAAAAAATCCAAAGCAGGTTATAGAAATTACCTTAAGGAGTGGTAAATATCTTCAAGGAGAACCTCCAAAGGTAACTAAGGAGGTAGATGCTGATGTGGTGACCCAACAGGTTCCCGAAAATATTGCTGAAAAATTAAGAAAGTCTGAGTACTTGAAAGAAAAATTTGTTGCAAAAGAAGTGAAGAAGACACCGTCACTACCCTTCCCTCAGAGGCAAATTATAGTGAAGGAGGACGTAATGTTCAAGAAGTTCTTTGATACATTTAGAGAGCTTCACATTAACTAACCTTTATTAGATATTTTGCAGGATATTCCCAAGTATGCAAAGTACTTACAGGATGTGGTTGGTAATAAGGTGCAATTTTAGGATGTAAGGGCAATAACACTCACTAAAGAGTGTAGCGTAGTAATGACACAGAAAATCCTCAAGAAATTGAGAGATCTAGGGAAGTTTACTCTCTCTATCCAAATTGGGAGTAAAGTGGTCCACGCATTGAGTGACTTAAGGGCTAGCATAAATATGATGCCCCTATCTTTGTTTGATACATTGGGATTAGAAAATCCTAAATCGATCATGGTGGTTTTGCAGCTGGCAGACGAATCCATGGCACATCCAGAAGGAATTATTGAGGATGTACTCATAAAGGTTGGTAAATTTGTTATTCCTATTGACTTTATTGTTCTTGATTTTGAGGCAGCCGAACAGGTACCAATATCTAGGGGCATCCATTCTTAGCAACTGGAGAAACGTTAATTGATGTTAGAGAAGGCACACTCAAAATGAGGGTAGAGGATGAAGAGATGGTATTTGATGTTTACAAAGCACCAAAAATAACTTCCCACTATAAGATTTGTGTATGATCAATGTGATTGAAGGGGATGAGTGTGGGGCGGTTAGTCCACCAAAGACCTCTTTTGACTACCTGATTGAGCAACCTAAGCTTTTACTGCCTAAGCCTGATTTGATGCTAATTGATGAGCCTGAAAAGACTAAAGTTGAAAAATTTACTACACTTGAAAATTTGCAAAGAGGGGTGAAGAGAATAAGAAGATGGAGGCCAAGTGTGAGAAAGAGGAGGAAGGAATATGGTTGAGTTAAGTTGGGTCGTGCCGCGATACTAAATCAGACGTTTCTTGGGAGACAACCCAAGTTAAGTAGGTATGATTTCTTTTTAGTTTTTAGTTTTAACTTCACGTAGTTTTTATTTTTGATTGAGTCGCAGGTTGATGGAAAGCCTGAGTACCAAAAACCTGAGCTAAGAAGCATGGCAAAGACTGAGTGTGAGGTTCCACGAATCTCATTTATGTGTAAAGATGCTATTAGCTAGGCCTAGAGGCCTTAGGGAGTATTTCTATCTCTTACTTTTAAGTTCACTTTGGGGACAAAGTAGATTTTTAAGTGTGAGGTAGGAAATTTTTCTAAATTTTGGCTCAATTTAAAAATATTTGGTGTAAGATATTCTTGTTGGTGCTATTTTTGATTATATGGTGCAAGTGTTGTGATTGTTAAAGCATGTTGAATTTCGTGAATTGCTACTTTTGAGACTTTTATGCTTAAGTTTTTGACTCTTGTCCTTGTTGGCTTAAAATTTGAATTCTGAGTCTATGATGATACAATGTGAGTTAAGCATATTCCATGTGCATGTGAGAATTTTGTACATTCCTTGTTGCATGTGATGTCTAGAACCTGCCCAGTGTGCGTGGAAAGCGAAATAAAGAATGTGAGTTTAGGAGATGATATAGGCATTTCTTTGATAGCCTTATTTTATACCTTCTATTTGACCTACTTTTTGTGAATTATCCTAGTTAACCCTTATTGAGCCTTTAGTTTTTTCTTTGGTAGCTTCATATGTAGCCTAATCCCCTTCTTTTGATAGACCATAATTTGATCCAAAAAGCTCCTAAGTGCTTTAATGAAAAATTGATTTAGTAAGGAGGTTGAGAAATTGAAGAAGAAAAAGGTAAAATTAATTCCCCAAGGTAATAGTTATTGGTGTTTATATGGGTGTGTGGTGGTTGGGAGTGATATAAATGGCGTTAGAAATATTTCTATGATTGTAAAAAATGAGAAAAATTGAATCTTGAAGGAATAAATAATACGCCCACCATGTGTTTGTGAAAATGCTTAAAAGAGATGGGGCAAAAATAAAGGTGATGGGTGGATGGAAAAAGTGTAATTTGGTTGTTGGAGATTGGTTTTAAATGTATAATGTAATGTATTAAATCACTTAGAGAGGTTAGTCACTATTCCAAAATAGTTCCTACCCTTCCCTTAGTCTACATTACAACCCGAAAAAGTCCTACTTGATCCTAAGTTCATCATTCTGATATTAGTGGAGCATTACACTAAGGGAAAGCCTATGGTTCATTGTGTGTAACTTGCGAATTATTTGTGAGAGTGAAAGTAATTTTGATTCTTGTACACATTATATTATGAATTGCTTAATTGTGAGTGATTATGGGTAACTCTCTTGTTGTGAGGGGCACATGTTTGATGAATGTGGGTGATTTGTATGATGTCCCTAATGGAATGATAAGCATGAGTTTGCCGACTAAGTAAGTCAATTCTTGAGGCTAGGATGTTTTGGAGTAGAATTTATGAGCTTTAAATTGTGTAAATAACATGCTAAGGTTAGAAACTTGCATTCTGTGTAGTCATTGTAGTACTAGCTTAAGTATCTTGCATATCGTACAAGTGTAGAGTCTCCTCAACTTATGATGCTTAGAGTAAACACTTGTTCGAGGACGAACAAGGTTTAAGTGTGGGGTGGTGATGTTGGGTTTATTTATGCACTCTAGTGTTACTATTCTAGCTTATTTTGCCTTGTTTTGAGGATAACTTGAGTGCTTAAGGTGTGATATTGATATAAATAATTATCTAAGTGATAAAATGTGATTACAATGTGCAAAGTGTATTCCAAACAATTTTTGGTTTAATTGGATCACTTAGAGTTTAATCAATGAAACTAGTATTACTAGCTTGAGCTAGGTGGTTGTCTAGTCTCTTTTTTTGGATTCTATTGTGTCTAATGTGTTCTAAATGGTTTTAATGGTGTCATTATATGTGGAACAACTTGTTAGTAGTGTGAAAAGTTCAAGTGAATCAAGTATAGAGTCGAAACATGAAGTGGAAGATCATTGAGATCAACCTAGTCTAAGCTCTTTTTTTAATTGGTTGTGATGGATGTTGTGTTGTTTGAACCTATAATTTGTGTGGTGTGTTCATGTAGAATATTTTGTGATATTCTTATGATGATATATATATATGAATTGGAGGCTGTAAAACCAAGGCAAAGACACCAAAATGTCAAGGGTGGATGGAGGAACGTCTAACACATAACCAATTTTCGAGAAGCAAATTCCAGAGAGGTGTCACGATAGGGGTACATCGCGACCCCCATTTGACTCAAGCCAGCCTCGCTTCGTAATCCCTACTTGACCCAAGAAATCCTTGATTCATGACCCCTAGTCAAGTCAAGCCAGCCTCACGTCGCGACCCCATCCAAACACGGCAAAAATTTACGCTTTGAATCCTATGGGGCTTGGGCTTTGTTGTCTACTATAAATACATCTTTGTATATGTTGTTGTTCATCTTTGGACGTCTTGGAACATCAAGGAGGCTGATAAAAATTCATAACTTAGGTTTTTATCATTTTAATTTAGTTCATACATGTTTTTAGTTGTTAATTACAAACTAGTGATTACGATTCTGACTATGCGTGGCTAAACACCCTCTCTCCGTGATTGAAGCTGAATACATGAGTACTATGGTTTTGATATTAGTTCATTGATTTGATTATCATTATTGGCTGTATGTTAAATCTTATTTTAACTATTTTGCGGCTTGATCACCTTTAGAATACACCCATTGTCAACCTTGTGGGGAGAGGGAGTAGGGAGATAGAATGTGGGATTGAACAAAGTATGGTTCGTAGTCTTTTATGAAATAAGGAATACGGATTAGTATCTAGTATAGGGATGTACTTAGATACTGTAATTGATTTAAATGTAGGATGATAGCTTAAAGAACTTAATTGGATTATTACATTCCCGCTCAATGATGTAGTTATAATGTCCACATTAGGTAATTGGTTATATGTCGGGAGATCATGATCATGCGATTAACCCTACGAATCGACAACCAAGATAAGTGAATTGATGAATGAAATTCAACAACATAGTACAATTATTCAAAGCGCTTCAGCCCTGGTTTCACTCCTATTGATTATCCAATATCCTTAATTTATGCACTATTTACTTTACTTGCAATTTACAAACTCCAATCTCTCTTTTGGTTACTTTTGCATTAAACTATACTAAACCAAACCAAAACCAAGGGCTATAAACCAAGCCATAACCAAAGAGGTACCAAAATATAATATAATTAATCCCAAAATAAAATATGATGGAACCGTGAGAAATTATGTCCAATGATGTCAGCCTAAATACCAATGCCAATACTAAGGCTGGCACCCATACCAATCCCGACAACACCAACCCATAGCAGTACCAAAAAGCCTCTAATCAAAAGAGTAAGAATATTCAATTAGGGCATGCCCCCAACCATAGCCAAAACCCATATCCAAAATAAAATCTAAGTGTATAGGAATAGCCATAACATGAAATGGATCCTTCCTGAAAGATGAAAGCTTACCATTTTAATTCAAATGATGATAGCAATGTCTGAATGCTATATAGAAGGAGTGGAACAACTAGTTCCTGCATAGCGTGGGTATACATAAGCCTAAAGACAGGTTAGTGAGTGATCGCTAGCATGAACTCAAGATAAGGATAAAATAATTCTACTTATAAAATCAAGTAAAACCAACCATAATACTTACAACCATACATATATATAACTATGCCGAGAAAGGGAACCAGGTTTAGCATGCACTTTAAAACCTTTACATGGGTTGTGTAGCTTTGCCGTCCTAAACCACCTACGGGCTATATTAGTTCAGCTCCTACTGCTGAAAGGGCCTAGTGAGTGATGCCACACTACTAGAGAAAGTAACCTAGGATGACTAGTACATCCACAATATATAAAATGTGACATCATGCACACGGTCGCTAGGACCAAACCTCACATTGGCAAATATGAGTTTTCAGTTTCGGTCCCCCCCCCGGTACCTCCACCTTCTACGGCTTTGATACATGTCCCTCCTTTAAGGATAATTAAAACCATTATCAAGCAATCAAATCATTATCCATTTATTAACCAAGTCCATTAGTCCTGGTATTGGTATACCGACTATAACTTGCAAGTAATATCCATATCCAACTAGGTATAGATTAAGGGATTCCCATGTACCCTTCAATTTACCATATTAAATCACTTGGGGGATTCCCATGTACCCCATAAGCATTAACATTTAGCCTTTAACCTTTCAAATCCATTTAAACCATTTGAGTTCCTTTACCTAGTTTAAACAAGCAAGAGTTCCATTAAAATTACATTAATGCAGTGATAACATTCTCATAAGCATTTTTTCAAACACCTTAAGGGCATAATGTAACCAAAACCAATTCCAATTACCATTAAAACTTTCTCACTCAACCAAGTATCCAAAACCACCATAATGCATAGAAAAGCATAATTAAAATCATAGGAAACCATTACCAATCATTTATCATCAAAACCCCCAAATCTTATTTGAAAACCAAAATCATACAATAATTAAACCATGAAAATAATATATAAAATCATGCCTTTAGTTGGAAATAACAATGAGGGAAGAAAACATGCCTTAATTTACAAAGTAGATGGAGAGAAATCACCAACTCGTACCCTGACTTATGAATCATGCTGAGCCATTCATACTCAGACCCAACTTATGTTACCAAGTCTAAGGTTAAGAGAAGTAACCAAATGACCTGTATCCATCAGTACGACTCGTATCACCAAGTCGTACCCATTTAAGTAATCAAAATCCATTCTACCAACCAACACTGGTCAGCATACGACTAGACCATACCATCCGTACCCTAACATATGACTCATACCCATGAGTTGTATTGGTTCTAGAGGCTAGAATTCCAGGAAATTTTCTAAGATCCAGAAACCAAGGTGTTTCACCACGTGCCTCCCTACCCCTGCCCCTTATCACATTTTTCAGAGGCTGCCTCATGATACATACACACACCATCACTCTCATACATAACTTCATACTTACAGATATATATACACACCCACATAGTCACCAAAAAGGACATACATAATTGTCAAAAAATACACATACATGAATATTTGCAAACACCATCAAAATAGTGAAGTAGAGTAAAAAGAGGGTGAAAACAGAGAAATCGAGGGAGAGAGTGAAGTAACAGGGGTGATTTGACTAGTTTTTGCAAGTTTCTTATTGAAAACCCTTCGGATAAGTCACCAAAAAACTCCAACGTCATCATCCGATATTGTTTCCGGTGAAAGCCACTGGAAAATAAGGTCACCAGCTTAAAACCGGCCTAAAACAGTGTTGTTTGTTCTTATTTATCTTGGATTTAGGAGTCGTTGTTCGTTGTCTCTTCTACCTTTGTGATTTTGTTTTTGATATCAAATTTTGGGAGGTTTTCGTGATTAATTTGTGTCAATATCGGTGATTTGGGGTTCATATTGAGGTCTTCTTCTTGGGTTCAAATTTGTTCGGATTGCCGTTTCTTTACACCGATATGGTTTGTTGGTTGGCAAGGCTTTTCATGTGAGGATTTCAAGTTTGGGCTTCATTAACTCATTATTATCGATGAAAACTAGTTCTCTTAAGGTCTAAATTTTTAACTCTGCGCTCTTTATTATCTTAACATGTTTGATGATATGATTTGGTGGTGTGTTTGAATGTGTTTGAGCTTTTCATAATTATCGTGGTTCAATTGGTTGTTTTTATGTTGAAATTGGTTAATCAGGGGGGAGTGAATTAAAAATTGATAAAAGGTGAATATTGATTAGTTTGATTCATTGATCATTGGAAAACTTAAGGATTATAGATTGTTGAACATTTGAATGTATTGAATGATCATTGGAAAACTTAAGGATTATAGATTGTTGAACATTTGAATGTATTGAATGACCTTTATTTCATTGCATCTAAATTTCTTGTACTCGTTTGGTCGGGGAATGCTCCGAGGAAAAAAAAATCATTAGCAAAGAATGCCCTGTGATACTTTATACTTGAAAGAACGATCATGATCAAGGCCTGAGGCACCGGGTAAAACATAGTGTAGGATAGCTAAAATAGTTTAGGTTTCCATTTTAGCATTTTTATTTTGGTTTTTAATAAATTTGACTAGACACTATTTTGGAGTTTTGACTGTTTGATTGTTTATTTTTTGTGTGTTGTGTGTTTTGTTTGGTTTATATACTTCATAGTGTTGTATTGACCGATATACTCCACGAAGCGACCAAGGTCAAACCACGAGACCGAGGGGTGCCTAACGCCTTCCCCTCGATCAATAAAATTTCTTAACTGGAATCTCTGTTCGTGGATCAGGTTTGGAAGAGTCAAAAAAATATTTTGAAAAGGATTTCCAAAGGTGACTTGGCATACTAGAATATGCCAAGTGACGACTCTGAATTTTAATTGTTAAACGTCCTATTTGAAATAAATTATTTTCTTTTGTAACTTAATAATAAACCCTTTTCACACTTAAAATCAATATTTTGGTAAAAAGGGAGTGTGACACCTGTTTCTGTTAGTAGACTTGTGCTCTATGAATTGACAATACCCTAGATTCTATTAAATCTTTAGGTATAGGAGATTCATTTTAAATATTATTGATTTAATAGTGAAAATATGAAAACTTTATAGATAATTAGTTTGATTCCGTAGAAATAGTTGAGTTTTGATTTCATATATTTGACAGAAAATTTTTCGTTGATCACACTGTTGAATTTTGATTTTTTTTACAAAAATTAATTTAATTTCGCTATTTTTGTATACTACTTTGTGGAATGTTGGGATGATTCTCAGTTATTTTGGTTGTTTGAATTGAGCATTGACCTATTTTTGTTAGTAGATTTGTGGTTTATGAATTGACAATGATAGAATTATTTTTAATTGTAGATTCTGTTAAAATATAGGTAAAGCTAAAGGGGGTGTTAAAGACATTGTTGCTACCACGTCTGATTTTGCTTCTAGCAGTAAAAAAAGAAATAGTAAGGTAGTTGAAAAAGCCTCTATAAGAAAAAGAACTGAAGCGGAAGAGTCGAAATTAAATTCGGAGATCACGAAAGACATAGATAAATATGTGATGAGTCTAATAACTATTGAGTCTAGTGATGATATTGTTGATTATAGTGGTAGTAATGATAATGAAGAAAGTGAGGATAGTGAAAAAATATAGTTTTGATGGAGATAATGATCTCTTGTTCGGGCCATTTTATTTAAGGTACATTTTCGTGGAACGATATGACCATTGAACTTTGATGGACGAGGTTGAATCTTTTCCGACCAAAATATTGGTTAGATCAAGGATATTTGCATACTGAGATTTTAAGCAAGTTCTTGTTGACCAAAATTTGAAATAAAGATTTAAGCAGTCCTGTTTTGGACACTTGAGAAAGAAGAAGCTGGGAAAAATGTAGAAGAATTAGTGAAAATTGATGAAGAAGCAGACAAAGAAGAAGAATCTGAGAAACAAGATGAAGAATGGAAGCAGACAAAGAAGAAGCAGAACAGAGAAGGAGGAGAAAAAAAAGAGAAAAAGAAGGAAAAAGGAAGATGTCGATGATATGGTGATATATATTAGTTGATTTCATTAACGATAACATTAGTTTTGATGAAGAAAAAATATTTGAACAGTAATCTGGTGAAAGTGTAAGACAATTTTTTTAATTTGTACCACAAATGTGTTGAATGATCATTGGATGATATCACAAATTTTTAATTTTATGAAAATTCTTAGAATTTTGTAGTGAATCTATTTTTATCAAACTGTATTGATAACATTAGTGTTTGAGTGTTGCTTGTTCAACCACTATCCATCCACGTATCCTTTTGATTACCATCTTCAATTTGTGTGGCCTATTATATGATCATATTACTTGTTTAAACTCCTTCATATGTGTAAAATTTCATAATTTATTTATTTTTATTTAATTATTTCCTTTTAAAGAACATTCTAGTAAAGGTCTTCAACCATGTACATAGAACTATGGGGTCTACCATCAATCTTGATAATTGTTCATACTCTACGAACCATATACGTCTACGGTAGACCAATGAATCGATGGACCCTCAAAGCACAAGTATGTTTTGAAGATATTATTTGTTCAACCACTACCCATCCACATACCCCTTCGATCACACTCCCAATTTATGTGGACTCTAACATGATCATATGACTTGTTTAAACTCCTTCATATATGTAAATTCTCACAATTTAGTTTTTTTTGTAACTTAATTGTTTTCTTTTAAAATATATGGTACTGAGGGTCCATCGATTCATAGGGTCTATGATAGACCTATATGTATGGCCGAGGATGGACAAAGGCCAAAATTGATGGTAGTCTTTATAAAAGTAGCTTGTCATACGTAGACCGAATGCCTTGTCTATAATAGACTATATATGTGATCTGCATGTATTACCAAACAGTTAAATCTTTGTATATTTTATCAAGACAGACTATTGTTATGTTCACTAATTGAGCAATAAGAATTTAAAAAGTTGACAGTGCAAAAAAATCAACAATCATAAAGAAGAAGCTTACCAACATAAAAAACAACAATCATAAAAAAGAGGGTAAAGATAATTAACAAACTAAAATAATTATATTTATAATGTTCATTGCAAATACATAAATTTTACCAACGCAAAACCAACAAAAAGGGAAAGAAGAAGTTTTTTTTAACAAAAATCCTAACTAAGAAAGCTTCTTCTGCAATGAACAGTAACCAAAATAAAAACTAAACTAGGGGATGTTGGGAGGTGATGTAGTTGTTGGCTTCCAGATCGAGCCTCTCAAGAATTGTCTATATAAATGAGCGATGTAGCGTAGTTCAAAATCAAGATGAATGTGGTCTTGGCCCAGATCGTAGAATAGGCGATCGAGGTCATTGCGGAGGAGAAGAATGTCGTAGTGGCGATGGATACACATTCTCCTAACTGATCGAATTGGGATTATTCTTGGAGGCATGACCCTTCTTTGAAGATGAACTGATTTTTGCACTATGTAGTGTAGGCAGAGTGACTCATCACATAAAAAATATCACTGTATAAATAAATTCATAGAAGAAGGTATTTAAAATTTCTAACTAGTAAGCGGTCAATGTATGTAGGAATAGAAGTCGTTTGAATTGTGTATACTAGTTGTGTTTTATGTGAATAGACGTTTAGTGCAACTTTTAATTAACTGAAATCATCAAACGACTATAAATGCATTAATTGGAGTGATAGGGTGGTAAAGACCTATATAACATATTCGATAAAAAATTATAGATCATTTACCAATTCCTTAATGAACCGTGTGAAAGATACACAATAGATTAGTCTGGACTATCATAGACAAGGCATAGAGTCGATTATAACTGAATATTAAATTTGACATAAATACGAGGGTCCCCCAAAACAGGAGCTTAAGTTAAAAAAGAAGAGACAATCTTATCTAATAGTTGTTAGTCATCCTACATATGGTTCTTTTGTACTCGAGTCTCTTGCAGACTAAACATTTATTCCTCCTCTTGGACCTAAAAGTTTCAATGATGACCTTAATGCATTTGATTCTCTTTTTTCTGAGTTTGGGATCATAGGGGGTGGAAAAATCTTCGTATCTTGCAATCTAGTGGTACAATTCATTCGTACTCTAGAGGGACAATGTTAATAGCTTTAAAGTTTGGAAGGATTTATATTTCTATTTTTAAATAGGCAAAGACTACTTATAGATGGAATTACCATAAACCTTGCCATCGCCATACTTTGATCGTAAAGCGGCCATTGCATGTTCGCAAGGCAATTTCACCAAGTCATATTTTCCACAAAACTACAACTTCTCCAAAAGATTGACCTTGGTAGTAACACCACTCTCGAACACGTTGAATTGATCATGATCTCCATTCACATTAGTCACATACAAGGAGTCGCTTACGCTCTTATTATTCCTTAAGATCTTTTTCGGACAAGGAACAAGTTTGTTCTTTAAACTGGCGACATATGCATGCCTCTCCCTGAACTTTTCACCATACTTTTTAGCAACCGAATTTATGACATGGGGTACTCCCTTTCATCAGTCAACAATGAGTTGAGCGACTCAATGATGTTTATGATCATCACATTGTACATATTGCCTGGGAAGTGTATACTTCCCAAAACCAATCACATTTTCAAGGATATGTGCTGCCTCAGGGCATCTATCCTTGAATTTTGCAAAATATTCTCTAAACTCATTTCAGTAACAAGTCTTTTCGCAGTGTAGAATAGATAAAGATGATCTCCACAGTGCTGATTTACTCAAAGATGTTCAGAAAGGTGCCTCATGAAAAATTCATGATTCTCATAATTATAAACACGAGAGAAGACATTGGCGATACTAATGTGCGTATCAGAGATGGCAACATAAATCTTGTTCATCCTCCACTGTAGTCTTCAACTTCTTCAAGAAGAAGTTTCAAGAAGCATCATTCTCTTTATCCACAACATAAAAGGAAATAGAATAAGTATAATTTTTGATGTTTTGTGCAACGGCAGTCAGCAACACACCCCTGTACTTTCCATATAAATGTGTGACTCAATGGTATTACCTTTCTCATGTGGGCATATCCCCGTATGCAATCTCTGAAATCTATGAAGTAGTACATGAAGGATCCATCTCTCTTATTAACCATGATGGAATAAGAAGAATCGAAATTTAATAACTTGACCATGTAGGAAATAGTCGACAAACAAGAATATCTGTGCTCCGATGTCTCATGAACAATATTCTTCTCAATTACACTTTTTTTCTAACACATCCAATAGTTTGCCTTGCAATGCATCTCCCTAAAGACAATCCTCTGAATTTCTTTTATGCTTGGACCCTTACCATCACAAAAATGATTTAAACATAGTGAAACAATGATCTCGAATGAGATTTTTTTATGCCTACCTCTGGCGTATTCATTACCGCAAATATGGACTCCAACATAATTGTATATGTGAAATCTGTCTGAGCATTCGTACTTCTTTGATAACAACAATCATTCGCAACCACGAGATACACATTTCACCTTCAAGAATTTTCTAAAATTCTTCTTCATAACTAAATCAAAAGACTGTCTCACTGACGCTTGGTCTAGTAACATTTTTAGCTCTTTCTTGTTGTTGAATGTTTGTTCACGATAGAAATTAGTTTAATTAAGAAGAAATGATTTGGTTGTGATCCCGATCCACAATCTTCTTCAACACCTTTCATGTCCAATGAATCATAGTCCATATTCATAAAATGATTTTCCATATTCATTGGATGATCTCCCTCATTTTCGTATTCAATCGAATCATCATTGACTGACATGTGTCGAGGTGGGGGTGGTGATGAATTCAAGGGTTCTTCCAAGGGCCTTTCAACTACATTTATTTTTAAAATAGGCCTAAATATATCAGCACCAACATCCAACATGTACAAGGATACATGTTTATTATTATTTATGATTGTAGGATGCACCTTTTCTTTCGAGTTCATTAGATAACTAATGACCACGTTGCTTGGCTCACAATCTAAATCTCCTCTCTCCATTACGTTTGCAATTAAATCATTGTATGAACAACCATTGCAGTGAACTGCAATGAGCAATGTTACCTTAATAAAGGATTTTCAATTCCAACGTTTGAGAGTCTCCTCCCATTCTCCCATGAAATAACCAAAAACAAGAACAATCTCTGCAATAGACATCCTATGAGTATGCTGAAATTGATCCTCGATTCTGCTAGAGGTATATGTCTGTTCTATGAATGGTCGATGACTGGGTAAATCTCTGTACAAAACGGTGAAAGTGTAATAATGATTTCTAATCAACGATCGTTGGATTTATAAAATAGAGAAACAAAGTTAGAGTCACCTGAGCTACTATAATGTACATTATAAAAAGGTTTTGCATAATGTGAGTAATTTGAAAGCTTTATAACAATGGTAGAGAGTGTATTTAAGAAAATAACAAATAAATGTGGTAACAATGAATGTAATGAACAAGATTATGACATTTGTGGACTGATTTTGAGCTGATCTCCAGAAAAAATCGTCGGAATCGTGCCTAAAATGGAGAATTTTGGAGGAAAATCGGGAGCTTTTATTTTAGCTTTTGGAATTTTTTTTCCTTTTTTGGAAAGATATTTTGAATATAATTATAGATGAGAAGGTGGCTAAAGTGTATTATTAAAAATTTGTGTGCTAAATTTGCTAAGATGAAAACAATACATGACAGCATAAGTGGTGTCTATTTAGTCAATTTTTCAAGACTTGTGTCTTAATGACAAACAAAATTTCCATTAGTGGTCATTTGACAACTTTGCCCGACAAACTTAATTGTTGAATTAATTTCAAAACTTAATGAAAAGCATAGTTATTTTATCAAAGACTAACTAATCTCGCTTTTAAGATGAAATTTTGGGAAAAATGAAGCCATCATTCAATTTAAGCACAGTTTTCACCAAAATTTATTTTCAAGATATTCTTAGTAAAATTTATATAATTTTATATACTTTAACAAAGAGATCTATTTTACTCAAACCAATAAATTAGCTTGAAATTGATTTCGAAAATACTTTAATTTTATAAAATGATTATTTGAAAATTGTTTAAAATTGGAGATGCTCCAAATTAATTTGAAACTGGGTGTCAACACTTATCCTTTCAATATATATATTCCAGTTTAGTGTATGTATTTTGCACGTGTCTCACGTCAAACAATAAAACTATATATATGAAGAAAGTTATAATCATGATAACAAAATTTATTGTCGATATCGATAATATTCATTAAAGTGCAACTTACATTTATCCATGTGAAATATTCAAACATTAGACAATTTTTCAATACATGTTTGATTTTTTAAACCAACCACTCTAACTTCATGAAATATAAAATATTTTTGCTCGGAAGAAAAAACACTTGAAAATCACAAACCTAGAGATCCATTAATAAAAGCTCGCTCTAACGTACAAAATTTAATAAAAAAAACAATACTCTAGCGATAATCTTTTTCATGAAGAACTAGTTAGATTTATCTAAGCAAACACTATACTGCAAAATTCTCGTGTATGATTATTTTCATGTACTGGTATCACATAATTAGCTAATTTACTACTGAAATTATTGATCAGGGAAAAGCAAAAAATACATAACACGTAAAAATTTAAAATTTATTATAAAATTTGTATGAAATACTATCGTCCATCCAAAAATTTCCAAATATCAATTAAACACAATTGTTTCCTAGCTACCTTATTAGAACTTACAAATAGATTAACCAAAAGATGTCAACATAAAAACTACATGAACAAATCAAACATTATTTCAAACTTCCAATTCTAAAGGTGAATCCAAGCCGCACCTTCAAAAAACAATTGATGGTATGAGTGAAACTAAGAAAACGTAAAACCAATAAGCCATATGTTTGTAGGTAGAAGAAGCCGTATAATTAAATAGATTTGTAACGAATTCTTTTTTGGAGATCTTTCAATAATAGCATCATTTTACTGTAAAACCCACCTTCTATAGCCATATTTTACATAATTATCATTTATAGCCGCTGTATTTGATTTATGTCCGCTGTATTCGGTTTTACAAATAGTATGTATTCATATAAAATATTAATATGGTCCCTATTTAGTTGCGCCAAAAATGAAATTCAATATTTTTAAAAAGAAAAAAATCTCAATCACGCTTATCTCGTTGAACTGAATATTTTCTTTCCTAGCACTACCATTATCTTTTTTTATATTTTTTTTATTTTTTGTGCTTTTTCCCGTTTTTTCTTCTTTTTTTTTTTCTATTTTTTCCTACTTTTATTTTTTTCATTTCTTTCCTTTTGTTTTTTTGCTTTTTCTCTCTTTAATCTCTTACCTCTATTTCTCTTTCTTCTTTTCTTTTCTTCTTTTATTTTTTTATTTTCTTTATTATTTTTTTGTTCTATTTTATATTTTTATTTTCAAAAAATATGACTACAAAAAATATTTATTGTATTTGTAGTCACACCATCATTTATATTTTTATATTTATTGGTACAACTGTATTGTACTTATATTTTAAAGTTCACACTTATATTTATATTTTGTAGTTCGCATTTATATTTGTATTTAATAGTTCACACTTGTATTTGTATTTGTTAGTTTGCGCCATTATTTATATTTTATATAATTTTAAAAAAGTGTTTTGTATTTATATTTCATAATTGATTGCATATTATATTGGATTATATTTGTATTATGGTTTTATTGTGTTTGTATATTTAGATTATATTTGGATTATACTTGTATTTATATTCTATTTTCTTCATTACCTTTTTATTTTTAAGAAATTCTTTTGTATTTGTATTTGTAAGTTGATTGCATATTGTATTTAGTCGTAAATATGTACAATTTATCATTTGTATTTGTATACAAACAAGTAAGTTGTAACGCCCCGATTTTCTGAACCGAAATGCTACACAGTTCTCATGACACCAAAGGACCACAAGCTAACCCATGACTGATATCTGTACTTGTAAACTGTATAATATCTCATAAAATATGCGGAAACATGAACTGTAAGGCCATAAGGTTCAATACTAATACATATTTGAAAAATATGGTATATCAATACCAAAAAGGAACATAAATACTGAAGTCTGAACATCTAATCTGACATCTAGTCTGAAAGCCTCTAACTGAACTGAATAAGGAGTTGATGGGACATGTCCCCAACTAACTCCAACTACTGAAATAAAGTGAAAACTGAAATAGAAATGAAATCATCATGTCCTCGAAGGATAAGGACTCACGTCTAACTTTGACTGTTGATCCTGGAATCTACTGTTGATTTGTAGCTTATGCCTCTAAACCTATGGTGTAACATAAAAGAAAGCACCATAGAGTAAATGCGTTAGTACGTCTGAATGTACTGAGTATACGAGTGAGGTAGTGTAATACCCCACATGTTTCTAATCTTGTGATTCATACTTGAGTGCATGACTTACAATGAATATGCTAGTGATAGGATAGCTTATGATCCATTAAGCATGTTTATATGAGTCACTTAAGGTAATACAAGCTAAGAGTTTTTGAATCCATAAAGTTTTAATGTTTGATTTTGCAAGGGTCATATTTGAATGAGTATAACTCGATGTTAATTTGGTATTTTGGCTGATTTAGACCTACCAAATTGTATAAAATCGAATTAGCTTTCCAACGATACCAATTTCGCCTTAATCCAATACCCGAGCGAAAAGTTATGCCCATTTTCGTGAGAGACAGTAAGCATAGGCGATTGGTTAGGCGCCGCCCAACCCAGGCATAGGCGATCACTTGGGCGCCGCCTAAGTAAATTCCAGGTGTCAAAAATAGTCCGTCTTGAGTTATTTTAAAGGTAATTAAGTCTTTAAATACTCCTTATACGTCCCTAAACTTAACCCTACAAAATATATATCTTCTAAACATACTGCGAGCACTAAAGGAGAAAAACAACTAGGGTTGCATAATTTAGCTTGAAGATCCGATTTCAAGGAAATTCCTCCGTCAATTATCAAGAATCTTCCTTTTAAGGTATGCATAGTATTCATCCATAGATTCCTTTCGTTAGTTCAAGAATCAATCTTTAAAATACAAAAGCTTAGTTGATTGTGGTGATATGATCATACCCATGTTGATGCTTGATTGTTTTCCTCTTTTTCATTATAAAAGTATGATTTTTATATT
>NC_061111.1:203564229-203590042 GCF_002878395.1 Capsicum annuum | reverse complement strand
ATGGAATCTTTATATGTTTTTGTGAATTCATGATATCATATGAGTTGAAAACATGTAAATTTGGTTGTTCATGATGTATAATTTGATGAATTCACCTATGCTTAAGATGTGCATATAAGGTGTTTGATAAAATGCCTAAGGAACTAGAAATCATGCAATATAGCTAAATTGTGACTAAGTGAAGGATTCATGATATGCCCTTACGTTCCAATGACTTCTATAATTGATAATGTGCCTTGTAAGTGTTGTTGGAATACTCATGAACTATTCTTATGAGATTATGCTATGTTTACTAGCAAATCATACTTATGAACAAGATGCATGATAACCATACAATCCGCATGAATTTCCATGCTATTAGTATGTGTTGCCAATATGATTATGCAACGAACATGATATTAAGATTGTGCAAGTACTTCCATGTGATATGAAATCCTTTCCATGCAATACATTATTGATAACCATGCTTAGTATGAGATCCCTACTTATGATATTATAAATTATGGACTCTACTCTTATGATCAAGTCAGTCATGTGTGTCAGTTTTCTTCCATCGAGTTCTGGGGGTACTTGAACCCAAAAACTATAGCTGTGTGCCTAGATCCATGTCATGTTTCACGATATCCGAACTCAAGCTATGATTCCATAGACTTCAGTCAGTTATGTGACTCAGGAAAATCTCATGATCTTAGTCAGTTGTCAGATATCAGTAATATTCTGTAAGTCATTGGAATCCAGTAAACTTAGTTTAGCTCTGCTAAACAATACCACTAGTATCAGTCCAGTTAATCAGTATCAGTTAAGGTAATCAGTTCAGTTCAGTTATTCAGTTTAGCTTAGTTATTTAGTTCAGTGTCCCTCCAGATGAGAGTAGAGGTTAGCACCGAGTGAACCCAAGGATGGGAACTCACCCGCCAGTTCAGGGTGTGATTCTTAGTAGCAATCTTTGTGTTCTAGAACTACGTAGCCAGTGTAGGTTAAGACATCTTAACCGGTCAGATTAGGGTTGATGAGGTGGCTTAACCAGTCAGTTTAGGGTTCCCACCGTTCTTATTAAGTACCCGCCAGATAAGGGTCACTCATAGCTGTCACACCCCTCCAATCGGGGCAGAGATTGGACCCCAGCTTAGCCATAACGGAATACATGGGGCATGTCGGTTAAACACTACTTCCCACAGTTTCAGTATCAGTCTCAGTAAAAGAACTTAGAGCGTTCATCAGATTTCAGTATATACAGGACTGCCAGATACAGTCATCCATGTTATTAGTTTCAGTAACAGTCTCAGTAAAAGAACTCAGGGCATTCTTCAGATTTCAGTATATACAGGACTGTCAGATACAGCCATCCATGTTATCAATTTCAGTACCAGTCAGGACAGTTATCGGTAAACCATGTATTAGCTTGCAGGTCATGCTATCACGTATTCATGGTCCCAGTTTCTATATGTGTGTATTTGCACTCCCACATTCATATTAGTCAGTCAGTGTTGTTCATGCATGAAACCCTTTATGTTTAGCCTACCTTCCTCGTATACTCAGTACTCCAGCTGTACTGACGTATTTGCGCTATGGTGCTTTTTTTTTATATTACACCATAGGTTCTGAGACACGAGCTCCAGCCCAGCAGTAGCGGTAGCATTCCAGTCGCAGAGACACAGTGAGTCCTCATTGATTCAAGGACAATATGATTTGATTTATTTATTTATTCTTTAGTTTAGTCTTACGGAGTTAGTTGGAGACATGTTCCTTCAAATCCTTATTCAGACAGTTTAGAGGCTTTCGGATTTACTTTTAGATTTACGTCCAGATTTAGTTGTTTTGGGTATTTTCACCCACATGATTGTATTCAGTTGAACCTTATGGCCTTACAGTTCCATGTATTCTACATTATTATATTATGATTTTCAGTTTACAGGTACAGATATCAGTCATGGGTTAGTTTGTGGTCCCTCAGGGTCATGAACACCATGTAGCATTCCAGTTCAGCAAATCGGGGTGTTACAAACTTGGTATCAGAGCTTAAGGTTCAATAGAGTCCTAGAAAGTCTGAAAGCCACATCTAGTAGAGTCTTGTACATGGGTGTATTGCGCGCCACATTTATGTGCGGGAGGCTATAAGATGTTTTAGGAACAGTCCCCTTTATTCATTATTCATGTCATGCTAGTGAGCATAATCACAAGTTAAACTCTCAGTCTAATCCATTCTTCTCTTATTCCAAACCATGGCCCCAAAGAGAAGAAACCAGCCAGCTCCTCAGCCCGAAGATCCTTTGGGTAAACATGTTTCCCATGCGGATTTTAGAGCCGTATTTACTACACTTGCTCAGTCCATGGCTGCACGGAATAAATGACCACCAGTCATTCCGGCAAATCTAGTGGCCACTCATAAAGTAGCTAGGGTTCGGGACTTCACCCGGATGAACCCTCCATCTTTCCATGGGTCTAGGTCTGATGAGGACTCTCAGGAGTTCATTGACCAAGTCCAGAAGGTCATTGACATCATGGGTGCTACTTCTATTGAGAGTGCTGAGTTAGCCTCCTACCAGTTAAAGGATGTTGCTTATGATTGGTACAAATAGTGGAAGTCTGAGAGGTTAGATGATACAGGCCCTATCGAGTGGGAGGAATTTGTCACGGCCTTCTTAAACAGATTCTTTCCCCAAGAGATAAGGGAAGCCAAAGTTCTTGAGTTCATCAACCTCAGGCAGGGAAATATGATGGTTAGGGAGTATTCTCTCAGATTTACTTAGCTAGCCAGGTATGCTCCTCATGTGGTTGCATACAATAGAGCTAAGATAAGCAAGTTCGTGTCAAGGGTCAATGATAGCGTGGTAAATGAGTGTAGGTCTGCGATGCTGATCGGCGATATGACCTTAGCAAGACTCATGACCCATGCCCAGCAAGTAGAAGAGTAGAAGTTTAAGACTAGGGAGAGGCAGGATAAAAGAGCAAGGTTAGGTAATTTCAACTTTGCTCACCCCAAGTCAGATGGAGGAAACCGTTCATAGTTTCGCTCCAAGTCAGCCATTCCAGCTCCTTCCTCTACCAGCGCTCCAGTGCTGAAGTTCAGAGACGGCAATAGAAACAAAATGTCAGGCTCTAAATCTCAGGGCAGTGTTAGCAGTGCCCGAACGAATCCCCTTTGTCAGACTTGTGGTAAGAACCACAAGGGCATTTGCAGAGCCGGTAGTGATGTCTGTTTTGGTTGTGGCAAGCCAGGCCACAGAATTAGAGAGTGTCTGCAGTCAAGTTTACTGGATTCTAATGACTGATAGAATGTACTAAGTTCTGAGGACTGGTTGAGAGTACTGAAGTTACTGAGATTGACTATGAATACTGAGGTTGCTGAAGTTACTGAGCACTGAGATTACTGAGATTACTGGACTACTGAGATTACTGAGATTTCTAAGTTTTCCTGAGTCACATGACTGACTGAATTCTATAGATCATGGCTTGACTGGGAGTATCGTGAAAACATGACATGGCTCTAGGCACACAACTATATTTTTCGGGTACAAGTACCCCCAGGACTCGATGGAAGGAAACTGATACAACTTGAATTTCTTGAGTACACGACCATCAATAAAAATCCAGAATACATGAGTAGGGGGGATTTCATGAAGTACATGGTCATCATAATATCTATCATGAATAGGAATGCTTATAATCAAGTCATAAATCTCATATTCTAATATCATGGGCATTCTGACAATATATATTATTCATAGCAATCGCTTGGAAACCATTCAAGCGTAAGGGAACGGCAACATATAACGTTTAGTTCATATTGTAATGATTTTGGGATATTATACTTCATGTATTTATTCAACATCTCAAACATGGTAGGGAAAGCATGGATATATTTTGTGTACATAATTTATATCTCCATTATCATACATGCTTTATATCACAACAATAACAACACATAATTTGCATAGAAATTCATATTGGAGTGTATGACTAACATGAACTTGTTATTTAGATATCATGAAATCATGTAAATATAAAGTTCTAACATTTTAGGCATTTTATCGAACACCTTGCATGCATTCTTTAAGGCATAGGTGGATTTCATACTTGCATTCTATCAATCCATCTAAAGATCATGTTTTTCAACTAACAACATAACTTTCATGAGATATACAGTCACGATACTATTATATAGCAAAACAAACAAGAATCAACATGGGTATGATCATATCACCACAATCAACCAAGCTTTTGTATTTTAAAGATTGATTCTTGAACTCCAAGAACGAAAGGAATCCGTGGATGAACACTACGCATACCTTGGAAGGGAGGTTCTTGATGATTGACGGAGGAATTTCCTTGAAGTTGTTTTTTTCTTTTAGTACTCTTGGATGATGAGCTTTGAGATGTTAATAGGGTTGTAATGTGTTTAGAAGCTATATATTTCGTAGGGTTAAGTTTAGGGACGTGTAACGAGTGTTAAAAGACTTAATTACCCTCAAAATAACTCAAAACGGAGTGTTTTTAGCACATGGAATTGACTTAGGCGGCGGCTAACCAATCGTCTAAGTTTGGTTGGGCGGTGCCTAACCAATTGCCTATCCTTACTGTCTCTCACGAAAAGGGCATAACTTTTTGCTCGGGTATTGGATTAGGAGAAATTGGTATCGTTGGAAAGATAATTCGATTCTATACAATTTGGTGGGTATAAATCAGCCAAAATACCACATTAACATCGAGTTATACTCGTTCAAAGATGACCCTTGCAAAATCAAACACTAAAACTTGATAGATTCAAAAACTCTTAGCTTGTATTACCTTAAGTGACTCATATGAACATGCTTAATATATCATAAGCTATATTATCACTAGGATACTCATTGTAAGTCATGCACTAAAATTCTACTCACAGGGTAGGAGGTTTCATACGCAGGAAAAATGGTTTGTCTCCTAGCTTAGAAACATACGGGGTATTACATAAGTGCATTAATTGTATTTTTGTGATTTTAAAACATATAAATGTGTAATGTATCATTTGATACAAATGTACCATTTTTGTATTTGTATATCAAAATTATAATTCATATTTGTAAATAAACAAATATAACTTGGTGCAAATACAATGTCAAACAAATGAAACAAATGATTTTACAAATACAAATACAATATGTATTTGTATATATTGTATTTGTATAAAAATTTGAGTTGTATTTGTTTGTATAAATAAATACAACTAGATTCAATAAATACAAACAAGTATTCATAGAAAGAAAACCAATCGTTCCTTATCAATAATTCAAAAATACAAATGATAGTTCACACTACTTTCTTACGCTTAAATCAAGTTGCGGAGGACATTGCAATAGAGTAAATCAAGTCATAGTCTAACTAAAATATGATAGAGTACTGTGAATGTAACAAAATACTGAGTATCGAACTGTAAAGACATCTAGTCTGACAAGCCTCTATTACTCCATAACTAGAGAGCCATTTGGACAGATCCCCAACTGACCCGAACTAATGGAAAACAGTAACGACATATGCTGGAATACTGAAAAGTCGAAATACTGAAAAGTCTAAAAACATGTCCTCGAATCATGAGGACTCACCACTGCTGAATATAGATGAAAGTGCTCAGAAATTACTGACGAGACTGGGACTGAGCACCTGAGCCTACAATAAGAGAAAATGTAGCACACAGAAAAGTATGTGGATCAGTACTTGGGAATGTAATGAGTATATGGGGGTGTATGCATTTATATAAAACAATATCACAGTTCTTTGTAGAAAATATGCATGTGAATATCTATATAAATGACTCACATAGCTGGAACAAAACTCTCAGAAATCATAAAAACAAAATATGTAAGTAAATTACCAGAGTCATGTCACTTTGTTCTCAAACTTGCATTCTTTCTCTGTTTTGTAGCTTGTAAGTAAATGAGACCTTAAAAATATCAATTTTCAAAAATGTACACTTTAATCTTTGGAAACTTAAGAAGGCTTACGACTCTAATTTTCACAATACGTATACTCATAAATACTCATACTTGCATATTAAGTAGAATAAAACCCCTTTTAAACTCAAGGACTTAAGATTTTGAAGACTTTAAGACTTGGGACACTTGAAAACTTGGGAGCTTCTTCTAGCCGACATAAACCATGTGAGCTATATGGAGTCCAATGTCTTGCCCACGGTGGGGAGAGCTGTTCTATCCTTGCCATCGGAGTAGAACCTTTACTTTGTAGTGATCACTAACTTAACCCACTTGGGGTGATTCAGAAACCTACGGGGGCATGTATTTTGGGGCATGAGACCGCAGAATCAAATCCAACTCGGTGATAAATACTATTCCCTGACTTAGCTCAGAATTTATAAGTAAATCCACCTTAACAGTTCAAAGATATATGTGTATATATATATATATATATATATATATAATGGGGCCAATCATGCCACCCTTTAACTTAAACAACACTGAGTGGATTCCTTTCTTAGCTTAGACTCAAAATCAACTCTTTTCTTTAAACTTTGATAGACTATCTTTATTAAGTTTCAAAACTTCAATGACATAGAAATATCGATACCATTCTCAAAATACCATGAAACATATCAAACTCTCATTCTTGGATTTTATAGCATGTATGCATATTCAAGCAATATTAACTTTCGAAATAGTAGGGCTTCAAGACTTCAACTATAGGACCAGTCAAAACTTCAATCATGGTAGAAATATACAATTCGTTCATAAATTCTCAATTCACAACATAAAATAAGTGAAATACCATATAATTTAAAACTTGATCAATCCATAACTCATAAACTTGAAACATAGAAAACTAGGCATAATTCATCTTGAAAATAGTAAAATCTTTGAGAAAATCAAAAACTTTGGGCACAAGAATGAAATGGTGTCCTTGTTCAAAATCCCATATACCTTAAACTTGGAGCTTTGGATGAATTATTACCCTTGGAATGATATTCACGAACTATTGGGTGTCTCTTGTAGCCCTCGTAACGGGTAATCCGAATATGAAAGAATTATTGAAATTCCACGGTTGAATCTTAAGATATTTTGGTTTTTACATTGGAACCCTAGTAAGAGTTCTTGAGATAAATTGAGGAAAATATCAATAGAATGGTGTTTGGGGGCTTTGATTTTGTGTTTAAGAGGAAAAGGGTGTGGAAAATTCCATTTTTACCCTTAATGGGATGGGTTAAAATGCTGAAATTTCTAGGTACGCGCAGCAAAGCATGCGTTGCATGCTCTATCCCACCAGACGCGCACCATGTGACACATGCAAATCGCATGGTGCCACTGTTTTGGAAATCAAACATGCCCTATACGAGGTCCAAAATTCCCAAAACTCACCCGAGATGTCCTATAGGATTGCCCCATCGTAACGCAATAAAAAAATTTCAGAAACAGAGGTCGGGAAGGTCACGAAATAAATCATCAAAGTTTCAAGGATTAAAAATGAACTACATGTTAGACACTTAGCTAAAATTCTATGAGTAAAACTTCTTATGACTCATTTTTGAAATCTTTAAAGGTGAGAAAACTTTATGGGGTCTTACAGTATCTACCCCCTGGGAACATTCATCCTCGAATGTCGTTAGATATGTTAAGAATGTAGAGAAAATGAAGGATACCCAGATAAACACTTGGCTAAACACTTCCAAGAGCATATAAACTTATGATAAGAATGGTTATATAGCTACAACTTTATTAAAAGGGGACTGAATTAAGAAAGAATGTCACCTTTGGATTGATCTGAACTTGGAAAAAAGAGATGTGGGTACTTGGATCGCATATCTGCCTCGGTTTCCCAAGTAGCACCCTCAATGGACTGGTTCCGTCACAAACTTTGACCAAGGGAACTTTTTTGTTCCTTAATCTCTGGACTTGGTAATCTAGGATATCAACCGGAACTTCTTCAAACGTAATATTGTCCCAAACATTGGGGCTCTCCAAAGGATCTATAACAACAGAATCACTAATACACTTCTTAAGCATAGAGACATGAAAGACCGGATGAACAGCTAACAACTCTACAGGCAACTCAACTTCATAAGCTACTCTCTCAACATGGTTAAGAACTCTGTATGGACCAATATAACGGGGACTATCCTTCCCCTTTTTTCCAAACCTTTTTACCCCTTTCATAGGTTAAATTTTCAGATACACCAAGTCATTGACTTTAAACTTCAGATCCCTTCTTCTCACGTCGGCATATGACTTCTAGAGACTTTGACCTATCTTCAACCTCCCTCTAATCAATCTCACTTTCTCCATAGCTTCAAATATGGCATCAGTTCCAGTCAAAAAAGCTTCTCCCACTTCGAACCAACCTATGGGTGATTTACATCTCCTACCATATAAAGCTTCAAATGGTGCCATCTGGATGCTAGAGTGATAACTATGTTATACGCAAACTCAATGAGTGAAAAATGCTCATCCCAACTACCTTTGAAATCAAGAGTATATGCTCTCAACATATCTTTTGACGTTTGGATGGTCCTCTCAGCCTAACCGTCAGTCTAAGAATGAAATGTGGAACTCAAATGAACTTGGGTACCAAGACCCCTCTAAAATGCCCGCCAGAATTAGGAAGTGAACTGAGTCCCCCTATCCGAAATGGTAGACACAGGAACTCCATGAATCCTCACTATCTTCGAAATATACAGTCTAGCGTAATCCTCAGTAGTATAAGATGTATGCATAGGTAAGAAATGCGCTGACTTGGTCAACCTATCTACCACAACCCAAATAGAATCGTGATGGTGTTGGGAGAGAGGTAAAACAGTCACGAAATCAATATTTATCTCTTCCCACTTCCAAGTGTGTATACTAAACTCTTGCATCACACCTCTAGGTCTTTGGTGCTCTACCTTAACTTGTTGGAACGTTGCACATTTTGCCACAAACACTGGTATATCCTTCTTCATACCACTCCACCAATAGGTTTCTCACAAGTCGCGGTACATCTTGGTAGCGCCAGGATGAATGGAATATCGCGCCTATCACTTCATCCATAATTCTCTGTCTCAGATCATCAATATCAGGAACACACAGTCTACCCTACAATCTTAACACACCATCTCCTCTTTGGGAGAAAACCTTTACCTTTTGGTCGTTGACTGACTCCTTTAATCCGACCAAACTAGCATCTAAGTCTTGCTTCTCCTTTACTTCTTAAACTAAAAAGGATCTGGAACTACTCTGCACTAACATAATCCCTTCAGCAGAATTAAGCAACCTAACACCCAATCTAGCCAAATGGTGCACATCACGAGCTAGCTCCTTCTTACCTTTCTCCACATGCGAAACACTACCCATAGATAATCTACTAAGGGCATCTGCCACTACATTGGCCTTGTCCAGATGATACAACACACTTATATCATAGTCTTTTAACAATTCCAACCACATCCTCTGTCTAAGATTTAACTCCTTTTGAGTCAACACATACTGCAGGCTCTTATGATCAGTAAAAACATCAACATACACACCATACAAATAATATCTCAAGATTTCCAGGGCAAACACTATAACAGCTAATTCAAGATCATGGGTTGGGTAATTCTTCTCATGGGGTTTTAATTGTCTAGAGGCATAAGCTATAACTTTACCCCTCTACATCAACACACAATCCAAACCAACTCTAAAAGCATCATAATACACTATAAAACCATCCGTACCATTAGGCAAAGTCAACACAGGGGCTGAAGTGAGTCGAGTCTTAAACTCCTGAAAACTCTTCTCACAAGAATTTGACCAAAGGAACTTAACTTTATTTTGGGTCATCCGGGTCATAAGAGATGTAATACAAGAGAAACCTTCAACAAAATAGTGGTAAAAGCCAGCTAGACCCAAGAAACTCCTAATATCAGATGGCGAGATTGGTGTAGGATAATTTCTTACAGCTTCTATCTTTTAGGGATCAACTCTAATACCTTCGGTTGAAATTATATGACCCAAAAAACCTACAGACCTTAGCCAAAACTCATATTTGCTGAATTTGGCAAACAACTGGTGATCTCTAAGAGTTTGCAGGACAATTCTAAGATAATCTGCATGGTCACCCTTACTTCGGGAATACACAAGAATATCATCTATGAAAATAATGACAAACATATCAAGATTCTGCTTGAATACTCAATTCATGAGGTCCATGAAAGCGCTGGAGCACTGGTTAGCCCGAATGACATAACAAGAAACTCAAAATGACCATAGCGGGTTTGAACGGTTGTCTTTGGGATATTGCATTTCCGAATGTTGAGTTAGTGATAGTCGAATCTAAGGTCTATCTTGGAGAAATAACTTGCACCTTGCAACTGGTCAAATAAGTCATCAATTCTAGGAAGGGAGTACTTATTCTTGATAGTGACCTTATTAAGCTAACAATAGTCAATGCACATACGCAAAGAACCATCCTTCTTTTGTATGAATAAAATAGGTGCACCCCAAGGAGAGACACTGGTCCTTATGAAATCTTTGTCTAGAAGGTCTTTGAGTTGCTCTTTCAACTCTTTAAGCTCTACAGGTGCCATACGGTAGGGAGGAATAGAAATAGGTTGTATGTCAGGAAAAAGGTCAATCCTGAACTCTATCTCTCTATCGGGAGGTACCCCTGTGAGATCTTTCGAAAAAACATTAGGAAACTCATTTACAATTTGATCGACTGTATAGTTTGAGTCTCAGACCTAGTGTCTTTAACTCTAACTAAGTGGTAGATACACCCTTTGGATATAAGCTTTTTGGCTTTTATATATGAGATGAAATGTCTCTTGGGGGATACTGAACTCCCTGACCACTCAAAAACTGGTTCATCAGGAAATTGGAACTTGACTACATGGGTGCGATAGTCTATAGATGCATAACAAGAATGAAACCAGTCTGTACCTAGAATAACATCAAAATTAACCATATCTAACTCTATCAGATCAACAAATATGACTCTATGAAGAATAGTTATAGGACACTTCTTATACACTTGCTTAGCAACGACCGACTCCCCTACTAGATTAGAAACTAGGAAAGGCTTAGGAATCATTTTAGGATTCATTTCAAAGTTCATAGCAATAAGTGGGGTCATATAACAAAAAATTAACCCGGGATCCAACAACATATAAACATCGAAGTGAAATACATGAAGCATACCAGTAACAATGTTGAGAGAATCATCTCACTCATGGCAGGAAAGTAGGGCATAGAATCTATTTTAGCACTGACCATCAGCAGTACTGGATGAAGCTTCTTGAAGAGGAGCTGGATGGGCTGCGGGAGCTGGTGCACTAGTGGCCTATGCTTGAGGTCAGGCATCTCTATTCCATTGACTGGCATGCAGGCAATCTCTAAGTCCGTGGCCCATTTTACCACAACCAAAACATACACGTTGCTATGCCAAACACTCTTCTAGATGGGTCCTGCCATACTTAGCATAAAGAGGGTAAGTAGGCCTGTTACTCACGTTCTGTTGAGACCTGGACATAGAAGACTTGTTCCTCTGCTCTGGCCTACCTCTGGGAACAGGGGCACTAGCGGATGAAGGTGCTCACATAGATGAATGGCTCTGGAAGTGAGGACGATTTCCCCCATGGGACCTAGCCTGGCCGTACTCTTACTTCTTAGACATCCCTCTCGTTACACCTCACTCTATTCCTCTCACTTATCTTATCTACTTCTATCTACTGTGCATGAATCATCAGCCTAGCCAAATCCATATCCCTGTTTGGCATCACAGTTTGGCACTCTTTCAACACAAAACCAGACACACCTATCACGAACTTACTCATACTAGTACGGGTGTCAGCAACTAAGTCTGGAGCATATTTGGCTAGCTAGTTGACTTCAGACAGTAATTTTTAACAGTCATGGAGCCCTGCCTCAAGTTCATAAACTCCTCTATTTTATCCTCTATCATCTCTAACAGAAAGAACTTATCTAAGAATGTATCTTGGAATACCAGCCAAGTCATAGGAGTTGCATTCTCCCCTCTACTTTTTTCCTACATAACAACCCAATCATAAGCAACATCCTTTAGTCTATAGGATGCCAACTCTATACTATCCTTCACAGACACATGTATAACTTGGGTGATCTTCTTTACCTCATCAAGATACAACTGCAGTTCCTCACCTACCTTATACCCATAGAACTCTGGCGGATTCATCCACATAAAGTCACGAATCCTGGCAGTAGATAAATAACCTCTCTGCTACTATGGAACTGCTGCCTGATTATTAGCCTGAGCATTTACAGTGACTGCCTGGGCTAACGCCTAAAAAACTACCCGAAAATCAGTATGAGAGACATTTGCGTTCAGGGGATCGGTATACTGGGGTTGCTGATCATTGTTGTTTCTACGGGCTTGACAAAAAGGCATTTTCACACTGTCATAAGAGAGAGAGCATGAATTAATAGCAAAGAGAGGGACAATTTTAAGCACGATAGATTCTGAAAGAAAGAAGTGACTTTTTCCTAAAACGTTTCATAGCCTTTTGCTCATAGATGTGACACACTACACACCGATGATCAAGACTCTACTTAACGCGGCTTGTCAGACTCTAATTTTCATAATATGTATGCTCATAAATACTCATACTTTCATATTAAGTAGAATAAAACCCCTTTTAAACTCAAGGACTTAAGACTTTGAAGAACTTAAGACTTGGGACACTTGTAAACTTGGGAGCTTCTTCTAGCCGACATAAACCATGTGAGCTAAATGGAGTCCAACGTCTTGCCCACATTGGGGAGAGCTGTTCTATCCTTTCCATCGGAGTAGAACCTTTACTTTGTAGTGATCACTAACTTAACCCACTTGGGGTGATTCAAAAACCTACGGGGGCATGTAGTTCTGGGGCATGAGACCTTGGAATCAAGCCCAACAGTGCTGAATACTACTCCCTAACTTAGCTCAGAACTTGTAAAAAAATCCACCTTAACAGTTCAAAGATATATATATATATATGTATGTATGTATATAATGGGGCCAATCATGCCACACTTTAACTTAAACAACATTGAGTGGATTCTTTTCTTAGCTTAGACTCAAAATCAACTCTTTTCTTTAAACTTTGATAGACTATCTTTATTAAGTTTCAAAACTTCAATGACATAGAAATATCGATACCATTCTCAAAATACCATGAAACATATCAAAATCTCATTCTTAGACTTTATAGCATGTATGCATATTCATGCAATATTAACTTTCAAAATAGTAGGACTTCAAAAATTCAACTTTAGGACCATTCAAAACTTCAATCATGGTAGAAATATACAATTCATTCATAAATTCTCAATTCACAACATAAAATAGGTGAAATATCATATAATTCAAAACTTGATCAATTCATAACTCATAAACTTGAAACATAGAAAACTAGGCATAATTCATCTTGAAAATGGTAAAATCTTTAAGAAAATCAAAAACTTTGGGCACAAGAATAAAAGGGTGTCGTTGTTCAAAACCCCACATACCTTAAACTTGGAGCTTTGAATGAATTCTTAGCCTTGGAATGCTATTCACGAACTATTCGGTGTCTCTTGTAGCCCTCGTAATGGGGAATCCGAATATGAAAGAATTATTGAAATTCCACGATTGAATCTTAAGATATTTTGGTTTTTAGATTGGAACCCTAGTAAGTGTTCTTGAGATAAATTGAGGAAAATATCAATAGATTGGTGTTTGGGGGCTTTGATTTCGTGTTTAAGAGGAAAAGGGTATGGAAAATACCATTTTTACCCTTAACGGGACGAGTTAAAATGCTAAAATTTCCAGGTACGTGCAGTAGAGCACGTGTTGCATGCTCTATCCCACCGGATTGGAGCATGCATCACATGCTCCATCGCATGATACCAAGGATGCGCTGCACCATGCGACGCATGCAAATTGCATGGTGCTACTATTTTGAAAACCAAACACGCCCTATACGAGGTCCAAAAATTTTGAAACTCACCTGAGATGTTCTATAGGTTGGCCCCATCGCAACGCAACAAAAAAATTTCGAAACTTCTTGTGACTCATTTTTGAAAGCTTTAACGATGAGGAAACTTTACAGGGTCTTACAAAAGATAAGAGAAAAAGGAGAAAAAGTAAAATAAAAAGAAGGAGAAAAATGAGAGAAAAAGAAAGAGACAAAATTTTAAAAAAAGGAGAGTAATAGAAAATAAAAAAAAAAGAAGGAGAAAAAAATAAAAAGAACAAAAAATAAAAATATGGAAAAAATAAAAATGAAAAATAAAAAAGAAAGAAAAAACAAAAAAAAGGAAAAAATGACGAATAAATTGAAAAAGGAAAAAAAAGAGTAATAGAAAATAGAGAAAAAAAATACATGACAGAGACTATGAATTGTAATAGGGATAATTAATAGGCATGAGGGTGCTATGAATTGTAATTAATTAAAAATTAGGCTTTAAGTGGTAATAAAAGCCCAATAGTGGCTAATCCGGGTAATTTTCTCTTCTTCTTTTTTATATATAAGGTAAAATTCTAATTGATCTAGAAGTGTTAAATATTATGATTTTTTACTTAACTAAAATAAGGACTTTAATTAATTTCAACATATTAAATTATGAAAAATTATTAAATGACAATAATTAGAGGAAAAATGTGAAAAGATGATTTTGTCTATTGTGTTTTAATGAAAGGCAAAAAGTTTAAATTACTTTTCTGTCTTTACACTTTTAATGTAGACTAGTTTAATGTATTTTCTTTGCACGTGTATCTCGTGTTAATAAGTAAAATTACACTCCATGCAAGAAAAAGAAAATTATTTAAAAGTAATAATACAACGACAATAACATATCTAGTGTAGTCGTATAAGTAGAGGATAGAAGAGAAAATTGAAAGAAAGGTGTCATTTAAGTCTTGAATGAAGGATTGGTGACATTGACCAACTTAAAGGGTTAACCATCATTAGCAAACTTGATTAAGTTAATTGTGGACTTGATTAATATTTTTAAAACTTTCTAATCTTTTTAAAAATACAAATCAACCCAACCCAACCCAAACCCCTCTTCAATCCAAATCAACCAATCTTCTCTCTCTCGACAACTTCTCTCAACTCTCTCCCAACCAACAGTTCTGCAAATTTCTCCTTTAAATCCTAGGCGATTTCAACATCCGACGAAAAATAGTTAAGTTTCGAGTTTATATTCATCTTCAACCTTCAATCGACGTGACAGCCTTGCTCTCCGGCCATGGCAGCTTCGAATTTATCATCGTTTCTTTTCTTCTTTCACAGGTAAAAATTTATGACCTTTTTAGTTTTGAAGAAAACGAGAAACTTGAGCCAACTTCTCTTATAGTATTGGTTAACAATTTTAATATTTGTTGCTTTAATTTGAAATGCGGTCTCAATAAAACCCTAATTTTTTATATTTCTTCTCTTCTCTTTTCGAAGTGAATTATGATTTTTTTTGTTGTTTGATGCATTTTTTTGAAGTTTGATTTTTGTTGTTCGTGTTTATAAAAATAAAACAACAATTTGAGTTGATTTGTTCTGTTCTTGTTCTTGGTAAAAATAGTGATATTGCTATTTTTCTGTTGAACAAAATAATGCTACCATTTTTATTTTATCCAACAGATTATCTATCTAGTGCAACATATTAACCATCTGATGTAACAGATTTGTTGGATGATGCAATAGATCAACCATCTGATGCACCATAGGAACTATCAGATTATAATTTTGATGCAACAGATTAATCATCTGATTCAATAGATTTAGCATATGGTGCAACAGTTTAACTATCTGATGCAACAGATTAATCATATGTTGCAACTAATTAAGCATTGGATAAAAAATCTAATGCAACTGATTAACCATCTGATGCAATGGAAGAACCATTAATTCAATGATCGAATGCAACAATGAACCTCCTATTGGATAAAATCCTACCAACTCTTCTAACAGGACATGTCCAAGACATGATTTTTCCAACTGATCATTTATCTGCCTCGAAGATGACCCAATGTTGGAAGAAATCTAAATAATATTGACCATTGATAACTGTTCCAATAGATCACTCATGTGTTGCAACAGATGTGTAACCTGTTGCACGGACCATTGATCTTTCTCAATGGATGAGTGATATGTTTAATATTGTCACAACAAATTACTCAACCATTGCTACATGTTCATTAACTATTCCGATAGATCACTCATATGTTGCAACAGATGCGTGATCTATTGCACAGACCATTTATCTTTATCAATAGATAGGTGATATATTTTATATTATCACAACAGATTACTCAGCCGCTACTTCAGGTTATTTAACTGTTCAAGTAGATCACTCATATGTTGCAACAGGTGATGTTGTAATATATGTGCGATCTGCTGCACAGACCATTTATTTTTATCAACAGATGAGTGATATGTTTTGTATTATTGCAATAGATTACTCATCCATTACAACAGATTATTTAACTATTCTAACAGATCATTCATGTTGTAATAATGTGTGATCTATTGCACAGACCATTCATCTATCTTAAAATATGAGTGATACATTTTGTATTGTTGTAATAGATTGCTCATCCGCTATAATAGGTTTGTTATTTGCTGCAACAGATATACTACCTGGTGCAACAGATAAGTGATCTGTTGGAACTGTTATTTTACTATTTTGCTTGTTATATTTACTGTTATCCCTTTTTAATGATTCATTATCAACTATAATATATTTTTTTATGTTTCTGTTAATTTTAGATAATATGGCTCCCAAATGAACAGAAGCCGAATCAAGTCCAAGTAAAGGGACAAGTGAAGCAGCTAGGCTATATCCACCACTCTATGAGATTGCTTTATAAGTGTTATCTCAATCAAGAGCAGAATTGATGAACACGGGGAGGAGGAATATTTCAAAAGAGATAATCCAAATACTAATAGCCCTTCCACCGTAGAGTTGGTCAAAACTTTCAGCATTGATCGTTATCCTGTGAGAATGCAGTGTGATGGTGCCACAAATTTAATTGGTGATTTCGTGGTTAAGTCAGCCATGAAAAAATCTTTCAACGCTTTCAGAAAAATACTTTAAGAAAAAAAATTGGATGCTTATTTAAAGGACAGGTGCTTTGGGAAATATCTTGATTTGCCGGAGGAAAACAATGCTCATTTCCAAATGAAAATGGTATATGAACTTCTCAAGCATAGGTTTATGTATAAAAACAAAGATAAGATGGATGAGGTATGGATAAATTACTGTGGCATGCTTGTTTGTTTTGGTTGGAAGGACTTTGCCATAGTTACTGGACTAAAATGTTATCCTCATTCTCAAGTTATACCTATTCTAACCCAAAAAAAGCACCCCACACACCCAAAAAAGGCAAAGACAAGTCGTGTGATCGTGATGACCTGGTGTCCATTGTTGGTCCAAGCTTCAAAAATAAAAATTTGATGGAAGAGTTGAAAGCTAAAGAACTTTCAAAGAAGCACAAGCAGTCATTGTGCTTGGTTTGTTTTATACATAATATTGTTTGGGTGAGAGACGTTAACAACAACATAAGCGTTGGTTTAATAAAGCTCTCCGAGGATCGAGGCATTTAACAACTATCCTTGGGGTTATGAAAGCTTAAAAATGATTGTCCAATATTCGTTGACTCTGTCAGCGCTAAAGACAGTCAACTTATATGACTTTCCATGGGTTTTTATGATAAATGTTTCGTTTCTTTCTTTTAGTATGATATCATTCATTTTTTAAACTCAATAAAGGTTTTGATTTATTGATGTTATTTTATAGACTTGGGCGTTTGAAGACATTTCTTATTTGAGACAATAAGTGAACTACCAGGAAGAAGTTTTCTGTCCAAGAATCTTAAGATGGTTGTCGGCCAAAACTGATAAAAATACAAAATTTCTTGATCTCTTCAACCCTCCAAAAGATGCAGTAAGTAAAATTATAATTAAGTTTTTATTTTAATTAATAATTTTTTTGAATGATCTAATCATCATTCTAATATATGTAATGATTTATGTTAGATTGTACATCCGTCGCTAGTTCTGACCAATCAAGAGTTGAAGATGCCATTTTTCTTACTTTACGGTCTGTGCAAACTTTATCGGACCCTAAGGTCATCGACAGAATAAAAATGGAATTGTTTGGAGAAACAACCATTATAAGAAAAATAATTTTTGAGGGTGGGCTTGTTGTTGTTGATGGTCTTAGTGGTGATGGAGCTGTTGGTGGTGGTAGTGGTGCTGCTGTTGGAGCTAATGATGCTCCTCTTACAGTATTTAAAACAAACCATATGAGTATGATTATACTGGTTATACAGATTTTGCCTCTCTCAGCGAATGTTCTGCATGCAAATGTCAAAACTACAGGGCATAACATGATGTAGTGATTAATGTTATTAATGCATTAACTACTTCTATAAAGGAATTGACATTTAAGAGGGGTGTAATTCCATCAAAGAAGATTTTATTTCCATCCAATCCATTAGAGATTAAGGCTAAGAGGAAAAGAAAAGTGATTTCTAAGGTATTTTCAAGCATCCAAAAAAGTGAAATTACAACTCCTCTTTATGTGTGTTGCACTGAGTAATGTACAATGTCCAAAGAAGAGTAGCACGACCTGAAAAAGGTGAATATATATGTCTTCCAACTAACAAACAGACATAGTTCTATTTCAACAGATGACACATCTGCTGAAAATTATCAAATAGATATATTTATCTGTTGCAACAGTTGACTAACTTGTTGCACCAGCTAAAGTACCTATTGCGACATATGTCTCATCTGTTTTAGCAAATCAAAAAGCTCTTCATACTGCTTTGATTTGTACCATCAGATGACCTATCTACTGCAATAGATGAGTCATATGTTGCAACAGATGGTTCATCCATTGGAAACTATCATACAGGTCTTCCTCATGTAGAAATTTGACCCAACAGTTGATTTATTGTTGCAACAGAAATATAATCTATTTGTGATAATTTAAATAGGAGGAATACTTATTTGATTTGCTAGAACAGATAAGTTATCCTTTTCTGTTTTATTATATCTCAGTGATTAGCATTGACCAACTCTGGCTTTCCAGGTGGATGTAGAAGCTAATGTTAAACAGCATTGACAATATACTACTCTACTCTTTTTATGGAAATACAGAGAACAAAAAGCACAGAAATCATACGTAAGCGACAATAAAGATCTACAATGAGAAAAGCTGAATTCCATTGTACCAGATGAAGAACAACTTGTCCATATTGAGTAGATCTTTATAGCTTGAGTCTGTCAAAGTAATAACCTCACCCCTCTTTAGGAATCCTTGGCATCAATACTTAAATTGTTGATGTATTTGTTGAGATCTATACCCATAACAATTTTTTTACATTTCATTTATTCATTGATTTTATTTTAGCTAATTTCTTAAGGCTTCGATTAATTTTATTGTCTATGAATTTTATTTTTTTCTTAGATTTGAACTTATTAATTGAAATGAAATACTAGATTCAAATATCGCAACTGATAATGTATTTGTTGCAACAGACGACACATCTGTTAGAAAATATCAAACATATTTGACATATGTTGCAACAGGTAGGTAAGCTGTTGGAATTTATCAAACAGATTTTTCCACTCCTGCAATAGATAGATTAGATAGAAATACTGACATAATGCAACAGATGGCCAACCTATTACAACAGATAAACTATATGTCAGAACAGGTAGAATATCTGTTACAACAGATGAAGAATCTGTTGTATTATAAAAATTCAATATTCATTGGACATAAAAAAAAATTGCCACTACATGTAAAAAAGTGAGAGTGAATTAAAATAAAAAAGGTGGAACCCATCGACAGTGTTCAGTTCAAACACCTAAAATAAAATAAGCATCAAGTAGACATTGTTCATTTTAAACACGTAAAATAAAATAGGCACAAATGAGTCAGGTTGGCACTTTTTGTTGACTTGGCGTCTGATTTGGCCCCCAACGGTCATTTTTTCCCAATGTCTTATATATTCATCTACTTCTTAAAATTTAACCCAAAATTCCCAAATCTTCTTCTTCGTCGTCATCTTTTTTTTTATCTATCCAAATTCTTCAAATTATTTGCATTTGGTCTCTCTTTTCTTTATCTCTTTTTTTCTCCTAAGCTTGACAATGTCGAGCGCATCTTCAGCTATATTTTTTTATAACAAGTTTTGATATTGTAAGTGCGGTCATGGAGCTCTATTTAAGACTTCATAGACTCACCAAAATATAGGTCATTTTCTTGTAAAATTTCAAAGGTAATTTTTTTAATTTAATTAGTTGATTAATTATTGACTTGTAATTGTGTTCTTGTTTTTATAGAAATTGTGTGGATGCAATTACTTTGATTGATATGAAGAACGACAACCTTCATAGGCAAATCATGCAATCTGGGGTTTGTTGAAGAAAGTTAAGGCTTCTGAAGAGAAACAAAATCGAGCAAGAAGATACTACATTGTTGCCGTTATTGCTACTGGTTTGGTGGTGTTGGGCACATGAATTTTCAAGCCTAATTGTTGAAATTTTCATGGTAGTGTATTTGCTACTGGTTTGGTGTTTTCGATCACATGAATATTCAAGCGTAATTGTTGTAAAATATCAAACAGATTTAGGCATATGTTGTAAAATTTAGGTCATCTGTTGGAAATTATGAAATAGGTTTTCCCGCTGTTGCAATAAATTAGACTTAGATTAGATAGAAATAACATTGGCATAATGCAACAGATGACCAACCTATTGCAATAGATAAACTATCTGCCAGAACAGATAGAATATATTTTATAACAGATGGACAATCTATTGAATTATAAAAAACTCAACTTTGATTCATCGAAAAAAAATTATTGCTACTATATGTACATGTAATTTAAAGTAAAAGTGAAATATGACTTGAAATAAAATATTGTTATTTCATAGGATCTTCTATATACATAGGCTCTAAGCTTCCAGTTAGTACCCAATAAGCCCAGACCTCTTATAGGTTTTCCACAGCATTGTCACATAGAAAGGTCTTTATCTTGGCCATTTCTGTGCCGGTCAGCAAACATTTGATGTGTGCAAGAACGTGCAAACCACTTGCGTAATCGGCATCATTTTTTGGAAGGTTCATGCCCTTTTTTTGACCTTCAAAATCCCATTATTTCTTCATCAACACTTCCTTTGGCAAATGATTCATCAGTTTACTCTCCCTCAACAAGATGGGCAATAGCTCCATCAGTGGCTGCACGAGGAGAAAAGATCAACATCATCGACTGTAGGTTCGTTGAAGTTATAAACTTTGATCTTTACCTCCTCGAGTAGTATCTCAATAGCCCGATAATGTATGTCGTTCACTCTAATGATTGAAAGAATACTCTTTCCCTTGATCCAACTCTTGCCGTGTGGATTTGTCCTCTCCCCTCTAACATATTTTGTCATTTCTTCTTCCTTCATGTCTAACATAGAAACTAAGAAATCAAGTCCCGTACAACAGGATGATGCTTTAGAATTGAGTTGATCTTACTTATCCTTAAGTTTCTTGCAGAAGTCAAGGTCCATTATCCTATCGGCAGCGTCATAAGCTTTCGGGTACGTTAATTGCCTTTTCCTTATGAGGCAGAGAATTTTGTCAACATGTTGTGATATAAGAAGACAATTTTTAAATAGGCTAGTAATTGTGAAGATGGTCCATCTGTTGCATAGGGTTCTCCAAATCAATAATCCAACGTAACTTATGCAACAGATGGATAGTAAGTTGCAACAGAACCACTATTAGTTGCACTAAAATATGCAGCTGTTACAATAGATTTCACATATATTGTGCAGCTTTCTCTTCATGGGGTAGATTAGATTAGAAGGTTAGATTAGGAAAAGTAAACTTGCCTTGTCCTTGTACTGCATACACATATCTGTCATAATCTGGAAGTCTTAGGAAGAAGAGGGGGCCTGGGGTAATCTGGTACACTTGGCTTGGTATTCTTGGCCTATCGCATATCCCTCTTCTCTTTGGCGCCAAGTTTCATGTATATGTCCACCTTCTTGAATGGCCCTTGAATTTCAACAGCTTTTTGAGAGGGAGGAGTTGCAATTATTTTTTATTTCTGATAGGAGAATACGTCGGTTATTGCTCTTTTCTTTCTCTTAACCAACATTGTAGGAGTGTATCGCTCCCTTACCTTCTTGGATGGTATGACACCCTTCTTGGATTTGAATTTCTCGATAGCTTTAGAGATAGCCTCTACTTTTTTAAAGAATTTATCCTGGCTGTCCTTGCACTCTTCACATTTACAATGAGAACACAAGGGTGAAGAGGGGTGAGAGGGACATGTGTAAGGGTGAAAAGGGGTGTTTTCAAATATATTTATTTTTTCTTGAGCATCAACATGCTCATCATCATGAGTGGTAGCCGCATCAACATGCCTGCCACCAACACCAACAAATCCACCAGAAGAAGTACCCAAATTTGCCTTAGTAGGTTGATCATAAAGAGCCTCAACATTAGGTTGACCTTGCCTAACTACTCTTCTTATGGCTATTGCTCCAACCAATTTCCTTCCTTATTAACTCCACCGTTGGGTATGGTATAGTATCAACATAACCTAGAGTAATATGAGAAGTCATCAACGAATCCTTCTCAGTAGGCACGATCCATGGATGCACAACCTAGAAAAAAAGATAGATACATTTAAATCATATAATATAATAATTTTCACAGTTGGAATAACATTTTAAAAGTCAACTTTTGCAACGGATTAATAATATGTTGCATTAGATTACCCATCTGTTGGATAGTTTGTAGCGGATGGTTAAAATCTGTTTGACTCGAGTTCAGAAAACCAGAGCAACACATGGATAATCTGATGTAAAATATCAATCATCCGTCGCAATAAATTACCAATCTGTTGCACCAGTTACACAAGATGGGTAATCTAGTGGGTTACATGTTATGCAACAGATGATCTATATGTGTATTAACAATATGTTACATCAGATTACATATCTGTTTCATATTTTACAGTAGATGGTTAATCTGTTAGGAGTTGGGTTTAGAGAATCAAAGTAATAGATGGGTAATCTGATACAAGATATCAATCGTCTATCGCAATAGATTATCCATCTGTTGCATCGATTGGCACAGGATAGGTAATCTGTTACAATAGATGTCCTATCTGGTGCATCAGATATAATATCTATTCAATATCTTTCATTGAGTAAAATTATTTTACTTAAAGAAGATGTACTGTATCATCCAGAGGGTTAAAGAGATCAGCCTCCTTAATTTTGGTGTTTCTCTTTTCATCCAACCACCTAAACATCCTTGGATGAGAAACCTCATTCGGGTAATCCATTACATGTTTTCAGAGGGGAGGAATGGCTTCAAATGCCCAAGCCTAAAAAATGTAAACAGGAAGCAAGCAAAAAAAAAGTCATAATAACTATATTTAATATAACTTAATGGATGAGTTAAAATAGTGATTAATTTTACCATGAAATCCCAAGGAAAGTCGTATAATGTGGTCATCCCTGAGGATAGCTTTGTCAGTTATTGGACAGTCAAGTAGAAGTTGTCATATCCCCAGGGATAATTGTTGAATTTATCAAAATCCTCAGCACACCCTAACAAATCATCTTCTAAGACCTTGTTGACGTCTCTTATCAATATAACCGAATGGCCAAACCAAACTAAGCACAACTGCTCCCTCTACTACTTTGGTATGGTTTTATCCATAATATCTATCAACAAATCTGAAGCTCTGTAACCACATCGAGCAATGTCAAACAACCCATCTATTTTTTCCTTGTATTTTCTTGCCTTGGATATTTTATGGGGTGTTCCCTTGGCGATAGGTGGTTCTTCTAGATGATGGCATCTCAAGCCTGTCATTATGGAAAACTCTTGCAAGCCAAAATAAACCGTCACAACATAGCAGTTGATCCAAATTTCATCCATCTTTTTGTTTCCCCCTCGTTCGGATCTTCATCATCCCTATAATACCCCATATTTTTCGTGCTAGAATTCTAACCGTCGTTCCTGCGCGTCTAAGCTCTAATCCAAGTGATTCTCATATGAATACAAGTTGCATGATCATTATCCTAGTCTATGGAGTAGTTTAGAGGTGAAAAATATTCGTAGCAATGACCTAGAACAAAGTTGATCTAAGACCAATTGATTCATCCAAAGTTTGACATTTGATTCTATAAGGGTCAACTTCAAATGTGAATATCTCTTAATATACTTGGAATTTTTCATCCCAAGACCTGTCGAATTGTAGATAATTGAATTAGCTTTCCACCGATACCGATTTCATCAAAATCCGACACCCGAGCAAGGAGTTATGGCTTTGTGAAGTAGAGTGCATCGCCTAACCAATCGCACATGGCTACTGGAATAGGTGTGCAATAAGCAATACGGCGCATACTTAAATGTGTGCGATAAGCTATGCGGTGCATACCTTACTTCCAAGTGCCAAGAACACCCCTATATATGCTTATAACATGGGATTAAACTCCCATAACACCAAAATAAGTTTACTTTCTCTCAAAATCACCAAGAACATTCATTAGGGTTTTAGCCTAAAAATTCAAATATCTCAAGATTCAACCATGAGTTTTCAATAATTCTTCGAGATTCGGAATCCCCATCCGAGGGCTACAAAAAACACTCATTATTTTCACGAATAGAGTCCCAAGGTCAAGAGTTCATTCAAAGCTTCAAGTTTAAGGTATGTGGGGTTTTTCAACAAGAGCATCCTTTCATTCTTGTGCCCAAAATTTGTATTATTTTACAAATATATATGATTTTACATGCTTTGATATGAATTTGAGATAGACACTATTATCCTACGTTCTTGTTCAAAAGACTATTATATTTTTATGATGTCTTGAAGATAAATTCCTTGAGTTTTGATGTTAATATGATGTTTGAAGTTGAATCTCTAGATTTTCATATGAATTATACATGTTTGCTACATAAAGTGTGAATCTTGAAATATTTTGCTCAAGTGTTGATTTATGGGTTTTGAACCCTATTTGAGAATTTTGATTTTTGTGAAAGTAATGTGTTATGCACACCTTGAGATTTGAATAATTTGACCTTTTGGTCTTGAAAGAGTTATTTTTGAACTCGAATGAGAAAAGAAATCCACATTTTGATTTATTATGAAAAGGGGTAGCATGATGGCTCCCGTTGTGAATTGCTAAATTATTTTGTGGTGGATTTTCTTTGAAAAGATCTTAGCTAAGTTCGGGAGTAGTCTTTACCACCGAGTGGGAGGTATATCTGTGTTGGTACTTTACTAGAACTACATGCCCCCGTAGGAGCCGGAATTGAGGCTGATTATATATAGTGATTACTAGTTTCTTGGATTTGATACTTATAGTCCTACTCCGATGGCAAGGATAGGATGGCTCGCCCCAACATGGGTTGAACGAATCCATGTGGCTTACATGGTTTATGTCGGTTATGAGATCTCCCAATGTGTGTGTGTGTATTCTCCTGTCTAATATGAAAAGTCTTATTCTTCTATCTAAGATGAAAACATATTTGTTTGAAAGACTGATGTAACACCCCGATTCGCTGAACCGAAATGCTACACGGTGCTCATGACCCTGAGGGACCACAAGCTAACCCATGACTGATATTTGTACCTGTATACTACAAATCATGATATAATAATGCAGAATACATAGAACTGTAAGGCCATAAGGTTTAACTGAATAAAATCATGTGGCTGAAAATACCCAAAACAACTCAATCTAAAAGCTAAGTCTGAACGTAAATCTGAAAGCCTCTAAACTATCTGAATAAGGAGTTGAAGGAACATGGCTCCAACTAACTCCGTAAAACTGAACTGAAGAAATAAATAAATGAAT
>NC_061111.1:203563059-203564129 GCF_002878395.1 Capsicum annuum | reverse complement strand
ACCCTGAGGGACCACAAGCTAACCCATGACTGATATTTGTACCTGTATACTACAAATCATGATATAATAATGCAGAATACATAGAACTGTAAGGCCATAAGGTTTAACTGAATAAAATCATGTGGCTGAAAATACCCAAAACAACTCAATCTAAAAGCTAAGTCTGAACGTAAATCTGAAAGCCTCTAAACTATCTGAATAAGGAGTTGAAGGAACATGTCTCCAACTAACTCCGTAAAACTTAATTGAAGAAATAAATAAATGTATCAAATTATATTGTCCTCGAATCAATGAGGACTCACTGTGTCTCTGCGACTGGAATGCTACCGCTACTGCTGGGCTAGAGCTCATGTCTCGAAACCTATGGTGTAACATGAAAATAAAGCACCATAGCGCAAATGCGTCAGTACAACTGGAGTACTAAATATACGAGGAAGGTAGGCTGAACATAAAGGGTTTTATGCGTGAACAACACTGACTAACTAATATGAACGTGGGAGTGCAAACACACATATATAGAAACTGGGACCGTGAATACATAATAGCATGACCTGTAAGCTAATCATGGTTTACTGATAACTGTCATGACTGATACTGAAACTAATAACATGGATGACTGTATCTGACAGTCCTGTATATACTAAAATCTGAAGAACGCCCTGGGTTCTTTTATTGAGACTGATACTAAACTTGTGGGAAGTAGTGTTTAACCGACATACCCCATGTATGCCGTTATGGATAAGCTGGGGTCCAATCTCTGCCCCGACTGGAGGGGTGTCAATACCATGCCACGGGTAAGGACAGCCTGTGAGTGACCCTTATCTGGCGGGTACTCAATGTGAACCCTAAACTGATGGGTTAAGCCACCTCATCAACCCTAATCTGACGGGTTAAGATGTCTCAACCTACGCTGGCTACGTAGTTCTAGAACACAAGGATGACTACTAAGAATCACACCCTGAACTGGCGGGTAAGTTCCCATCCTTGGGTTCACTCGGTGCTAACCTCTACTCCCATCTGGAGGGACTGGACATGAATAACTGACTGTGCATGACTTAATCTAACTGAAT
>NC_061111.1:203562359-203562959 GCF_002878395.1 Capsicum annuum | reverse complement strand
GTTCTAGAACTACGTAGCCAGCGTAGTTCTAGAACACAAGGATGACTACTAAGAATCACACCCTGAACTGGCGGGTAAGTTCCCATCCTTGGGTTCACTCGGTGCTAACCTCTACTCCCATCTGGAGGGACTGGACATGAATAACTGACTGTGCATGACTTAATCTTACTGAATTCCATTGATTGGCGGAATGTTACTGATATCTGACAATTGACTGAGATCATGAGGTTTTCCTGAGTCACATGACTGACTGAAGTCTATGGAATCATAGCGTGAGTTCGGATATCATGAAACATAACATGGATATAGGCACACAGCTATAGTTTTTGGGTACAAGTACCCCTAGGACTCGATAGGAGGAAACTGACACACGTGACATGACTTGATCACAAGTTTTGAGTCCACAATTCACAATATCATAAGTAAGGCTTTCATAATAAGAATGATTCTCAACAAACTATCACATGATCGGGAATGCACACAACATGTATATACTTGCATGGCTTCAATAACATGGTCATTCCATATCGCAACAATATCATGAGCATCTCGTACAACTTCTTCAATTCAAGACAATAGCACGGGGATCACGTTGAACAT
>NC_061111.1:203543384-203559359 GCF_002878395.1 Capsicum annuum | reverse complement strand
TAGGCATAGGTGGATTCATCAAGATTACAAATATTCAACCACCAATTTCACATATTTATACATTAAATACCACCATATCCTCACAATAAACATACAAAGATCCCATCTTAGGCATCATCAAACTCCAACCACATGAACATCAACCACCAACAACATAAACATCATGATACAAAATTTAGAAGATGGTTCTTGAGCTTCATGGACAAAAGGAGTACATGAATCAACTCACGCATACCTTAGAAGGAAGATTCTTGATGATTGACGAAGGAATTTCCTTGAAATCGGATCTTCAACCTTAGTTACTCAACCCTAGTTGTTTTTCTCTTTTAATTCTCTTGGATGATGAGCTTTGAGATGATAATAGGGTTGTAATATGTTTAGAAGCTATATATTTCGTAGGGTTAAGTTTAGGGACGTGCAAGGAGTGTTAAAAGACTTAATTACCCTTAAAATAACTCAAAACGGAGTGTTTTTGGCACCTGGAACTAACTTAGGTGGCGCCCAAGTGATTGCCTAATCTAGGTTGGAAGGCGCCTAACCAATCGCCTATGTTTAGTTGGGCGGCGCCTAACCAATCGCTTATCCTTACTGTCTCTCACTAAAATTGGCATAACTTTTCACTCGAGTATTGGATAAAGGCAAAATTGGTATCGTTGGAAAGATAATTCAATTCTCTACAATTTAGTGGGTCTAAATCAGCCAAAACACCATATTAACACCGAGTTATACTCATTCAAAAATGACCCTTGCAAAATCGAACACTAAAACTTGATGGATTCAAAAACTCTTAGCTTGTATTACCTTAAGTGACTCATATGAACATGCTTAATGCATCATAAGCTATCTTATCACTAGGATATTCATTGTAAGTCATGTACTCAAGTATGAATCATAGGATAGGAGATTTCATACGTAGGAATACTTATTCACTTCCTAGCTTAGAAACATGCGGGGTATTACAACTGAGTTTGAGAAAGTCATTGTTTTCAAAAGATTTAATGAACATATATTCCAAAGAGAATTGTTATGAGATTTGATTTCTTTGATGATTTAGAATCGAGATGGAAGTGAATTGAGATTCATTATGATGACTCACATGTTTCACCCTATATATTTTACTCTCTTATGATTATGATGATTTTAATTCGAGCTAAGTGAGTCATTTATATCAGCATGCATAATTTTATAAATTGTGATGATATTAAGATATTATTTTATATATGCATTGCACCCCCCATATGCTTGGTAAGTTTCCATGGTACTGACCCACATATTCGTATGTGGGCTATATTTTCTCGGAATGTAGGTACAAGGTATAGTGTACATCTTCAGATTCAGTCAGTTTGTGGCATCCAGTCAGCAGGTGATGAGTCCTTTTGATTCAAGGGCTTGAGTTAGTTATACAGTTTGAGAAGTGTTGTATTTTATTTATTCAGTCGTATTGAGTTGGGTTAGTCGGGAGTCATGACCCAGCTACCTACAGTCAGTACTGGTAGAGGCTTCATAGACAGTCAGTAGAAGTTGATGTATTTCATTTCAGTTTTGATTGTAAAGGCAGAATTGTAATCCAGTAAAATTCCATTTTTATATCGATCAGATTCAAAAAAGAGTTAATTTCTGCTGATTTTTATGGATTTATATTTTTATTCAATTGCTTATGAGTTATGTCAGTAGAAGGGTTAGCTTGGGGTCACTTGTGACCCTAAGCACCGTGTGACATCTCGGGACCCGATTTCAGGGTGTTACAATCCCCCACGTACTTGATTCTGCGCTTAAGAAGACCATATACCATCCTCATATGGAAATGGGCAGGGGACTCAGGCAACTCAAGAAAGCATCCAGAGAAGCTCTTCTTAAAAAGTCCATCTATGTTTTCGTCCTTCATAATTTTCCTAAAATAAATAAATTTACTCCCCATCTGACATTTAAGTACAATTTCACAAGTTAGTTCTTCTTCTACTTTTTTGTTATTTATCGGCATCTCAACTTGAAACTTGTCAATACTAAAATTTTTGATAGGATCATGTTGGGATATCAATATTAATTCACGCCCCATTGGTGATCCATTATCATGTTGATGATCATCCTCTTTCTCTTTCTCACTCTCTAATTCCTCCTCTTTCTCACTTTCATTTTCTTCATCACCATCTATAGGACCTTATTCACCTTCCTCAATGTTGTTTTCATATCTCTCCTCAGCTTCACTTTGTTTTCCTGACTGAGATTATTCAAAAAGCTCCTCTGAATCCCTCTGTACTATAGCCTTTTTTTTTGGAGTAGTTAGATGTAGATTCACTTTCACTTTCTTTTCTTTTGGGAGACATGTTTTACCTACAAACAAAAGAAAAACAAAAATTACATTACAATTGGTGTATGAATAAATTTTAAAAAATACATTACAAACACCACCAATAACAACACACCAATAGCCACAACCACCAACCAATGCCACAAACACCATAAATACTGACACCATCGATAACCACCACCAACCAATGCGACCAACAGCCACTACCAGTGCCACCACAACGACGACGACAACCTCCACCACCACCATAAATACCACAAATACCATCCAACAATACCACGACAGTCAACGGAACACTTCTACAGAAACTAGGGTTTTCTCGAGTTCTTCCTACGATTTTACCATCAAAACTCAATATTGTAAACCTATTCTCGAAGATAATACAACTAAAATTTTTATTTTTCATCATTAACTTAAAATCCCTTATTTTTTAGAAAAAATAACAACTATAGAACTCTTCTCGCACTTTGTTACCTATGAAGACAGAGATAACGAATGATACAAGTAGGAATGAAGTCGAAAATAACACCTATGTGGTCAAAATGAGAAGAAAATCAATCTATTGTGAAGGGTAGAGCAATTTGTTGAGTAGTTGTAGTTGTTGTCTGTACTGTATAATTGAGTGAGTGAGAAAGAGAAAAAAGCAAGAACTTGAGATTTGAAATCATGATGCATTTTTATTGCAAATGGATGACTTGTATGGGTTGATTTGTATTTTGAAAAAGAATGACAAGTTTTGAAAAGGTTAATTTAGTCTGAATTAATCTTAATTATTTTTTAAAATTATAAAAGATATGCATAATTTTTAACCCTCTCATCATGCAATTGCCAAAAGACTCAATTGAAGTTCTAGTTGACACTATGAACCCACCCACCCCTGGTCCTATATTAATCGATTTAGGTATATGAACTCAATTGAAATTGTATATAAACAAATGTTCAACCTGTTGCATCAGATTAATTATCTATTGTAAATTATCAAACGGATTAAGTAACCTATTGCGACAGATTACCCATATGTTGTAAATTATCAAATAGGGGCTGCCATATGTTGTAGATGACCCTATGAGAACTCATCCCCAGTCCTAGACTAATCAATTAAGGTATTAGTCTAACATATGAGGTAGTAAGAATCGGTTCAGCTTAAAGTGATCGATCGATGACTCTGATCGGGAGGAACGCAATACCGTCTCATTATTCAATTGCCAAAAGACTCAATTGAAGTTGCAGTTGACCCTATGACAACTCACCCCCAGTTCTAGATTAATCAATTAAGGTATTAGTCTAATATGAGGTATTAAGAATCGGTTCATCTCAGAGTGATCGATCGATGACTCTGGTTGGGAGGAACGTAATACCATCTCATCATTCAATTGCCAAAAGACTCAATTAAAGTTATAGTTGACCCTATGAGAACTCACCCCTGGTCTTAGATTAATCAATTAAGGTATTAGTCTAATATATGAGGTAGTAAGAATTGGTTCAGCTCAGAGTGATCGATCGACGACTCTGGTCGGGAGGAATACAATACCGCCTCATTATTCAATTGCCAAAAGACTCAATTAAAGTTAAAGTTGACCCTATGAGAGCTCACCCCTGGTCCCAGGTTAATCAATTAAGGTATTAGTCTAACATATGAGGCAGTAAGAATCGGTTCAACTCAGAGTGATCGATCAACGACTCTGGTCGGGGGGAATGTAATACCGTCTCATCATTCAATTTCCAAAAGAAACAATTGAAGTTTTAGCTGAACCTATAAGAACTCACCCTCGGTCCTAGATTAGTCAATTAAGGTATTAGTCTAACATATGAGGTAGTAAGAAACGGTTCCGCTCAGAGTGATCGATCGACGACTCTGGTCGAAAGGAATGTAGTACCGTCTCATCATTCAATTGCAAAAAGACTTAATTGAAGTTGTAGTTGACCCTATGAGAACTCACCTCTGGTACTAGATTAATTAATTAGGGGTCGTTTGGTAGAGTGTATAAGAACAATGCAAAATATAGTGTATTAGCAATGGTTGCGTTAGTAATACTTGTATTATTTATGCTTGTATTAGTTATGCATGTATTATTTCTTATACATTGTTTGGTTTGATGTATAACAAATAATACATCTTACATGATTTCTATAAAAGAAATTTTTGTTTACAAATATACCCTTCCTTGATTTTGTACACTTTTTTGCATCAAATTTCTTTTGTTATTTCAAAGATAATTAATATTGTTGAACTATTATATATAGGTTTAGGATTAAGTGCAAGACCTTCATCTTTGCGCAAAAATGTTACGCCAATGGATTAACATAGTCGAAACAAAAATAAAATACAAGACGAAAAATTAAGATATTCTCAATTTTTGTAAAAAAAATCTTTTTAAAGACTCTCGATGTAATACCCCAGAAAATTTTTCGTTGAAATTTTGTGCGTAAACGTGTTGGGTTCTATCTTCTAGAATGAATTATAAATTTTTAGTGTGAAATATCTTAGATTATGACCACCCATTGCGTAGAGTATTGAATAAGATTTCCAACAATATGTGGATCATCCAAAACAGACACCCGAGCGACGATTTATGAACATTCCGATCGAACCATGAATAGCAGTGAACAGTAAAACGTGCAGGAAAAAGTACTGAGGCCAAGCGTATTTTTGCTCCAACTTTAAATAATCATAACTCTTTGTACATAATTATCTGTGTGATATACTATATATCAACGGAAAGATCGGCGAGTCCTCTTTCCAATGAAATTGGTTTCATTCAATTTGTCTATCGGAGCAAAAAGTTATGGTCGATCTACTTCAGCCTATCAAAAGTAAATTTTTGGGTCAACTTCAAATGATCATAAATCCTCGTACACAAGGATCTAGGTGAGATAATATACATCAATGGAAAGGTATGAGAGTCCTCTTTCTAATGAAATTAGTTTCATCCAATTTGAATATCGGAGTAAAACGTTATGGTTGATCTACTTCAGACTATCAAAACAGTCCACCAAAGGACAGATTAGAGTATTTTTGTTATTTTTAGGGGCGTTTTGGTCATTCCACCTCACTCAAAATCCATCCAAACCCTATATTAAAGCCTATTAGAAGCATTATATGTTATATTTTATCAAACTCCCTCAAAAAGAAAACCCTAAGCTCCTACATCCAACTTCAAGAACCTCAAAAGTTCACCATTAATTCTGCAAATTTATTCAAGATTCCAAGTTCCTAGTTCAAGAACTCCAAGAACCATCATTCAAAGGCACGATTAACATCTCAAAAACGAGTATCGATCTAAAGTTCATCATTCAAGGTATGTGGGGGTTTTCAACAAGAACTCTCTTTCGTTTTTGTGCCCAAAAGTAATTTTCTTTACAAAGGCATGATTTTTATTTGATTTTTATGAATTTGAAGCATGAACCCATATCTTATGATGATGATTATGAAATCTTGATAGTTATGATTTTGAAAGATGAATTTACATGTTTGGTGATATAAAGCATGAATCTTGAACGATATTTATCATGATTTTGATATTTGGGTCGTGAATCTCCATTGGAAATTGTATTTTTTTAAGAAAGTGTGTGTTATAAGCACGTTGATGTTGAATATTTGAGATATTTTGAATGATTTGACCTTTTGGTCTTAATAAAGTTGTTTTGAACTCGAGTGTGAAAGAAATCCACAACGTGGTTGATTTTGATAGATGGAAAGAATGATGGCTCTCGATGTATATTTATATATTACTGAAATTGTTTTGTTATGGATTGTCTTTGAAATGATCTGAGCTAAGTCCGGGAGAAATCTTTAGCACCGAGTGGGAGGTATAAAGCGACCTTACTTCCCTAGAACTACGTGCCCCTATAGAAGTGAGCCTGAGGCTGATTTATATAGTGATCACTAGTTTGTGTGGATTTGATATTGATAGTCCTAATCCGATGGCAAGGATAGGACGGCTCTCCCCAACGTGGGTTGTACATTGGACTCCATGTTGCTCATATGGTTTATGTCGGTTATAGGATCTCCCAGTCTGTGTGTTTCCTTGTGTCTATGGTGAATGGTGAAGTGATTTGAAAGTGGAATTGTGAAAGTTATTCTTTCAAAAGATTTATATGATATTTACATTATGAGAATTGATATTCTTGATGAACTGAAAGTGATTGACAAATTATATGATGACTCACATGTGTTATTGTACTTATTTCATCCTTTCATGATTATGATGATTTTCTTCGGGCTATGTGACTCTTTCATACATCCTGCATATTTCTTATAAATATTTATGATGATGATGTTTATACAACTACATACACCCCCATATACTAGGTTCCTTTCCATGGTACTGACCCACATCTTCGGATGTGGGATGCATTTTCTCGGAATGTAGGTTCAGGTGCTCAGTTCCAGGTTCGACAGTGATTCTTCGGGCACGCTATTCTACATTCTCTATTATGGTGAGTCCTCATGTTTCGAGGACATGATGTCTGATATTGGTTTCACAGAATTGTTTACATTTGATAACTGAGTATGAGTCAGTTGGGGCTTGTCTCAATGGCTCGCTGATTTTATTGATTTTATTAGAGACTTGTCAGGCTAGTATAGATGTTGGGAGTTGACTAATAAGTCGTATTTTGTTATCTTTCTGAAATTCTTTTATTCTTGGATGATGATTACTCGGTTGATATTTGAGGGTTATTTATGAAAACCCCGTTGATTTGTGTTGAACTGAATGAAAATGGCTCAAAGGGTTAGCTTGGGTCTACTCGTAGCCTCAAGCACCGTGTGACGCTCCGAACCCATTTTTTGGGGCGTTACACTCGAAGAAAATCAAAAATATGCTATAATTATTTAAATCGACCATCCATTGTTGTAAATTCAAATAGTGGGAAAAGAAATTGTGAAATATTTTGAAAAGATTCACTAATGCAAATAAAAATGGCAGAAAAAGGAATGGTGAAATATTTTGAGAGGGAAATTGAGGGGTATTGAGGTCATTTAATAAGTTAATGCATGTGTTTAAAGTCTTTGTATTACTAATACATAGAAAATAAAGTGTATTACTAATACAAACTTCAATACACAATAGAGTGTATAACTAATGCTGGCATTAGTTTTACATAGGCAAAAGGTCGTACCAAACAAGGTACAAGCAATACACATTAACTAATGCATAAAAAAATTTTACAATACATTCTACCAAAGACCCCTTAAGTTATTAGTCTAACATTTGAAATCAATTGAAATTGTATAAAAGCAAATGTTCAACCTGTTGCAGCAGATGTCTTTTCTGTTGGATTTAATCAAACAGATTGAGTCATCTGTTGCAACATATTACGCATCTGTTGTGATGGATGACCGAGCTTTGGAAATTTTCAAATAAAAATTATTATCTGTAGCACTTAGATGTTTTAAGACCCTTTTTTTAAAAGCAATTTAGGTATTTCTTGTCCGAGATTAAAAAAAGTTAAAATACTAAGACGGTAAAAAATATTACTTGGATAACTCAAAAATCTCCTAAGTGAGTAGCCTTATCTGGTCTTTTCAATGTCACCACCTCCCCATGCCCCTCAAAAGTTATTAATGAATATTTAAAACCCATATCTAGAAGAATACTCTCTCATTTAGCCATAACATAAGTAAGACCCAAGACTCAACTCAACTCATCTATCACTCTTTCTTCTTTAATCTCAATTCTCTTTCTTTCTTTTTTGCCTCTTTTTTCTCTCTTCTTTCGGATGAGGATACTTTTGGATCTCAACCGATCAATATCTTTTTTAAACTGAACTAGATGTTCTGATCCCTTTTCTTTTTTTACATTATAGGTATGGTTCACTATTGCACTTTCCATCTCGTCTTCTTCTTTGTATGCCATTTGAATTAGATATTTATATTTGTTGCTATTGATAATTTATCCATTATCAGTTTCCTATTTATTGAGAAAATTGAAGAAAATGTGACTTTTATGTTTTGAATGAACGAACTGTTGTTTTTATATCTATTGCAAAATGCCTCATCGGTTTAACAGATGGGTAATCTATTGCATCAGATTGATCATTTGTTGATTCACTCAATTTTGTGTTACCCTTTTGTACAGAAGGAGCAACTTTTTAAAGAAATCAAACCAGTAGAAGGCTGGTTTGATTTATTCCAATAGATGACTCATCTGTTGCAATATGCCATCCATCTGTTGCAATAGATGCCTCATTGGTTGACAAATGGGTCTGTTGCATCAGATTATTCATCTGTTGATTTGCTCAATTTTGTGTTGCCCTTTTGTAATTTTTTTTTCTTTTTCTCTTGTTTGACATCAATTGTATTTCTCTTGTTTGTAGATAAAAGTTAGTGAAATTGGATCCACTTTGCCCGACCAACATTAAAGGCTAGAGTAAAGATGGGTTCAAAGGAATAAGCTGCCTGCAGATAGAATCATTTCATATATGGGAGGTATGTATTACTGATCAACCTATCGTGAAAATACAACTCTAGTATAATGATTTTGTGAATGTTTGTTCTTTACCTATTAGGCGTTAATTCTTAAAACAAGATATGGCATTTTTACAGTTAAGATTGTTAGGTTTGAACTGGTAAGGCTGAGGGACCAATTAGGTGGTGTCGATACCCTGTTATAATTTAATGACCGTTAGGCTCATGTTTTTGTGTTAAGTTTGGGGAAGGGTTCAAGTTTTTTGCGGCAGTTTAAATATCCAATAGTGATTGGACCGATTTTAATGGCTTGATGGACTTCTTGAAAGACCTCTGAAGCCTCGCACTACAGCAAACACTGATGGGAACAATAGAAATTCCCCTAGTCCAAATATATATGGATGGGTTACTGGAGGAGACTATTATACAATAGTAGGTGATTGGGAGAATACTTGTGCGGGAAGGTTGAGAAGGCCATATATCATCTCAGACTTATTTAAGAGGAAATACAGGGTAGTAAGGGAAGTGTAGTGAAATTGGCTGATGAAATTGACATGCAAAATGAATAATCTAAATGAGTTACAAATGTGGAAGTGTATCCAAATATAAAAATCCATCAGTCATTGAAAAAAAAAAGGATGGTCAACAGGACTGGAGCTGGACACTTTACTAGAGAATGCAACTAGCGAGTGTGGCCTTAATAAAGACTCTCACAAAGTGTAGGCCCAGAACTGTAAGGAAGAAGTTTTGCTAGCACAGGAAATTGATACGATTGTCGGTCAAAATTAAAATCTGAACCAACTACTACTGAATTTAAAAAATGGGATCAAGCCAAGGTGAAAATTTCTCAAGTTAAACTTGCATCCCATGCCTCCTGTTTATGGCTCTGTTCAGGTCAAAGGCACTAAAAACAATAAGGCATGGGATTTCTGTCCTACTTCAGACCTTTTTGTTTCTACTTCCATTGGCCTGATCATTGCCACCTTGGCTTGATCCTGTATTTTTATTTAGGAGTAGTTGGTTCAGGTTTCAATTCTGACCGATAATCGTATTAATTTTGTATGCTCGTGAAACTTCTTCCTTAGAGTTCTGGTCCTGCACTTTGTGTGAGTCTTCATTGAGGCCATGCTCGCTAGTTGCATTCTCTAGCAAAGTGTCCAGCTCCAGTCCTGTTGACCATTATTCTTTTTTTTAACGACGGATGGTTTTTTATATTTGGATACACTTCCACATTTACAACTCATCCAGTTTTTCCGTTTTTCATGTAATTTTCATTGGCCAGATTTGCTAGAATTTCCTTGCTTGCTCCCCTGTGTTTTCTCTTAAATAAGATTTGAGATGATATATGGCCTTCTCCACCTCCCATTCCCACAGAGATATTCTCCCAAGCACCTTCTGCTGTATAAAAGTTTCCTCAGCAATCCATCCATATAAATTTAGAATAGGAAAATTTCTATTGGTTCCATCATTGTTTGCTGCAGTGTAAGGCTTCGGAGGCCTTTCAAGAAGTCCATCGTGCCATTAAAATCAGTCCAATCACTATTGGATATTTACACTGACGCCAAAAACTTGAACCCTTCCCCAATCTTACACAAAAACATGAGCATAGACCGTCATTAAATTGTAACAGGGTATCGACACCACCATCTTGGAACCCTTCGGCCTTATCAGTTTGCACCTATCAAACTAAACTATATAATGCAGGATCTTATTTGAAGGATCAGTGTCTAATCGGTAAAAACTACATTTATAAAATTATTGCACTTTATGTGTGTCTGTCGCGGTTGACTGATCAATAATACATAACTCCCATGCATGAAAATAGATCCATTGCACGCACCTTATTCTTTCTAACCCATCAAAGACACTACAGTGTTGTTTATTCATCTGCACGCATGTGATGACTATTAAAAAAGAGGTGTGAAGAGTCGTGACTTTTTTATCTTAACACATTCAATACGACTGATGAATCAAAATCTCCATCTATTGCAACTGATGAATCAGCTGTTGGAAGAAATCAAAACATCTCCTTCAATATATGGTCCATCTGTCGCAACAGATAATCTATATATTGCAACAGATTATAAATGTGTTGCGACAGACCAGACATTGTTTATTTATCTACACGCATGTGATGACAATTAAAAAAGAGGTGAAGAGTCATGACATTTTATCTAACATATTCAAAATAGTTGATGAATCGAATTCTCCATCTGTTGTAACTGATGAATCAGCTATTAGAAGAAATCAAAACATCCCCAACATATGGTCCATCTGTCGCAACAGATAATCTATATGTTGCAACAGATGGTAAATCTATTGCGGCAGATGGACGATCTGTTGCAATAGCTTAATAATAACGGTTGTTATCAAGTCTTCTCAAAACCGTTTTGAAAAGGTAAGAAGTATTAATGTAAATGAAAAAGTCACGACTTTTTATAAAAAATAAAATGTCACCAGTTTGAATGTAATTAATACAATTGAGCTTAACAGATGTGCCTTTTGTCCTTACACATTCAGATTCAATCCTCTATAAATAGGTCCCTCCTTAATCTTCATTCTGCTTAAATTTATTTATTCCTTACATTTTTTCTTTTCGTGTAACATCTTCAACAACTTTTCTTCAAAGATCATATTCCTTTATCGTTGAGGTAGGTTTTTTGCTGGTGTAAATCTACCAGTTTGTAGTATACGTTGTATTATATTTGGACTCTCTTCTTCATATTTTTTAATTCATGCGTAAGTTTCATGTTTATGAATGATGAATCTGTCAGAACTTGCGTACTTCACCGCTCTCAACCACCACTTGCAGTTCGAATTAGCACATTTGAAGCAAAAGACATTACTCGAATTAATCACCTTCTTTATTTTGAAATCTTTTTTGAAGCAAGAAATAAACAAAGTGGTAAATAGTTCATTCTTGTCCTTGAATAACATTCCAATAAAAAAGTCGGTCCCGTCGTTTTGAAGATTTTCAGACTGTGTCAATTGAGAAGAACTACACATCGTATTGGTCGCATCAACAGGCATAGGTGTTTGATCATCATCTGGAATATTCATGTCTTGATCATCCAACCTATCATCAAAGATGTTTTGTTGTTCTTCTTCTTCTACGTTCTGGTTCTCATTCTCTCTCGTTTTTTCAACCACGTACACCCTTAACACCGGCCTGGATGAATAACTAAGATAAGCACGCAATCGAACCTGATCGATTATCTTGAAAGGTAGTACCATCTGATTTTCAAAGGAGATAATTCAGTCCATAATAACTGATGATTAAGTTCACAAAATCATCATACAAAACATCACTTTGGACTGTTATAGCTATCATCTCTAGAATTTCACCCTTGTTCCAATGCCATACATATCGATTGCTCTTCTCAATCCATTAACCATGACAATCCACCCTTATTGTTATTGATCCCTCCATTAGTGGTACCTAAATAAAGTCATTTGTTAAAAAAAAGTTAATAGTGATTTCATACTTTCGTAAATGAATCCCAACAGATATGTAATCAGTAGCAACAGATTACTTACCTGTTGGGATTCATGTTATGCTCCTGAAGCTAATTTCAATAGATGAGTAATCTGTTATAATAGGTGAATCATATGTTGCAACAGACTATATATCTATTGGGATTGATGTTACAGTACTGAGGTACCTTTGAAGCTGATTCCAACAGATGAGTGACATATTACAACAGATAATTAACCTATTACGACATATGACTTACCTGTTGCAACAAACGATGATCTGTTGGAATCAAGGTTAGGTTTTATCACAACAGATTACTAATATATTGTAACAGATATTTACCGTCTATTGAAAACGAGTTCGGGTTCTGTTACAACATGTTAATAATATATTGCAACTGATAGTTACCCTGTTGTAACAGACAACACATCTGTTGGAATCGAGTTCAGGTTTTGTTATAACAGATGTTTACCATATTGCACCAGATAACTAATATGCTTAAACAGATAAATCATTTGTTGCAACAGATGACTAATCTGTTCGATTTATGTTATGGCATATAGAACATATCAGCATTTCATTGAAACAGATGTCTCATCTATCGCAACAGATAATTTATCTGTTTAAACAGATGGCTCTTATGTTGGATTCATGATCGAGTTCTATCCATTATTGGAAAAACAGCACAATGGCAGTTACCCAGATGAAAAATTCAATTAAAAATCATAATTTAATTTATCAAAGTCTCCTATGAATTGATGCCAAAGTAGAAAGTGATGAACGAAACAAGATTTGACCTAATAAATTGGTCAAATAGCAACAGTAGTGGTAACAGCAACAACAACAACAATGGTCAACAAGAAGAAGATAAAGATGATAATGAAGTAGAAGATGATGATAATGAAGCAGAAGATGATGAATAAAGCAGGAACAACAATGAACAACAAAAATAGCTAAGAGAAAGAAAACAACAATGGATGAGAAGAAGGAGAAAGACATCTTTTTTCCCTCCGTTTTCCATTTTATTAGGTAAATATTTGGATCAAAGTGTAAATCTAAAAACTTGTGGGCTATTCTCAAACTTACCAAACTTTCTTAATCCATAATAAAGTAATTATCACCTCCACTCAATTATTAAGACTTGTGTCACCTACACCTCATTTTAAAACTCTTTTGTCACCTACAGCCCAAAGACCCAGGATAGAATGTACGTAGATCTTGTCATTTCTTTTGTGAAACTTCTATGTCTATGATGTAAAAAGATATTTTCCCCGCAAGTAGAAGGTAGAATGTACAAAGCTTACCCTTTATTTTGTGAAACACCTATCTCTGTGAGGTAAAGATATTGCTTTTGATAGATCTTCAGCTCAAAATAAGTGAAATCAAAGCAGAATTGAACCAGTGAGATTATTAATGTTTGTGGAAGCAATGATCTCATATGACTACACAATCATAGACTATTTTTAATAGATTCCTGATTCAAAAGAAATGAAATCAAAACTAAATTGAACCAGTGAGACTATTGATGTTGTGGATGCCTATTCCTATGTGGTCATAAAACCGAAAAATGAACTAAGACAAAAAAAAATTTCAAATTTTAAGGATACATACAATCTCAGATTTCATTTTTCAATTAACAATCACTATTAAGTTATCACCCGCTCGCCTCTTACAACTACATTTACTCATCTCACTATTACATAAACTTTAGTCTTTCTTTTTTTGAGTTACTAAAAACATACGATAACACAAATGAAATCTGAAAACATTTTTACTTTATAAGACTATAAAAAAAATTTGAAACTAATATTTTTCAAGGCTCTAAAAACCTGAACAGTCTATGATATTTAAGTTGGTCTCTCTATGTTCTTATTCTACCTATACTATTCATAGAAGATCAAAATAAATATTTATACAACTTTGTGTAAGGAGAACAATAGGATTTTTTAGGCTTCCTCTCACATTCACCTCCATTTGTATTTTTTCTTTTTTTAATTATCCAAAATAATAAAAAAAAATTTAAATCAGTAACTCTTTTATACTTTTGGCAACTGTCTACTTAGAAGAGTTTCAAAAAGACGATGACAACGATGACGATAGAAAATAAAAGAAGAAATACTAATATTAAAACTAATGATAAAAATGTACGATACCTATTTATAAGGGTGAGATACAATCCCTAATTTATATATAACCTATCATGGAGACATGACAAACTTCATACTACAATAACAACACTACAAAGTCAACTTTTTCTTATTTAAGCAAAGAAGAAAAAGAGAAAGAGGTAAGCTTTGGTTATGTAATGTTATGTCGAATATATCATTGAACCTCAAATTGTAGAGTTTTAACTTCTGCAATATTACTTGTGAAAGTGAATAGAATAGGTCATTATCATCTTTCCTTTGAATCTCTTATCATCATCATCCTACACTTAAATTATCTTTGTCACTCCTATCACTATTAATTTTAAAGAATCTGTTGGTGGATTTGTTCTAGTAAATAGGATATTATTAAAATTATTAAGAGTCATATAGTAAATACTTTTCTATTGCCAAAAAGGCATACAATATCTAAACTCTAAAGTACTCTATCTGATTTTATACTGTGCATTGATTTTCTTATTCTACTTAGATATTTAAAATCTTAATAAAAGTAATATAAATTATAATATTTTAAAAGATTCTTGTTTTTAGTGAAAAAGGAATAGATAGTTTTGAAATAATAACAATAATATTGCACCTCTTTAGGAACGAAGGGGTCCAAGATTTGGTGAATCTATATTCAAATTTTATTATTGTTTCAATCTTTTGTTAACTATTTAGATATTGTTCATTCATATATATAATAACATGGACTGGTCAGGTCTCTCATTCGTTCCAAATTAAGTCACACTATTCAAATTTCACATATTTTTTTGTGTTCAACCGCTCACTCTTCCTTTCAAGCTTTCGTAGAAGAATCAAAACTCAACTGTGAAGAATCAAAATGTTCTTCATCTTTATCAATGCCTCTGAAACATTGTAGTTTAAGATTCATTGTCCAACCAATATCCGTAACAAAACAAATATTCCTGTGCCTCCTATAAACCACAATGACCCATTTCTAAGTAAGCTTACTTTTGTTGCTGCTTATAATCCAAATGCACTCTTCTCTCGTCCTCAAAATTCTGATTTAGATTCTCCTAATCTAATGGCTACTATCAATTTTTAGATGAGTAATACTTTGTCCTCTTTATCAATTTGTTGGCAATACATTGAACTAGTCATCTTTGATGAAGAATTTTTCAAATATTTTTGTTAAGAGTGAAGATTAAAAATACAGCTAAATATGTTAAACTGTGATTAAATCTAATTTTTACACAAAATCTTTTTAAAGCTCATTCTAACATTCATCTACCATATGTATTAAGCAGAAAAATAGCAAATAGAAATGGGATAGATAATCGAGATATTAGAACAATAAGATTAAATATAAGCTTTACATAAAAATTCTTCAAAGCGCAACCAAACATTCATCTATCACCTGAATTAATCAGAAAAAAATAGCAAATAGAAACTACAACAAACAATACGATAATCGAATATTAGAATAATAAGATTTAACCTAACATTTACACATAATTTCTCAATGTCCGATCAAACATTCATCTATCACCTGTATTAAACAGAAAAAATGGCAGATAACAACAAAATAGAAACTACAACAACACAATATTATAATCGAGACATCAGAACGATACAACTAAATCTTACATTTACACAAAAATTACTCAAAGTCTGA
>NC_061111.1:203516983-203540384 GCF_002878395.1 Capsicum annuum | reverse complement strand
ATTACATCTAAATCCTATCAACCAATACAAAGAAAATATAACATAATTTTTCAAATCAAACTAACGTAATAATAAAACTAATTAGTAAAAAAAAATTATAACTAAAAGCGGCATTAAATTGTGAAACCTAAACCTAATTTTTTTCTGTAGTCCATGAAAATTTGTGTAGAATATATTGTCCTAATTAACCTAAAGTGACAATTTTGGTAGAATAATCCTAACCTAAAGTGGATAAAAAATCTAAATAAAGAAAATACTACGTGTAATACTATTTTAATTGATATTGAATTCTAATGGAAAAGTGAATCTCACATATTTATTATGCTAATAATAAATAATATAAAGATAATGATATAATAATTGAAGAAATATAGTAAAAAGACAAAAAGTTCGAATCAGAATTTTGACACTTCTAATATATTATAGATTATAAATTATAGATAGATGTAGATGTACATATAGATAATGATATAGATAGATCTAGTCATAGTATTTCTCCTAAAATTTCTTAGCCTTTCGATTTGTAACTATATCCTCTTTATAGAATTTTTTTTTGGGCTTTTCATATTATCTTGCCATGGTTGTTCCCTTCAGTTATTTCCTTTTCTAACTTGCTTTGATATGTTTTCCCTTGAGCCACGGGTTTATCAAAAACTTCTATACAACTTCTTTTTATCACACGTGTTGTATTCAATTACAACTTCTTTTTATCATACGTGATCCACCAAGAACGCAAGAGAGCTTTATCCATTCTCTAGAAAATTGAGCTTGTTCATTCCTGTTTGCTCTCCTAGTGACTGTCTCCATGTAATTGGACCAGCTTGAGTAACATGTTTCTTCTATATGTTTCTTGTCAATCATTAAAACTTCATTGGTCTAACAAGAACTAATTAGATTTATCTAAGCAAACACTATTCTACAGAATTTGTGTATGATATATTATCATGTACTGGTATCACATAAGTAGCTAATTTCCTGCTGAAATTATTGATCGGGGAAAAGCGAAAAATACATAACACATAAAAATTTAAAATTTATTATAAAGTTTATATGAAATACTATCGTCCATCCAAAAATTTCCAAATATCGAATAAACGCAATTGCTTCCTTGCTACCTTATTAAAACTTACAAATAGATTAACCAAAAGATGTCAACATAAAAAATACATGAAGAAATCAAATATTATTTCAAACTTCAATTCTAAAGGTGAATCAAAGCCATACCTTCAAAAAATAATTGATGGTATGAATGCAAGAAGATGGTTTGAATTGAAATCAAAATAAGAAAACCTAAAACCAATAAGCTATATGTTTGTAGGTAGAAGAAGCCGTATAATTAATTAGATTTGTAGAATTCTTTTTTATATATATAAGGTAAAATTCTAATTGATGTACAAGTGTTAAATATTATGGTTTCTTATCTAATTCCGCTTTAATTAATTTCAACATATTAAATTATGAAAAATTATTAAATGACAATAATTTGAGGAAAAAGGTGAAAAACGATTTTGTGTATTTTAATAATGGGCAAAAGTTTTGAATCACTTTTCTAAGGGTAGATGAAATAGATGTAGTTATAGTATTTCTCCTATAATTTCGATTTGTAACTCTCTGTTGTTTCCTATCCTTTTTATAGAATCTTCTTTTTGGGCTTTTCATATTATCTTGCCATGGTTTCTTCACTTCGGCTATTTCTTTTTCTGACTTGCTTTGATATATTTTTTCTTGAGTCGTGGGCTTATCGAAAACCGTTCTACCTCCCAAGATAGGAGTAAAGTCTATGCACACTCTACCTTTCTCAAACTCCACTTATGGAATTACACTGATATGTTTTTATAGTATTGAGTAGTTCGTTGTCTTGGCTAACATTTTTCTCAACAATATTCTTGGATTTTGTCTTTCCTTTACTATGATCTCTTCAACAACAACAACATACCCAGTATATTTCTACATAGTGGCCGGGGTTTGGGGAGGATAAATTGTACACAGTACGTACCACTACCTCCGAAGAAGTAGAGAGGTTGTTTCCGATAGATCTATGATCTCTTAGTGAAGAAACTTACATTTTCTTACTAACGTTGGACTCCTAATAAGAGTCTTACAAGGACTCACTTTCATCCCCTCTCAAGCTGGATGTTGGAATAGAGACAACTCCAAGCTGGTTGCAAAGAAACTGAAACTATTGCTTTGTCAAAGCCTTTGTGAAGATGTCCACAACTTGGTGTAAATATGGCACATATTTGGTTACCATGGCACTCCCTGTCACTTTTTCTTTGACTAAATGATAGTCTAGCTCACGTGTTTCGTGGGTGCAGGAAGGATGGGATTGCTCGTCAAGCGTAAAGCACTAATATTATCGAAATAAAGGACTGGAGAGAACTCAAGAGAAACACCAAGTTATTTCTGAAGCAAGAAAGACGAGAGCAGGATATTCTGCTTCAGCTCTTGATCGAGAAATTATATGTTGTTTCATAGATGACCATGAGATACAATTAACTCCCAAGAAGATACATAGACTTGTAGTAGACCTCTGAGTAATGACACAGCCTGCTCAGTCTGCATCAGTGAAGCCAACAAGGTTCAAAGAAGATCTTGATGTGATGCGCATACAAAAGTCGATGGTTCCATCTATTCTTAATTGTATAGGTTTGCCTTGAATAGAGACATATACATGTAATATAAATAGAGCATAAAAATCAACTAGCAGTGAATACAAATCAGGGCTTCACATTTGATAAATTTCTTCATGGTATCGGAGCTTTGGTTTTAACAAAATCAATCGTGAATCCTGAATCCTATTACACGCTACAATGGCCACTCAAACATCTATCGGTCTCTCCCTTACTCCTGCATCACTTCATCAACTTATAACTATATGTCCTATAAAATTGAAACCTTCAAATTACCTTGTGTGGAAGACTCAAATCTCTCAGTTGATGCAAACATTGAAGGTTGGTGATATAATCATCAAAGATCCACCATCATCAGTTGAAACGTGATAAATTGAGCAGAGAATCAAATCCTAAATACTTAGAATAGGAAGAAAGGGATGTCTTGGTTAGAAGTTGGCTTACTGAAACTATGCATGAGGAGTTTATGTTCCTCATTATTATCAGTTGCGCTACTGCAAAACAAATATGGCAAACTCTTGAGGATAACTACCTACAGGCTAGCAAGGATAAAGAATTTCAATTGAAGCAACAACTTCAAAGTATCATTATTGGATCAAAGAAGGTTGATGAATATGTGAAAGAGTTCAAGGAAATTTGTGATAGCCTTGCCGCTATAGGAAAACCATCAGACGAGGAGAACAAAGTTATAAGCTTCGCAAAAGGACTTGAAAACAAATATAAGGTTTTGAGAACTGTCATGTTGGGCAAACATCCATATCCAACTTTTTCTCAATTTGCCAATGCATCAAGAGGATTTGACATGAGAGAAGAAGATAGATCACAATCTGTACACGGATTCTGCAGCAACTCATCACATGGTACAATCAATAGGTAACCTTAATAATCCTTCTTTATTCAAAGGATATGACTCAGTTATGGTACGGGATGGTAAATCGACTCAATATTTCCAAGGATAATAGGTATAAATATTCAATTAAAAGTACATATTCTAATTGTATCTAAGTTGAATTTTTTTCATTTTGATTTTTGTGAGTAAGCTTGTTAATGACAATGAATGTACCTTAAAATTTTCTGACTCCGGGATTGTTGTAAAGGACAAGAAAACAAGTCATACAGACCATGCAACATATCTAGAAGATGAACAAAGATCTCAAATTGAGAAATCTGCAGTTGCCATTACACCTTACATTAGCAGTCTTTCAATTTGGGAGTATCGTTCGGTTCAACGAGATGCATAGTGTGTCACTTCACCAACTCAGCCAGTATCCATAAGTTCAGCTGATACACTTCTCATTTCTGGTGACAAAATTCGTTGCTAAACATGATTAGCGATAGATTATCCAAATTGTTAGTAATGAATTATTTAGTGAAGGATCATCGGTGAAGTTCATATGAATACAAATATAAAAAAAAGGGCAGCTCGGTGCACTAAAGGTGCCCCAACTGTTGTCCACAGTCTCTTCCCATGCTTCTCAAGAGATTGTTTCCACAGCTTGAACCCCCACCCCTCCCCTCCCCCTCTCTGTATTAATACAAATATAGGAACTAATACTGTTTCAATGAGCATTTGCAAAAGAAAAAAGAGAGCTCATTTGGATAGCATCATTTTTATTTCACGTGAATGTTTATTACACAATTCATGTCATTGACACAAAAAAAAAAATCACTAATCCAAAAATCAAATAGAAATACTATAAGGTACACCTTTTCCAGTAACACCAGGTCCAGAAAATGGTTTTAATAATTCATAAGGTACAACTCCAGCTCCATTTCTATTCATCAACTTAGGATCAGCATTTCTAGCATCAATTATCCCTTCAAGTTCCTTCAATTTTCCCGAAAATACCTCGAATGCCGCTTTAATTACGGGGTCTTCAGCCCAGTAAGGTTCAATTGTTTCACCAAGATATTCTTCATCTGGTGAATGGTTTGATAAGACATCCAAAATTGCCATTACTTTTGTTGCCTGAATTTGTGAAGGGAAACATTTTAGTAGTGCTTCCTCAGGTTTATTCAAGAAACACTCCCATTCTTCATCTGTTGGATCCTCAGTTGGCATTTTTGACCTTGCAATTGTTGGCCTATTTGGAAAGTAACCTACATATGCAATAGAATAGTTAATATTTCAAGAACTGAGGAGGTCACAGGTTCAAGCCGTAGAAACAGTTTCAGAAATGCAGTGTAAGATTGCATACAACAGACCCTAACAGTTCGGCCCTTCCCCAGATCCCGCATATAGTGAGAGCTTAATTTAATGCACCGGATTACCCTTTTAATTGAGGACACATATTTATGTATATTTTGTGTAAATACCAACTCGGTGCATGAAGCGTCTCATGTTCACGCAGGGTTTGGGAAGGTTCATACTCAAGGGGTGTGATATAGCTGAGCAGTGTATCCTGGCACAAACATCAATGACTAGTTTCCAACTCGGACACGCGATCCACAAAAATAACTTTATTGTTACTCCGAATTTCCTCTTTATTAACTTATATACGTTGACAGTATTAAAAAATTGAAAATTAGAGTAAAGTAAAAAAGGTGAGTGTACCTGCATAGCTGTATTGACCAAAGTTAACAGCTGCATGGTGTCCAGAAGTTACCCAAACTATTGTTGTGATAATACCAATTAAGTCATTTGGAGTTTTCAACTCTGGCCACCATGGCTCATCTTTCTTGTCAGCATGACCAACATTTTTTATCTCTGACCACCAAGCTTGAAGTTCTATATCAGATTCAACAAGATTTGTTTGTGGATAATAGTGGTTGACATAAGCTGTTACCCATTGTTTAAGTGTGTCCCAAAGTACTAAACCATCATTAGCAAAAGGGTAATCTTCTATTGTGAGCTTCAATCCATGTGGTTCATTTGGATCCTCCACAGCCAATCCCCTGTAAATTTTGCACAAAATAACATGTTAGTGGAAGGTCCTAACCCTTTTCATCATATAAATATTATATATATAGTAGATTCTCATCGCATGAGTTGCACGTGTTGTACATGTCAATAACGTGAGATTTGCGATGTAGGACGTGTGTGTATACTTGTTCAATTGTGTGATACTTTAAGTGCCTACTTGTACATCCAAAGTTGGAAGGCATAGATACCAACTAAGGCCAAGTTAAAGGAGACGTTTATGATTATGCCATTAGGAAAGGATTAGTGAACTCAAAAATAGAACTTCACAAAGGATTAGCGACCATGGAAGGGGAGCCTTGGAGTAACTGATAAAATTGTTGCCATGTGACCAGGAGGTCACGGGTTCAAGCGTTTGAAACAGCATCTAGCACGGTAAGGCTGCGTATAATTAATGCACCCTTATGGTGGGGCCCTTCCCCACACCCTGTCTATAGCTGGAGCTTTAGTGCACCAGGCTGCCTTTTTTGAAAGGATTAGTGACCATCAAACTTTGCGGTGGGATGGTAAATATTCGAGGTCTCAAGTTCAACCCCTCCGAATGGAGTCACCTTTGGTTATGAGCATTTTACCTACAAAATAGGATTTTCTAACTCAACTTCGGATTAGTCGGACCCCAATGCGAGCCCTAACCATCAAATGGGATCCACAAATAGTATAAACAAGACTAATGATCACAAAAAGTTGTGGTAGAGTGCTTAACATTTCTCCATCTATAACCACAGGTCTCGAGTTCGACCCCAATGAATCGACTCGCCTTTGGTTGGGAGCGCTTTACTCCTAAAGAGGGATTCTTTTAATGTGAATGCAGACTAGTCGAGTTCTAAAACAGATACCAGACACCAAATCGAAAACAAAAAACAGAAGATTAGTGAATTATTTACCTGCTAATAAGGTTTGCTGGGAGTGCTTCTTGATCAAATCTCCATTCAAGACCATAGGCAACAGCACTCAACTCCAATGCATACTTGCCAGGGAAAAATGAACTCTCAATGATACCATTGGCATTTATAAGTGCTTCTCTAGCCAAGGCATTTATCTCCATTGTATATCTGAAATGAGGATGCAATAATCTGTATATTGGGTGCATTGCACTTAGTTGCCTATTTGTTGCTATGATGTATGGCTCTGTACAACAATGAGTTCTTAGCCTGCAAAATTTTGGAGAACAAAATGAGCAATATGTTATACACCAGCATCAGAGTTACCTTGTTTTATTTTCAAGATTTCTAACAGCTTGCAAAAGAAGACGTAAATGTAAATATCTTTTAGGTGACCTGATAATGTAGCAATGACTAACAAAGAGTTTATATTATTATATACACCGTCAACGTAAGGAAATTTTATACTATCAAGTCACCTTTCCTTAGGTAACCTATCTTATTTTCAAGACTACGAACTTATATGTAACTAATATCTTTTAGGGACCTGACACTACTAGAACTAGAGGGTTTTCCCACCGAGCCCGTTCACTGGAAAAACACATGGTGGGAATGAGATTTTTTTCACACTGATTCAATCATAATATATATGCGGGAACAGCACGCCACTGAACATTTACCAATGGGAAAAAAGTGATGTTTTAGTAGTGTAATAATGTAAAAATTCTTTACACTATCATCATATCAAGTCACTTTTACTTGTTTTAGTTTCAAGATTATAAATCTGACGTCATAAGAAGAAATATCTTTTAGGTGACCTGATAACGTACCAGTGACTAATTAGTTGGTGATAGCCTGAGTCTTGAGCAAGAACATGAGCTTTAGCCAATTTCCATAGCCAAGCACCAGTGGCATGCCAAGTTGGGCAATAAACGCGCTTCCATTGCGGCTTACCATCTACTGGTGGCCTAATTAGCTCAATGGCCAATGGTCTCAATGTTCCATCAGGTGTCAAGAAGAACAAAGTTCTTGATCCATAGAGTACTGTTCCTTTGAGTTCATTCACTTTGTTTACATATGGCATCAACAAATCATGATAATCTAGTATGAACAACTTCTTTTGTGCAACTGCCTGCATTGACGTTGGGTATGTGTAACTCAATAAAATGATCATAAGGAAACACTTAAACCATAAGGGGCCATCTTTTGAATTTTTAACCCCCCTTAACAAAATCTTTAAACAAAATGACACGTGTTGCCCATCGGGAACAATTTTGGTTATAATGTTGTGACATAGAGATAGTGCAATGTGTTGCCTATTTTATATTGACATGTGAGCAATTGAGCTAACACATGTAACTTTTGCCAACATTATAAGACCACCTCTTATCGAAGTCATTCATGTTATCGTCTGCCAATATACAAACCAAAATAAATGTATTTTTCTCATAATTGAAATAAAAATACATAAGAATAATGTGTTTATATATACCTCTTCAACAGTCATAAATCCTGCAATTTCTAGTTCAATTAGCTCTTTTGTAATTGCTGATTCAGGAGGTCCATACACCTCAGGGTCTAGCTTGCTCTTCAATGGCCATTCCTGTATTTTCATAAATATTTTAGCTCAAAATATTTCAACCATTAAATTGATATTTTTTACCCAAAATGTATATAAATCGACCTAATTCACGAGCAATTTTTCTAAAACAAAAAAAGAAACTAGAAATTAATGACTTAGAGTACAGAAATCGAGATGACAATCTGGTACAAGTACAAGCGTCTTGAATAAATATAAAATTATTGTTATGTATAGATAGTGGTTGTTATCACCTCATAATGAAAATTATGATTCCGTCAGTAAATACATATCCTCACAGAATCTTATACTCGTGGTATGTATATATATCAATAGAATTAAAGAGAGTATATGACATACCGTAACCAATCGTATACTATATGGATTCAAACCAGCTAAAGTTTGACGAGCAAATTCCACATCTCTAAACCAAGAAAATTTGTCCCCTGCCATAAATATACATAAAAAAAAACATATATATAAATATTAATTTTTACATGAAATTTTGTAATTAACGATCAAAATATATAATATAATTTTACTAAAGTGATTCCAACTTACTAATCTGTATATTTATTAAGAAAATCTATGAATCATCAAAATATTATGTATTTTTGGAGGATCGTGATCCTTACTAATTTAACAATATTTTTGGTCGATCCAACCAACATATATATATAATGCAACGATAAATCAATCAGACCATATGCATGTGTTGGCTACATTACTCGAACTCTTCAAAAATGATTCGCACTCATGTCGGATTCACTAAAAATACACTATTTTTAGAATATTTGACATGCAAATGTCAATTTTTTTTTCAAGAGTTCAAGCAGCATAGTTGATACTTACTTTCAAGCAATTGAGGGGTTTCAAAGAGCAAAACATCTTTTCCAGTATCAGAAATAGCCTTAAAGAGCCTTGGTATGACATTCAATAGTCCCCCTTTTTTCTCTCCAAGTCCCGGAATATCGACGCCGACATTGAAAAGCGAGTCGATAGCCGGAAAATGAGGAAACCCTAGATCGGGATCGGAGACAACTGACTCCAATGCCGGCACGACGGCGTGTAGGACAGAGTGAACTGTGTTGCCTGAGAATGTTAAGCTCTTCACTTCTGAAAATGTTTCATCTCTTGGTACGTACACTGAGTTACTCCTTGATTCTGATAATGGATCTGTATGCATGCATGCACAAAATTCAATTCAAGTTTAACTTTTACGTACTGATAATATAAAGCATGCATTTTTACATTAGTTATCGCGTTACCATCTACTATGACATGTTAAATTACATTGATAAAGAGCCAATTTGGATTAGATGAGTAATAATGTTGATAATTGACAAATGTTAATTAAAAGAAAATAATTTGAAATAACGGAAAAAATAATTTTGTTATTTAACAGTTATGTCACATGTCTAGATAGAAGTGCAGAAACTTTTTTTGATAAATTAAAAGTTATGCATTATGGAAGAATTGAAATTAATAATAAGTAATTGATGTATTTAGTAAAATAATGTTCATAAGTGTTTTTTTAGTAAAATAACTTAAATGTCCTTAAAGTTATTTAAAAGAATATAAATAAAAATATCCTCTATATGGTAAAGGGTGATGAATGACAAAAATGGAATATAGAGGGAGTTAGAAATTTCATTTTGAGAGAATATTTTGGTGATTATAAAAGGGCAAATCACACATTTGGTCGATTGATCAAACCTAAAATACTTATAAACTGAAACATTATAAGTTGGATTAATCAACTTATGATTTTTGGTTGATTCAATTTGGCTTATAAATACTAGTGAATTATAAATTCATTTATCTATATAGCTATTTGATATTCAAAATAGAGATAAACATCGAGGACCTCCTCGAACCATGGTCCAAGTTGCTACAACACACTCCAACTTTACAGGGGTTCTATTAACCCCCCCCCACCCCACCCCGAACTTTATTTAATATATTCTTGTCACCCTTTTGTGCTAACATAGAACCTTAATTACATAAAATAGAGCCCACGTTAAAAGTGTCACGTCAGTTAAAAAGAATGACAAAAATACGTTAAAATTTAGTTCGGAGAGTAATAAAACCCCTGTGAAGTTGAAATGTGTCTTAGCAAACTTGGTCATAGTTCAGGAGGTACCAAATATTTTACTCTTCAAAATATAATCAAGATTCATGTCGCATAAGGCGCATTTATATTTTACCTTTTTTGCTTCTTGGTCTACCAGTTCTGCACCTTCTAGGATATGGTAATTCTTTTCCACCAAGTACTGGTCTTTTACAATCATCATTAGCATCAGGATCACCAAGATCATTATAAACATCATAGTCATAAATTCTATCAAATTGTTTTCTTACTCCAACTCCATCACCTCTTACTGTTACAAGTTCTCCCTCTCTTAACCTCTTTACTCCACTTGGAGTTTGAGATGGTAAATATGACTGCATCCATGCATCAAAAAAGAAAAAAAAATTATACGTCGAAGGTGTAATCAAGTAAATAAAATATATAATTTTTAATAGTAGTGTTAAAGAAGTAATCACGTGAACCAGTAGAAGAGGGTTCGATGTGTACTATATATAAAGGGAAGTCTGGTGCACTAAAGCTTTCACTATGCGCAGAATCCGGGGAAGGGCCCTACCACAAGGGTATATTATACGCAGTCTTACCTTGCATTTGTTTCCAAGACTTGAAATCGTGACCTCCTCACATGGCAGTAACTTTACTTGTTATTCCAAGGCTCCCCTTCCGATATATATATATAAAAATAAATTAATCATATATAAATAGTATACGAACCCCTGATTTCAAGCTACCTCTGCCCTAGGAGAGGGAGGAGTGGGGGGGAGTCATTTATTAACCTTTCCAGAAGTAATTTGGATTGAAATTAGTTGAGTCTGTATGTTAAAATTATGAGTTATAATTCAACACGTCCAACTCTTACCAAATTTATTATGTCATCATCTTATAGTAATTTATTTAATAACCAAACAAAAACTGACAAAACTTTTTTTCTTTACTTTGTCTTTGACTATAACCCCATATTGGCTGAGTCATTCACCCCAATGGCCGAATCACAATCCTTACTTCCATTACTTATCAAAAAAGATTCTCTCACGTTAATATCTTTCTTATTATTATTTTTTTTTTAAAGTATAGTGGTGTTCGCGTTAACTTGTATGTCTAATTTTTTTCTTATATTGGTCCAACAATTCAGGTATGTATCGATCATTGGATTGTAAATATCTCGTATTGGTCCTACAGTTCATATAAGTATGGATCACTAAATTGTAATTTATGAAAAAATCAACTTTGGATATATAATTATTGCATGTACGTCGTTTTTTCACGTACATATATGATATAACACGTTAGACAAATGCATGTTTCTATATATCGGGAAGAAAATAAGGGACCATTATAATATAAGGTGCACAATAATAATTTTAATTAATAGGACCACAACCCAACTATTTGATACCTTCTCTTTTGTCTTATAATAATAGTAAGTGAGAAATGAGATTTGGCTTTTTGTTTCTAAAAATGGACCACAACTTCCTAGTATATAGAATGTGGTCCACCATTTTCATTATTTCACATCAAATTTTATTTTATTTTATTTTATTTTTTAATAGATCAAAAGGCTTTATTAAGATGGTAAAAAGAGGCTCTAGGATTTATATTTGTAGTTCTTGCTAGATTTTTGGAAGGGAAAAAATATGACAATGATAATTCTTGGGTAGTTCATACTCTGTCTCAATTTAAACGTCATTGTAGGACTGTATACCTAATGATAGTACTTCTTGCTCCCCCTTCCCCAATCTAAGACACTATCGAGTTTAGATCAGCTTGGTACCATTTGGATGGCGTGGGGTGGGGTGGGATATATAGGATTTGGGCTAGAGGGGCGCATGAATTATACTCTATTCAAAAAAGAAAGTCATATTACCTTAATCCAACATCTGTTTTTATAGATCAAAACCTACACTAAATTATATATATATGTATTGTAGGTGATCATTCAACCTATATATGTCAAACAATCACTTCTTCTATGGCAACATCATTATTTCCATCTATTTATGCAAATTTATCGATTACTTTTCTTATTTCAAATTTAGAAATTCTATAATAAAACAAATTTGATAATTTGATAATTATTTTTCGTAAATACAGTACAAAATAAAAATAAGAAGGGAGAATGTCCGCAAACCTTATTAGTGAAGAAAACCCTTTTCTCAGGATTATCAAATTTGGAATGAACCCAAGAATTGCATGTAATATTAACTTTGCCATGGGGAAATCCATCAATTACTATATTCTTCACATACATTTCTTTGTGATGTTCATTTTCTATTAAAATTGCACCAACTTCTCCAAAATCTTCTGGAATATTTGAAAAATCAGCCTCATAATGTGTATCACCATCAACATCTTTTCCACGATGTGCAAATGCTTTAATGTTTGGCTTCTCAGTTCCAGTCTCTTTAACAAAAAAAAAATTATAAGAAAAAAAATAGTTAGTAATAATATTTAAAGAATTAGAGTAACACATCTAGTATTTCCTGAACTATGATCAAATTTGTTAAGACACACTCTAATTTCACAGAGGTTCTACTACCCCTGAACTAAATTTTAGCATATTTTTGTCAATCTTTTTAGCTGACATGACACCTTTTGTCAACCTTTTTAGCTAACGTGGCATCTTTGATGCGGGTCCCATTTTATGTAATAAAGGTATCACGTCAGCACAAAAGGATAACAAAAATATATTAAAACTGAGTTCAAGGGTTAATGACCCCTATAAAATTGAAGTGTGTCGTAGCAATTTTGATCATAGTTAGGAGAATACTGGATGCTTATCTCACGAAATTATAATTAATGCAACAATATTCGAGGAAAAAGTTCATTAGAAGAAAAGAAATTTGGATTTTCATAATATAATAAAGGGATTTAGGAATTTAGGGATAGTGAGTGTATGATTTAGGAATTTGCGAAAATTAATATCTTGTGCATATAAAATTATCGATTGAATTTGGCTTTTTCTTCAGTTTGTTTTGAAGAAAATAAAAGAAAAACTAAATATTATTAGTTTTAAAAAGTTTAGAGTCAAACCAAATCTAAATAAAACATCAATTTATTCAATGGATTTTTAACCTAATCATGAAAATCCGAGTTGCAAGTACTTCCAATCACATGTATTGTTTCAAGTTATTGGTTTTAAACTTTATATTGTTTTCAATTTTCAAACACTAATCAAAGTAAATTTGCTTTAGTTGACACATTAATTTTATTTTATTGTTTTGTCTTTTTACTCATTATTCGATATTTGTATTGGCCTTAATAAATTCGAATTTACACATTGCATGGCCATTCCTAAGGACATAATCTCAATAATATTGTCTTTTATATTCTCAAAAGTTCGAAGAAGAGTCTTGAAGTAATTGGTTAAGTTGTCTCCATATGATCAGGAAGTTGCAGTTTCAACGTCCATGAAAAACAGTCTCTGACAAAAATTCAAGCAAGAACGTTGTGCACAATTGACCCTTGTGGTTTTATTCTTCCTTGGACCATGCCAGGGGCGGAGCCACCTTATGATTAGGAGGGTCACTTAAATTTCCTTCGACGAAAAATCATACTATTTATATATGATTAAAATTATTTTTTCTGTCTATATAATTGATGTTGAACTCCCTTCGGCTAAGTCGTGTGTCTACTTCTTTCGATTTTAAACTCCATTAGTAAAAATTCTGACACCGCCACTAAAACATGTGCATAGCGAGAGCTTCATGTACCAAGCTACCTTTATTCTCAAAACCTAACAAAATCTCTAATTATGAATAAAAAAAGAGATAATACATCAAAAAAAATCCGAACTTGTCTTCCCAACTTACTTTAGCACTTGAACTAACATTCTATTTATTTACCCCTTTAATATATTTAAAGTGAATTAATTTCATCCTTAATATATAATACCACTCTCATAATAGAGAGTGCATCACACTCGCTGACACATCAGCGTCACGTAAATAAAATATTTTTTTTAATATTATATATATATATATATACATATTTTAAAATATATATAAAATATTTTAAATTAAAAAAATACTCCACCTCCCATTTTCCATCTTCTTCATAACCACTCACCCCTTCTTCCTCTCCACCTCCTCCCTCCCGTCTACCCTCACACCTGCACACACGCCCCATCCACCCCTACACTACCACACCTAAACACACACCCATCCACCTTCGTCCACCCCCACACAACCACACCTGTCAGATTTTTCGATGAATTTTCGCCGGAAAACTCAATCCACTTGAAAAATTCAATTACCACTATTGAAAAATACCATAAAATAGTGCTAAAAAACTCAATCCACTTGAAAAATTCGATCAAATCAACATTAAATTCTCTAAAATCAACAACCAAACATCCAAACCATGTAGATTTTTTAATTTTCAAATTCAATTTCATTCTTTTTTTTATTGATCTAAGGGGTTGAAGGAGGAGAAATTAAAGGTGGGGGATGGCATCTTTCGTAATTGGAGAAGAAGTGGAATGGGGGTGTTGGCGGGTTTGGTGGTGGATTTGGCGAAGGAGAAAGGGGAGGGCTGTTGGCAGGTTTGGGTGAAGAAGAGGAGGAATTTTTTTTATTTTTTTTCCTTATATATATATAAAAAAAATATTAGTAGTTTTTAAAAAAAAAAAAAATCACGCGTCTTTTTTTATATAAAAAAAATCGCGTTAGCATTAAGGTTGTAATTAATTCGCTTTAAAGATGTTAAGGAGAGTAAATAAATAGAAGTGTAGCTTAAGTGCTAAAGTGAGTTGAGCTGATAAGTTTATGGGGGTTTAATGTATTATCTCATAAAAAAATTCCAAACCATCTATCACAACTCAGGTTGATGATAGGTTATGTCTAGAGCTGGGCATAAAATACCAGAAATCGAATTACCGAATCGAATTGAAGAATTCGATATTCGGTATTTGATAATTTGGTATTTAGTATGGTAATTAGGAGTAGAATTTTAAAATTACAGTATTTGGGTTCGAGATTGGTAAAAGATATTATATTACTACTATTTGGTATTTGGTATTTACCGAATACCAAATTATTGTTAACTGACCATAGTCTATACTCATAGACCACGAGTCCAAATTAATATTCTACAAAAGGTCACAAAAAACCCACAACCTAAAAGGCTATAATACTATATTCATTTTAAAATTTTAAAATGAAAATCACTTTTAAAATTTTTGTTGTTAGCAGCAGTAGACAACATGTTCAAATATGAAGTTATTGTTTCATATTACTTGTGTTTTCTTCATTTTGGTTGTATCTATCAAGACAACCTAAACTTGTATAGTCTTGATGCAATTTTTAGGTATATCTAAGGTATGTCCGGTGGGAGATTTGATGCAGAGACACTCATTTCCTGCCAAATCTAAATAATAAAAAAGGTTTGATACTATATTGTGTGATTTTAAATATTTCATAAGTTATTCTTGATGAAAGCAGAAGTGAATTCTTTTATTTAAATTCACTCACTAGTCACTACAAGGTAAATATTTGAGAAATAGATGTGGCTATTATCTTCTGGAGTCATTTCTGCATAAACAGTTATTATGTTAAATCAACAGATGATGAATGAGCTATAAGGCATAGGACAGAAACTTTATCTTGTGTTTTGATTCGATTCTAAAGTAAACTGTTATCGTTGGTCTAAAATAGAGTCCATCAAATTTAATTTTAATATGGTATTACTAAATACCATACCGAACCGAAGTTTAATTCACCGATTACCAAATTGCCTAATCGAAGTTTAATGATATGGTATTTGATATGTATTTTCATTTACCGATTATCAAAATACCGAATTTAAATTATGATAATAGCAAATCGAATATCAAACGTGCACACCCCTAGTTATATCTGTCAAAGGTACAATTATTTAAGTAGTACTGTGCTTCATTACTGTGAATGATTAGATTGAACAACAAAATGACAGATAGTACTGTGCTTCATTACTGTGAATGATTAAATTAAACAACAAAATGACAGATCTGAGATTCTAATTTCTTTGTATCTTTCCTGTCCATGTTACTCTCCTCGTTTATTTTTATTTATCATTTTTTACTTTTTGAAAGTTAAATTGTATAAATTTTAATTATTATTTTAAAATATATATTTACATCATATTTATATGAAAATGATTGTAACTTATATTATTTTATATATCATTTTTAAATATCTAAATTTTAAATTTAAAATATTAAATTAATTTAATTTAATTTAAAGTTTAATTAAATTGATTTTTTATAAAGAGAAATGCGACAATTAAAACTAAATGAACGAAGTATAACAAATTTATGGACGACACTCAACTTGCGTAGTTATCAATAGACTATAATTTCTTCTTTCAAATATTTTACATGAAATAATTGCCAGCGTGAATACTATTGTTGCTTAAATGCACACTAAATATTGAACTCATAACTTCATATAAGTGCATTTTTTACTTGAATTCGTGGCGGATCAAAATTTTCACTAAGGGAAATTTGAAAAATAAAAATGTAATCCTTGGGCTATGAACATGGAAAAAATCAAAATTAATTCTGAACACTCTAAATTAATGAGCCAGCTTCTAGTCTTGTTTTTAAAGGATTCAAAATCCATAACTATACTGTAAAAAAACATATCATAAATACTGTATAATTTTTTATCGCGGGAATTATGATATGTTTAAAAATTTTGAAAATAAAATATAATTTCAAAATTACAACGAGTTTGATTATAAAAACTTTAAAATATGGAGGATCCAACACGAGTATGACAGTGTTTCTGAAGGACTCAAACAACGTAAAATATTACTCCTACTAACTAAATAAAAGTCATGAATGCAAAATTTCAAAATTACAATAAATTTATCAGGAAAATCTTAAAAATTGAAACCATCAACTATAAAGTCTGATTTCACCTTTGACTCTGACAAGTACACAACTACATAGATTAAAAGAATGATCAGTTTAACACTCTTTAACAGAAAAACTATAACGTACATATTACGATATATATAAGTGAGTGATTAACATTTTTAGCGAAATTTCTCGTTTTACCACTGCTTTGACGCCAACCAACCGACATGAAAAAAAAATGAAAGAGTAAAGCATCTATAGTACTCCTCCAAATTATGATCAAATTTGTTACGATACACTCCAACTTCAGGGGCTGACATCAAAGATGTCACGTTAGCGTCGACAAAAGGTGTCATGTCAGCACAAAAGGGTGACAAAAATACGTTAAAATTGAGTTCAGAGGGTAATAGGATCTTGTAAAGTTGGAATGTATCGTAACAACTCTGTTCATAGTTTTATTTACGTACAAATTGAAGAAAATTAATTAATGAGTGAATGAATATACTTACTAGGATCAAGCTCAGCAGCAACAATCCATAAAAGCAATGATTTACCAAGCAAATCACCAATATCATCAAGTCCTCTTGATAGACTTATATTAACTTGTTTTTGAACAGTCACAACAACTTTAACACCTGTGGATTTTTCAGTAGAAAGCACAGCCTTAGTGCTATTTGCAGCATTATTATAATTATGATGAATCCTAAAATTATTGTTCTTATTTTTTATTCCAAAGTTTTCATTTAAAACATTTATGGGAAAAGAGGCTAAGGATATTGGCTTAGTACTCCATGGAATTAAGGGTTTTGTAGATTGTGGTGATTGTTGAAGATGAAGCTTCAACATTTTTTTTAATTATATTTTTTTTAATCTTCTTTGAGTCAAGAAGATAGTTGTTTTGGTTTGTATTATGATCTCAAAAGAGTTCTCTATATATAGATGGAGTTTTGCTTAGGAACTTATGTTTTTCCAAAAAAAAAAAAATATATGAAAAATAGAAAAAAATCCCTTTTGTCTTATAGAGCTCTTGAATGAGTATTAAAATAGGTCTACGGGCAGAATTAGGATTTGAAATTAATGAATTATGATTGTTATTGGAAATTCGCAAAATATATACTAAAAGATTTTCCCCTTAATTAGGTGGACAGTAATTTTCTTAATGCGTAAAATTTAGTGACAAAATATACTCACTAGGAATTAAGTAGAGATGGAGACATAAGCCAAACCCCAACCAATCATATGTGTATTTATCTACCAAGACAATGTCGTGGAGATGAGAGCTGTGAAATGATGTGTGATAGAATTATTAGTGCGGGGGTGGTGGTGGGGAAGGGGGGATCATCAAAGACTTTGAGATGTATATTTCGACTCGGTTAGAATTTTAAATTTATGGGTTCTGAGTAATAAAAAAATAACTTTCGATATTCTTGAAATTGCTTATACATATTCAATAATTTTTCACAGAAATACAAAGTTTGATCCAAATTTATTTTGTTTTATACAGACTTGTGGCTCCGCTCCTGCCATTTGGTACATCATGAAAACAACTACCATTCATTTGATACAAGGAATAAGGAATAATTGACCCTGAAATTAATTTCAGAATGAGCTTATTCCATGTTTGTTTGTTATAAAATACATGAAATAACTCATCTCAAAATTAGCTATCCTGAAATTGTAGTGTTATTTTTATCCCACATTACGTGTAGGATAACTAATTCTAAGATAACTTCTTTTCCAACCAAACAGCCCCTAGCTTTTGTGATTATTGCTACCCCATGAAACACTTATAGATTTCGATTAATTATATGACAATATTTTCTTTCAACAATATTATTATATTCATGTATATGAGGTTACACGATTTTTGAATAATGCCCAATATTTTTAAGTTTTGCGCACCGCAACCCCATACATCAAAGTAAATCAAACCAACTTGTGACTTTTTTCAGATTAGAACACATAAGTAACTTTTCATTTAAGGATGTCCTAAACGATTATGCTAAAGAAAATTTTGATGCAAGTAAGACTTGAACCTTCCCCGTTGCCTGACTGATCACAAGATACTACGATATTTAATTCATGACAATCGATTTATTCTTCTTACGAGCTATGTTTTTCGATGATTTTGATCAGATAGAAGCTGAGAGTAGTGCTTTAGCTCCCACTGAGCTCTCCTCATCGGCTAAAATACATATTAATGTCAGCAGTAAATTGTATAACATTTAGCATCGGCTAAAATATATATTATTATCAGCAGTAAATTGTGTAATACTTAACAAATTTTTGGTAATATAATTATATCTAAAGAAACATGTGGAATGAGAAATGTTAAACATATTGAATGAGAAATGTTGTTGTTATGTGATGTTTGATACGGACTTATCGTTTGGGGTCCAATGCATAGTGATAGTAGGACAAGATAATCAATTTTGTTTGTTTATTTTTTATTTGGAAGTGTGATATAGAGTTTTATAATAGAAAGATAAAAATTATAAATTTATGAAATTTTTATCGCAATCTCAAATCAATATTATAGAGAAAACATGATCATAATTATAGTGACATGGTGGGCATTTCCTAAAGATTTTCAATGAATTAAATTGAAATTTCTACTCTCTCCGTTTTATATTACTGTCCTTATTGACCAGCCACATTTCTTGATTAAATTTTTTTTAATTTGAAATCTATTTTACTAAATTAATTTTATTAATGATATTTTAAAATTTCAAATTTAACTATTATTCTCTTCGTCTCAAATTAACCGTTCCAAATTGAGATGGCATATTGATTAAGAAAAATGTTTCATAACATTCCTAGTTTACCATTGTACCTCTATTAAATAATGTTTACATTTTAATTTGAAGAAAAAGTAATTAATGCAAAGGGTAAACACATGAAAAAAAAATTGTCTCTTCTTGATTAATGAAAAAAGATAAGTAAAATGAGAAATCAAATTAAAAAATTTGAGACGAAGGGAGTACTATTTAATTTACGTACGCAGTTATTCAATACTCCCTTTGTTGCTTTTACCAATTTTTTTACATGATACATCCATTAAAAAAGAAAACAATGATTGGTAGAGTATTTATCATATTGTCTCTATTAATTGACACTTCCTCTGTTTTAATTGATCCTTATTGATTTAGCACATCTCTTAAGAAATTATTTAATAGGGGCTTATTTTACTAAAATAACCCTATTAATTATGCATTGAAAATGTGAATTTGAATAAATACATTTTGTTTAATCATTTAATGTTGAGGGTAATATTGGAAGAACATAATAAAATCCTCTTGATTTCATCAGAGGGACAACTAAATTAAAACAAATATTTTTAGAAAGAGGGTCAACCAAAACGAAGCGGATGGAGTATTCAGTATTCCCTCCGTTCCAAAATAATTGAATTGTTGGAATATAACACACATATCAAGGAAAAGAGATAGACATAAATTGGTCTTTTTTTTTTCATTTTTGTCCTTTTCAAACTCCAAAAATTAATAATGATCATTGGAACTCATCCATGAAAATTTAATTAAAGAAGGGTAAAATTGAAAAAAAAATAAAAATTCAACATCTATCTTGAACAATAAACAATTCAATTATTTTAAACACTAAAAAAACTCCAATAATTCAATTATTTTAGAACGAAAGAGTAATAGGTATTGAAAAATAATTTGGAGAATAACTAATTAATACTATAATACGTAAAACATGAAAAATTTATTTTTATCTTTTCTTAATTTATCAAAAATAACAAGTAAAAATAAAAATTAAATTAAAAAAATAATAACGAATAAAAACGAATGAAAAAAAATACTAGTAATTAAGGATACTATGAGAAAAATGGGACAGAGCATTCTTAATTTATTAAAATGAACAAATAAGATAAAATATTTCTTTATTTCATGAGTACCAAAATAAAATTCTGATATATAATTCTGATGTGGTTGTTATTCAGTGAACTATGTTTTACACGTGATATTAATTGTAGCTTCCTTTTATTTATTTTAACACCTACCATAAATTTTTGATTTGATAGATAATTGTCATGTTCCTGTTAGTCAGTATTAAAAACATTGCATATGCGTCACACTATAACACATGCCTACACGTAACTCTTACGGGTGGTTTGGTGTAAGCGATAAAAACAAGTAGTTGTCAAGTATGAAATAATTTATTTTGAAATTAATAATTAATATTAGAATAAGACATTTCTCCCTTTTGTTGATATAATAATATCAGAATAATTTATTTTTGTATTGTCTGTGTTTACTGTTGGGATCAAAGTTTTGATGATTACACTTGGATTATTACATCAAATATGAGTTCTTTTTATTAAGATCCATCCTTTTTTCCTTCAATAGTTTTAGAGATGGTATGGTGTAGAATTTTAGCATATCATTTTTAGTACAACAAATATTGGAATTCCTCCACTTATAAGTAAGACCTTCTTTTTCTACCCAAAAATAAAAGCTGAAAAATATTGGGATTCCTCCACTTATAATTGAAGTTCGAGTTCGACTTCATGGGAATGAAAATTTTTTGGTTGAGGATATCGCCCCTAGAAATGAATCTTGCCAGACGCAAACTTAAATTTAGTTAGACTCTGATACATACTGAATATTGAATGAGAAAAAAAATACTTTGTTTTTTTTTTCATATAATACTTCGTTAACACTTTAAATTTTGTCACACTTTATTCAGTGCATACCTAACTTTCATAATCCTATTTACCTCATATTTTTGGCTATTTTAATAGATCAAACGCTTAAGCTATTTCAACTAATAGAGGTAACGAATTTGAATGGATCAAAATGAGTGTATATTTTGTTTTTTTATGAGGCTACAAGAATCTTTTTGAGTAATGAGATTTATTTCTGATGGGACCATCTCAACCCCATACATCAGAATGAATCAAATCAAGAGATTTGAACTTGATTTGAAGAAATTGAACTAGATCTGGTAATGGACACAATTGTGACATTTTATTAATAGACTAATGCTAATGAACAACTTGATTAACAGCTTTTCATTTAGGAATTGTCTTAAAAGATTATATCATAAGATTCGTTAAAAAGACAGTTCGAAGCACTGAAGTTCTCGGTCTGCTTATTTAGGAATGTCTTAAATGACTATACCACAAGATTTGTTAAAAAGACAGCTCAATGCACTGAAGTTCTCGGTATTTATGGAGTTCGGAGAAAGGTCAGACCACAAGGATCTATTGTACGCAGTCATATCTTACATTTTCGCCAAAGACTGTTTCCACAGCTTGAACACATGACCTCCTAATCACATGGACCTCCTGATCACATGACAACAACTTCATCAGTTACTTCAAGATTCCGAGACTCCCCCTTCTGCCACAATATCCATTATGAGTGTGAAATTCAAAATAAATTGTGTAACACTTAATAATTAATAAGTTTTTGATAATTATCTTATGATGAAACATGTCAAATAAGAAATATTGTTGTCTTATGACATTTCGGAAGAACCTATGGTTTGTGCCTTTGTGGTCCTACCCAAGTGATGTACATATTTTGGGAAGATTTAGCTGTCTGAAATATATAGCTAGATGATGAATTTTGTTTGTTTATTTTTGAAAGTGTGATATGAACTTTATTCAGAGTCGAAATAAAAGAAAAAGAGCTTAGATTAAATATTACAATGAAAACGTGATTATTATTATTAGGGGTGTTCACGAGTCCGTTTGAATCGGTTATTGGTCAATTCAATATAATTGTTTTTAAATTATTAAAATCAAACCAAATCAAATATAATATATATTTATCGATTTTCTTATTAACGATTTGAGTTCGGTTTGATTTGGATGTTTGGTACACACGAAAATAAAAGAAATGATTTATCCAAAAAAAAAAAAAGCATATATATATACTGGGTTCGGTTCGATTACTTCTTCGACTTTTTTGAATGAAATCAAAATAAACAACATATTAGTAATTTTTAAAAACATAAAATCAAATCAAATAAAAATTAATTTGATTCCATTTTTAATTTATGTTTGTATTCTACATTTTCCACAATTACTGACCACCAACATCAATAATAAAGATATTTTTAAATTAAATAATTTTAGTAAAATTTCAAGACAACTTAGATGATTTAAGCCGTTGGCAAACGACCACGACCCCTAATATTATTAAATGGACTTGTTCTAAACGTGCTATTTATTATGGCCTTCATTAATTTACATCATAAAGTTTGATTTGATTTGATGCATAATTGAGATGTCCTTGTTAGGCAGTATGAAAAACATAACAAATGTCAACGTTATTACACTGTCTAGACGTACAAATACACACCTTATTTTTTTTTTTGCCAAAAAAAAAAATTATTTTTTCAATCAAAAAATATGAAATGATTTAAGATTCATCACCCTTAATTAGAGGTACGAAGTTTGAGTATTTGGAAATAGAGAATTTTTTATGACATAACATCGC
>NC_061111.1:203497397-203513983 GCF_002878395.1 Capsicum annuum | reverse complement strand
TTGTATTTACACATCAAGATCTCTCAAGAGAAGAAATAAGAATTACTCTCTCTATTCTCTCTACTCTTCTTCTCCATTATTTATTATTTTATAACAAATTTTAATTTCTTATAGCACGTATAAAAAAACTAATATTTTGTAACCAAAATTCTTGATATCAAATTCTGATAAAGTACTCCTTTGGTTTCTTAGTTGTCTTACTTTTTTTTAGTGTCTTTAAAAACAATGTCTTTTCTTTCCTTTTTTCTGGGCAAACAACATACATGTCGACAGTTTGAAATTTAATTACAAAAAATTTTGATATTTCGCATAATTACTGAAAATCTCAATTTTGGGTCTATCGAGATACATAATTACCTCCCGATACATCCAATGAAAATACATTTTTTTCCTTTGTAAAAATACATAATTAGCTTTCGATACATTTTTTTCGATTTTAGGTCTGTCGAGTTAGCTCCCGATACATTCAATGAAGATGCATTTTTTTCCTTTGTAAAGATACATAATTATCTTTCGATTTATTGTTTTTGATTTTGGGTCTGTCGAGATACATAATACATCCAATGAAGATACATTTTTTCCTTTTTAGAGATACATAGTGTATTAGCTCCCGATACATCCAATGAAGATACATCTCAACAGACCCAAAATCAAAAATATATCTGAAGCTAATTATATATCTTTACAAAAGAAAAAATATATCTTCATAAGATGTATCGAAAGCTAATTATGTATCTCGACAGACCCAAAATTAAAAATTTTAGTAATTATGAAAAATAACAAAGTTTTCTATAATTAAACTTCAAACTGTCGGAATTTATGTTGATTAACTTATTATTATTTCGCATACATGATATAAAAACCATGCCTCATCAAGTGTACAAGATTATGATACCGTGAATGAGCCAGATGTTACATTTTTTAAAAACTTAAATATTTTCATACTCCCTCTGTTTAAAAAAGAATGATCACTTTCCTTTTTAATCCGTTTAAAAAGGAATGATCCCTTTCCTTTTTTTGACAATACTTTAATTTCAACTTTCCACATAACATTTTTCGGACCACAAAATTAAAAGACATTTTGGTACATTTGACACAACTTTAATTAAGGCCACAAGATTCAAAAGTCTTCTTTATTTTCTTAAACTTTGTGTTAAGTCAAAGTAAGTCATTCTTTTTGGAACGGAGAGAGTATTTTATAACTTCTTAATGTGAATTTCTTTTAGGGGAAAAGACATTGTGTAGTCTTTTTTTTTTTAAAAAAAGCCTAAGTTTGGGCATATGGACATATAATGTCCAGTCAGGTAAAAAAATGTCACTTTATGGCCATTTCTTATTCTTTTCCAATTTGGGTCATTTTGGCCTACGTAGTCCATATACAATGCTGATATAGTCTATATATAATACTAATACAGTATATTCAACTTGGGTAATTCAGCCCTTTTAAAAATATTTTAATTTTTTTTTTTGCTATAAATTTTTTAACAGATCAAATATTATATTTTTTTTATTGTTTAGAAATAATAATTAAATTATATAAAAATAATATAATTGTTAAATAGAATATGTATCTATATAAGATATATGTATAGTTTCATCAAATATGTATATGTATAAAATATATCAAAAAATATATTGAAAGTGTGAAAATTATATAATTGTTGTATAAAACATGTAAAAAATATGTACAATTATTGTATAAATTGTGTATCAAAACTGTATAATTTTCGTATAGAATATTTATATGTATAATTTTTGTATAGAAATTGTATAGAAGGTGTGTAGAAATGGTATAGAACAAGCCAGTAAATTGAAATGGTTAGAAAGTGGAATTTAAATTCCATGACCATTTTCATGGAAATAGTTTAATTTGAAGTGTCGTTTCTGTCCTTTCCCCTTTCTTTTATCTACCTATTTATAGAAGATGAATTCATCTATATCATAACTGCAACAATATACAAAACTATACATGTATACACAAGTGAATACTATAATTATCCCTAGAGATGGATTAAGCTTGAAAGAACTAATTAATGGTTAATGGGATATTGGGAAATGATATCGACTTTGAATTAAGAATAGAATTAGTCGATTTGAATTTGTAAAACATTTGCTTGAAGAATAATTATTTAATTACTCTTATTATTGCTTGATTTTTAGATTATTGATTATTCCAAGGCATGAAGGAAAGGAAAGAGCATCCTTGTTGCGGCTTACTTCTTCCAATAGCTTGGCATCTAGGTAGGTTAGATTTAATGAGTAGAAGATTGTGTTACTTCATATTTTCATAACATAAAATTGATGGAGAAAGCATGTCAAGGCCAGCAGGCATGGAGTTGAGGTGGATGAAAATATATAAACTTGTTTTAATCGAAAAAATTATCTTCTTGAGTGATTATGTGTTGCTTTCATAAAATTATATGTTATGTGCCCAAAAGAAAATTATTAGTGGATAAAATGTGCAGGCGTGACGTCATTGAGTTATTCTAGAGGTGAATCTAGTTGAATTACAAAGATATAAAGTATTATGTATTGTGCAATAATGTGATGAGGAGAATTATACTAGGTTCGAATATTGATGAGCATGGTAATATCCAAGAGATAGATGACTTGAATTATTGTGAGAATTATATTGTGTGAAAAGAAGTAGAGATAATAATATGTTTGAATGTGCTAGTTATAGGTAGTAATGTTAGAACCCGAGTTGCAGTATTTTTAATAATTAATAAGTAATGAAGGTTCCAATGGTGACTTGTATGCTTAAGAGTTAAATTGTGTTTTATTTTATGACATTCCGACTTTGATATTGATAAACATACTTTATCTAATATTCTGACTCTGATATTGATAAACATACTTTATCTAGTAGATACTCGTGAGAAGCTAAATTGGTGATATGATAATTTATTGAATTTTGTCTATGAGAGGCTTGTTTGATAATGCTATCCCTTAAATTGAGGTCATGAATGACTTGTTGATGATCAAAATAATTGTTGAAATAATGCCTGTGAGAGATCCAAAATACCGGTAAATGAAAGATCTTAATCCAAAATAATAATGTGATTGACTAGAATGCCTTGAGTAAAGAAAGCTTCTGATATACCTTGATACAAGTTGAAAAGTGAAAGATGAATACTTATTGAAAGCTGAAAAGTGCAAAGATTGTCAGTAGCAATGTGGCCGACGTTAAATTTTGATATTGCTCCTTATTGATTTCTCAAGCAATGTGACCAACGTTAAATTCTGGTATTGCTATCTTATTGATTCCTCAACAATGTGACTAACGTTAAATTTTGGTATTGCTACCTTATTGATTTCTCAAGTGATGTGACCGACGTTAAATTTCGGTATTGCTACCTTATTAATTTCTCAAGTAATGTGACCGATGTTAAATTTCAGTATATCTATTTTATTGATTTCTCAAGCAATATGATTGATGTTAATTTCAATATTATTATGAGACGTAATTGGATTGGATGCCATGAGTTGGCATGGTGGCAGTAGTAGTAGTAGTAGTAGTAAAGTGATCCAAAGTGATAAATCCAATGAATAATTTCAAAGAAATGATTTTGAAGTTTCATTAATTGAATTAATCCTTCTCCGATAGTATCTATAAGGTTTACTAATGAGATTGACTTCTCTTTTGTGTTTTACTGAGATGTGAGTTGACTTGTACTCCCCTACTTGATTGTATTCTTTAGATTGATTGTGTTACATGAGAAAATTGAAGGAAAGGTGTCTTTTAAATCTTGAATAAGGAAAGGTGTCTTTTAAGTCTTGAATGAAGGATTGGTAACATTGACCAACTTAAAGGGTCAAACATCATTAGGAAACTTGATTAAGTGAATTGTGAACTTGATTAATATTTTCAAAACTTTCTAATCTTTTCAAAAATACAAATCAACCCAACCCACACCCCTCTTCAATCCAAATCAATGTCTCTCTCCTCTCTCTCTCGACAGCTTCTCTCAACTCTTTCCCAACCAACAGTTTTGTAAATTTCTCCTTTCAATCCTCGGCGACTTCAGCCTTCGACGATAAATAGTTGAGCTTTGAGTTCCTTTTCGACTTTAACTTTCAATCGATGTGATAGCCTTGCTCTCTGACCACAACAACTTCAAATTCTTTAACCTTCAATCGACGTGACAACCTTGCTCTCCTGCACAACAGTTTTAAATTTTTCATCGTTCCTTTTCTTCTTCACAGGTAAAAAATTATGGCCTTTTTAGTTTTGAAAAAAATGAGGAACTTGAGCCAACTTCTCTTATATATTGGTTAACAATTTCAATATTTGTTGCTTTAATTTGAAATGCGGTCTGAATAAAATCCTAAATTTTTATATGTCTTCTCTTCTCTTTTCGAAGTCAATTATGATTTTTTATTGTTTATTATATTTATTTGAAGTTTGATTTTTGTTGTTTGTGTTTATACAAATAAAACAACGATTTGAATTGATTTGTTCTGTTCTTGTTCTTGGTAAAAATGGTGATATTGCTGTCTTTCTGTTGAACAAAATCGTGCTACTATTTTTTATTTTCTCGAACAGATTATCCATCTACTGCAACATATTAACCATCTAATGGAACAAATTTATCATATGATGCAACAGATTAACCATCTAATGCAACTGAGAAACCATCAAATTAAAATTCTGATGCAACAGATTAATCATCCGATACAACAGAGAAACCATTGAATAAAAAATCTGATGCAATAAATTTAACATATGATGCAACAGTTTAACTAGCTAATGCAACAGATTAACCATGTCGCAACAGATTAATCATCGGATAAAAAATCTGATGCAACAGATTAACTATCTGATGCAATGGAGGAACTATCGGATTTAAGATCTAATGCAACAAATGAACCTTCTGTTGGATAAAATCCTATCAAATCTTCCAACAGGACATGTCCAAGACTTAATTTTTCCAGCTGATCATTCATCTGTCATGACAGATGACTCTTCTGTTGGAAGAAATCTAAATAATATTGACCGTTGATAACTATTCCAATAGATCACTCATGTGTTGCAACAGATGTGTGACCTGTTGCATAGACCATTCATTTTTCTCAACGGATGAGTGATATGTTTTGTATTATCATAACAAATTACTCAGCCATTGCTGCAGGTTAGTTAACTGCTCCGACAGATCACTTATATGTTGCAATAGATATGTGATCTATTGCACAGATCATTTATCTTTCTCAACAGATGAGTGATATATTTTGTATTATCGTAACAGATTACTCAGCCGTTGTTACAGGTTATTTAACTGTTCTAACAGATTACTCATATGTTACAACAGATGATGTTGTAACAGATATGTGATTTACTGCACAGACCATTCATTTTCTCAACAGATGAGTGATATGTTTTGTTTGTTGCAACAAATTACTCATCTGTTGCGACAGATTATTTAACTATTCCAACAGATTACTCATATATTGCAATAATGTGTGATTTATTGCACAAACCATTCATCTGTCTTAAAAAATGAGTGATATGTTTTGTATTATTGCAACAGATTACTCATCTGCTGCAACAAGTTGGTTATATGTTGCAAAAGATATACTACCTGGTGCAATAAATCAGTGATCTGTTGGAACTGTTATTTTACTGTTTTGCTCATTTGATTTACTGTTATCCTTTTTAATGATACACTAATTAACTATAATATATTTTTTTATGTTACTATTAATTTTAGATAATATGGCTCCTAAAAGAACAGAAACCGAATCAAGTCCAAGTAAAGGAACAAGTGAAGCAGCTAGGCTACATCCACCACTCTATGAGGTTGCTTTACAAGTGTTGACACCCAATTTTTTCTCTCCGTGCCTAAAATTAACGTCTTCAAGCTTTTTGTTCTTAAAAGGGAACGATGCATAATTTTCACACCTTTTTACAATTGTTTGATAAATTATTGATTATTATCCTTTCTTTAGGATTTTAATTAATTTTTTGTTATATTTTTATTTTTTATAATTTATTAATAATTTTTTTAATTTTAGGATTTTTATCAATTCATTATCGTTCTTAACATTTTACAATCACCCACACACGTGCACGACATGACGTTATATATATATATATATTACAATATTTTTAAATTAATTATATTTTAATATTCTTTATATTTTTTAATTCAACATCTATATTTTATAGTCCGCAAACACTGATTCGGATCAATTATTTTTGTGCAGTATAATAATTTGATGTCTTATTACATCCGACAACGACTATACAATAATGTCTTATCACGTCCGACAATGACCACTCAGTGTTGTCTTGTCACATCTGACCATGACCACTCAATGACACTACCCTTTGGACAATAACTCTATCCATTGGTCAAAAGGATGAACATCTTTTGGTCAATAGCTTAAGAACAAAAGGATGTGCTATTATAAAAAAGGGGGGGGGGGGGGACACCCCTTTATCCATTGGATAATAGGAGTGCCCAATTTTATTATAAATAGGCAAGGATGGAAGACAATTTTATTCATCTTTTCTCTCTACACACACATTTTCATACACCCACACATATTTTTTCTCTCAATCAAATACATACACAAAAAAAAAAAACACAAGAAAAAATCTTTTCTTATTTTTCATTTTCTCTCCCAAAAATACACAAATGCATATGCACATTTTTTAATCGCACACACATTATATTCTTCTTTCTCCCCTCTCTCAAGAATAAACAAATACACACAAATTTTTTCTCTTTTTTCTCTCTCTTAAACACACAAAAAACACGCATATATACATAAAATAAAATAAATTTTGCTTCCTATTTTGGTGAAATTCCACCATTTTTACTAGGGATTATGTTGGTTACATTTATATATATATATATATATATTTCTCAAGTGTTGTTGTTGCTATTCATATTTTCTTACTGTTCATGGCCGAAACTTTGTGTCCCAGTGACTTTCTTTCCTTTATCCATTTTCATCAATCTTCGTTATATTTTTTAAGGGTTTTATTGATTGATATTTTATGTGAATTTATTTTCGTATTTCTTTGTTTATGGATGCTTAATGATGGTTATTGTCACTTCTCAGTGAATGTTCACATTTTTTAATCATGTTTGAACTATTATTTCTATTTTATTACATTACTCTGTTATACAATTAAGAGTTTTACTCTATTTTTGTTATTTTCAATTACTTCGTCATGGCTACATCATTTTATTCATTAACTTCGAACTTTTTGTCATTTTATTAATTTAATCATTGATAATAGTTTGAATTGCTATGCATGATTTTGATATGCGTTCAGTGACTTTGTTAATTTTTCGTTATTTTTTATTGTTATTAAATACCATTAATTATTTGGCCGATGAAAATATCTATCCGTCGGATACTTGAGGCCACTCCATTACAAATGACGGATTTTATTTTCAAAAGATTACTATTTTATATCAAAATAAATGCTTGGCCAATGACATTATCTCTCCGTCGGATACTTTAGGCCACCCTGTGACAAAAGACGGATTTTTATTTCTCAAAGTTTACTTATTTACATCAAAAATAAATGCTTGGCCAATGACATTATCTTTCCGTCGGATACTTGAGGCCGCCCCATTACAAAGACGGACTTTATTTTTATCAAGTTTATTTATTCATATCAAGTATCAATACAATGGCCGATGAAAAATTATTATTATGAGGCCTCCGTAAATAAAAGACGGACTTTACGTGTACAAATACGTAATAAAATAAATATTTTGGGCGATGATGAAACTTTATAACAACACAAGATTTTACAATTCATATCTTGGCAAGACCATTTAGGACGGCCAATTAATTGAGCAACCACTTCGTTGCAACACGATTTAGGATGGTCAATTAATTGAGCAACCATTTCGCAGTCATGACATTATCTGAGCCCACTTTTTAATAAAAAATATATTTTTAAATATTTATATGCATACATAATTGTTCACTTTATTTTGATTATTTTATTTGTTACTAATATTCTTTTTTTAAGTGTTTATACATGTTATTTTGAAATATTCGTCGGGAGTTGCAGTTAAAGGGGCCCTTAAATTTTATATTGTATTTTATATTCTCACACTTGTACAAATAGCGAAAAAAAAAAGTAAAAATTTTACTTTTTAGGTGTCGGACGGGGATATTCTTTATTTACATAATTTCATCAATTTTAGGCAAAACTTAGGCCGTTAATATTTACATAAATAATTAAGTTAATCAACTAATTCACATTCACATATTACATAGCTCTCTTTTAAAAAATGAATTTATATTTTCCTTTGTGATTTTTGATTAAAAAATAGTTTTCCTTTTTAGTATATAAAACATGCTTTTTTTTTTTTTTATACATTACAAAAAATGTTTTTTCCTTTTACATGAAATCTTTATATTTTTATACATACTTTTGTACATATTTTCATAACAATAAACTTATTTATATATTTAATACACATACAGCTTTATATTATTTATACCTGCTCCCTCTTTGATAAATTTAGTCTAGCCGGGTACCATACTCTTGGATTCTGAAGGATGCCTAACCCTTTTCCTTCGGAATAACTTGAACCCTTACCTAGAATCTAAACTGGTTTCGTAAACTAAAACACAAGTCATGCATTTTAATAAATAAAAAAGGGTTTTCCTCATTTCCCTTAAAATAGGGTGGCGACTCTGTACAATTTTCATTCTTTTAGAATCCATAACGTCGTGGTCATTTTGACCTCAGGTAAAAATAGGGCGTGATAGAATGGTGACTCCGCTGGGGGTGAGGAGACGTTCAAACCATGATCAACTCGATTTTCAATCGAGGGAAGTATTTTTACATTTTTTGTTTATGATTAAATTCTTTACCTATTACACTGCAAATTATGTGAATTTGCTCATAAATTCTTTACATTTTTTTTTTTTATCATGCTTAGTTTAGGATAATTATGCTTTATTATGTTATTTGTTTTACATATTTTTATATTATGCTATGTGTGAAAGGAAGCAAGCCAAATCCAAACTTGCGTTCCTTATTTGTTTGAATAACACTACTTGTTACTGCTTTATCACTTCTATTTTTCTATCGAGTCTTTGGCCGAACACAATTCACACACTGTGGTACACGCGAGGGGTGTACTGCACTCCTCCGAACCTTCTTTGGATTCCTTAGTTTCAGCGTTGGTGCAGTTAGGTTAGTGCACCTTCTAGCAAATATTCAGTCCCACTCTTGAACATTTAGGGAAAAATCCTACTCTAGTAATAGGTCATATTGCATATACCTTAGGCGGGATGGTCCAAGGTATCGTCTTCGCAACTAGGAAGCCACCCTTTCTTCAGAAGGTTATGAAACCTTTATGACATATTTTGTGTTAGAACTGATTCAGATAATACAGAAATCGAACATTAATGGATTCAGAACAATCAAATTGGCCTTGTTTTTCTCTTCCTTCATTCGACATCATTTTCACGTCAATAGACATAAAGTATTACCCAAACTAGCCAACATTTGACACCATTTTCACGAATACAGAGTGTTGTTAACACTCCGCTTCAAAAATATCTTTTTCAGAGTCCATGAAAGCCGAATGTTCTAAAAATGCTTTGCTTTCGTTCGACTTTCTCTTCAAGTCTGCAGATAGGAATGTCACTAAAAACTCCACTTACGTCTAACTTTTTATTTTTTTGATCCAAACTAGAGTGGAATGTCGTCAAGCATTCTTCCAATGTTTGATTTTTTTTTTCTGGTCAACAGACGTAGAATATTATTTAAAACTCTACAATTATTTGACACCCTTCTTCAAAACAATGAATGTGGAATATTATTCGTCTTCACCCACTTCTAACTCTTTCCAGCCAATGAGCTTAAGGCATCGTTGATACTTCTCCTTTGTTTGATATCTCTAACACAAGATCCTCATTCATCAATAATGATACTTGAGATACTCACTCTTTTAAAGGCATCATTTTAACCCGCTTCTATCAATTCTTATCGACTATATAGGCCTCTTTTAGCCGCCCTTGTTGGATACATTCCCTCTTCAAGAAAACTTAAAATTGTTCTATACCCAAAATGTGTCAAAATCTAGATTCATCTATATCAGTTTGTTTGGACGAAGGCCTACCTCTGGCAAAATGAGGCTCCACAATATAACATACGCTTACTCGACGTTGTCTAAATGTGCTTGTCTATCGACATTAACTAACTCTTGAACTTTCATTTGTGTTTGCATTATTCCCCGATAGAGGTTGTATTTGTCAATCGATAGAACTAGCCGACTTAAGATATATAATGAACACCAATACCGTCGACCCGACCAGAAGTGCTCCAACGCTGGCAAATGTATCAGGAATTTTCAAAAGACAAGATAATGAACGTATGCTTCTTTTGGAGCAACAACTCGAGACGTTAAGAGGAGAACTACACCAAGGAAAGGATCCCACACATCCATCCACGGCTACTCTACCGCACCCTCCTAATTTTTAATCTCTAGAAACTCCAATGCCTAAATGCTATTAGTCAGTACAACTCCCACAATGACTGTTGGTTTAACAAATCCCTCATTCTCGTTCACACTCATCACCTTCCATAAATTTCTTCATTGCACCCCACATCCAAATATTATCACATCTGCTCGTGATATTCAACGAACAAATCACGCTACCTTTCAAGAATAATATATTTCTCCAATGTGCGTGACTGAGACACTCGTTTTCACCATGCCTGCTAAAAGTAGGCTTCCGATAAGTATAAGGACAAAAAGAGGGGAATGACAAAATCATAAATGAGCTTCGTAATCTCAAGCGAGCGATGAAACAGATCTAAGAAACTTAAGTCAGCAATCACTTGGACTATGAAGATTTATGTATCTATCCAGATGTTGATTTTCCAATCGGGTTCAAGCCACCTAAGTTTGACTTGTTTTATGGAACCGGGGATCCTCATACTCATTTAAGAGCGTATTGTGATAAATTGGTAAGAATTGGAAAAAAATGAGAAGCTCATAATGAAGTTGTTCAGTAGAAGTTTTTCTGGTGAGGCTCTCACTTGGTACACCAAACAAGACCCTTGTCATTGGCGTAAATAGAGCGATATGGCTGAAATCTTTATGAATCGTTTCAAGTTTAATATAGAAATTGTACCTGATCGACTTTCCCTCATCAATATACAAAAGAAGTCCTCTGAATCCTTCCAGGAATATGCTCGGTGATTGAGATCTGAGGCGGAAAAGGTTCAACCACCAATGAACGAAAGTGAATTAATGAAGTATTTTATCCCCAGTCAAAAGGGTGTCTATTTTGAAAAGATAATGTCTACATTGGGGCAGAAGTTTGCTGATTGTGTCAAAATGGGGAATTTTAGAGAAGAGGCGATTCACTCTGGAAAGATTAAGTTGGAAAATAACTCGAGCAAGTCTACTCAGTTAGAGTCCTTCGAAGGAGCCAAGGAGGAGAATGAAGAAGAAATATTTGTTATGATACCACATCATTCAATACCTGAATCATCCCAATTACTTCAAAGTCCTGATAATGAACTGATGCAACTATCGAATCATACATTTCATCATGCCTATAATATCCAACAAAATTGCCTTTAACCCCAAGCTTCCACATACCAAATCCACCACAACCATGCGTACCAATCCAATTGTCAGTTTATCAAAATCCGATACCTTTTGCTCTAAGACAAAATTCAAAGGGTAAGCGCAATTGAAGCTGCACTCAATTTATTGAACAATTGGCACTTTTTGAGAGACTAAGAGCTGTAAATTTACTGCGACCGGAGTTGGCGAAGATTCCTAATCCATTACCTAAATGGTTCGATGAAACAAAGCGATGTGCTTTCCACTCTGGAGTTTCGGGGCACGATACTGGAGATTGTAATAGGTTAAGGAATAGAATTGAGTACTTGATCTAGGACGGGGTAATCCAATGTGTCGAAGAGAAACCAAATGCAAATAATGATTCGGTGCCCAATCATGAAAATAGAGGAGTGTATATGACGTGAGAGACACCATCCTCCACGTCGATCCAGCGGGGCCTTCATATAAGCCACTCTACAAAGAAGCTCTAACTTTGCAGAGAATACAATATACACGAATCCAAGTTGATCGACTCAGAGACAATAAATAGAGTCCTATATTTGAAGGCATAGGATATCCTCTAATTATCATGTATCAGAACTACGTTCTGACCTGATTTATCATGGTGAGATACGTAGGTAACCCTCATCGGGTTCGGTCATACTTAAGTAGAATCATTTCTCCTTTTGTAGTTGGAACTACGTGTGACCTGATTTCCCTCGGCGGGATATGTAGGCAGCCTATATAAGGCTCGGTCCCTTTATAATACAAAATTCTATTTTTTCCTAAGGACGAGCAAAACTTGAACATGATGGTATCCAGAAAACCCGACACAATCCATCAAGACTATCCCAAGATATGCAGCAAAGAATTATCGAGAAAGTCTCTCCAAGAAACTAGGGCAAAATTTTGAAGAACGTTTCGAAAATCAATGAAGGCTAGGACGTTCAACTTGGAAATGTTACAATCAAGGTTGATTTGTACCAAATAATGCAAGACATCATTAGAGCTACAAGACATCAACGGGGTATGAATTGACTACAATATCGAGAGAAATGCACCAAGGGCCAATACAGAAGACACTTTCACCACTTAACCAAAGATCTTTTCTACAATATTGTTAAAAGATTCTATCAATACAAATGCTCCAAAATCACATCGATGATCAGCGCAAGATCAAACACTCGTTACTTCAGTCATAAGAAGGTCAACCAAATCTTCAGGAGAATTTCTAAAATATGCTTAAAAGCGTTCAAGCTTGGATTATGACTATCAATTGAGGATATCAACATTCAATATCTATTGACACGTGAGATAGAATACATTGGTGTCGAGGATATCTCATCATCCTATGAATCAGCATCTGAATTCATTAAAAGCACATGATTCGTCTTTAAGTCGCTATTTGAAAGCGAACGTCATATGAGATTTCCTTGAAATTGATAATTTGAGGATCATCTATAAGTCATATTATTTGAAATAAGATAGTGTGCAAGATTACCTCTAAGTTGACAGTCCATAGGTCATTCGTAAGCTGCAATAACATCCTAACCGATAGTATTCAAGGTTACCCAAAAATTGATAGTCCGAAGGTTATCCATAAGTCACAACTAAATCCTTACCGGAGAATATGCAATATCATCAAATTGGTATGTCCAAGGGTTCTCTATAAGCCGCGTCATATCCAAGATCGATTATGTGCAGGATTACCCAAGGACTAACAATTTGAAAGATATCTATAAGTCATATTGTGTCCAAGGTTGGATGATATGCAGGAACACCTGAAAGCTAGCAATTGGAGAGATATCTGTAAGTCATCTCTTATCCAAAGTCAGATAATGTGCAGGATTTCCTAAAGGCTAGCAATTCAAAGGATATCTATAAGTCCCCTCGTATCCAACATCAAATAATGCACAAGATAATCCAAAGATTGACTATTCAAGAGGAATCTATAAGTCGTGTTGATACAAAAGATGCGTAAGACTTATCCGAGATCATATGCGAAGAATTATTGGCAATAACCAGAGAGGTCATCATTCCACAAGCATTATGGGTGACTTAAAAGGGTTACCGCATCAACGCAAGATTACACGGTCGCGGGGACCCTTCTTCATAAAGTGTCATCGGTGTCCAAAAAAGGCACCAAAAGGGTTGTTGTGTCTGTTGTTGCAAGTTATTTCTTTTCAAATAGGTACACAAAAGGACGACTGTAGTGGACCCCAAAAGAGTTCATATACAAAGACGCCCACAAAATAAAGAGACTATCAATAAGACACCTAAGAAATATTCAGAGTCTACGCAGAGAAGACTCACGCGTGTACCCAAGCCTCTTGCTTTCATCAAAATGCAAGTCTGCGAGACTACATATGAAGATAGCTTATACAACACGTTCAGCTTATACAACGCGTTCACTACTCTTTCCGCTCAAAACCCTGACATGAAAAACATTGAGATGCAAATCTCAATGCTTGATAGACTCCAACAACTTACAAAAGCATCACTCAAATTAAGAAATTCTTTGATGTTAATCGTTGGCATAAGAAAAATCCATAAGATGTTGATGACTCATACATAAAAGGCACCGCTTCAGCAAATGGCCAAATGATCTTTCCAAAGCAAGCTCATGATTATCAACCTTACCATTCTCCACATACCCACCCTTATGGACAAATTTTTCTTGATTCCCCTCACACGAAACTACGTTTGACTTGATTCCTATTCTAGGATATGTAGGCAGCTTAAGTTAGGCTCATATCAACAACATAATCTTTTACATCTTTTCAAATTTCATTTATCATCTCAAGGCACAACAACCACATCACTTTGATGGAATTACGAAAGTGAAGATTAAGATGGAGAAAGTTCCCACCAGAAGACATACTAGTATAAGCACATTATGTGGAGTTAGGAAGTGTCACTACTCCTAATCCCAAATAGATTATCGATTGTCGAAAGATTGAAGGATGAGATAGCTGCTAGGCCGAGTTCTCGATCAACACAAAATCAACATCCCCTCCCCAAACTAAGAAACTTTCTTTGAGCGCAGGTACAACATCGATACAACAAAGGTTCAAACATCTTGAAAGCCTAAATACTGCCTCACCATCACAAACTGAGAATCCAAGTGTTGTCAATTTATCCATAATTATTCCAAGACACTAAAGAATCTTCTCGAATTTTTCAGGTCATAATAATGCTCAAGGAGGCACGTGTCAAGTATCTTACAACATTCCATCAGAAACTCAACATCACATCTCTATCACAAGCTAGGAAGTCAGGTTTTATCAATTCATTCGCTAATACTTTCTAACTCAAAAAGAAATTTCTTGATTTTTTGCAGGTTGCATTAAAGGGATATCCTCATTAAGACTCGGTCATCAAGTACTAACAGATGTTCACAAAACTCTAAGATAACACAGGGCAGTCCACCCCAAATAATAGGACAGATTAGTCTACCCCGAACAACAGGACAGAGTAGTTCGCCCCGAACAATAGGACAAAGCAGTCTGCCCCGAACAATAGGACAGAGAAAGTCCGCCCCGAACAATAGGACAGGGCACGCCCGCCCCCAATAATAGGGCATATAATGCAACTTTCACTTCCTCAACAAGCATTTCAGCCGACGGACGCTATTTACATTTCAGCCGATAAAGGCTATTTACATTTCAACCAGCGGAGGCTATTTAAATTTCAGCCGGTGGAGGCTATTTATATTTCAGCCTGCGGAGGCTATTTATATTTCAGCCAGCAGAGGCTATTTACATTTCAGCCGACGGAGGCTATTTACATTTCAGCAATTGCTCCGCCGCCAGAGGCTATTTAAATTTCGGCTGATAGAGGCTATTTATATTTCATCAACTGCTCAGCCGACGGAGGCTATTTACATTTCAGTTATCACCCTTCCAGGCGGATTGCCTTCAAAAAAGAGACAATACTAGAACATGCAGTACAACGTGGAACTATCTTCTTAGCAACAAACTGGGCATGCTAGCGGAATATCAGGGATCCCTAGTTACGTCAGGAATTTTAGCGAAGAAAATCAACTCAACTCGACCCAAAACTCTCATTTTTATAATCATTATTATCATTACTCAATGTCTTCTTAATCCGATACTGGGGCAATCTTTGAAAATTCGCAATTTCTCTTTCGCTCAAAGTCCCCAGCAAATATTGCTATCCGACATCTACTCATTTCCATCTATCCAAACAGTCAATTTTGGAACAAGCACCCGTATTCATTCCATTCGTGTTAAAATCTTTGTTGTCATCCTTGAAGGAACCCAGTGTCACCATAACTCTACACTAAGGCAAATTTTGATATTGCTGTGATTCGAATTATAGTGACCTGATTCTCGTAACACTCGAGATATTTAGGAAGCTCTGTGCAAAGTTCGATCGTCACAACCGCAATCATTCTTTCTCCCCAGCAAGTACACAATCTTGCGTCTCTAGTATCTCACAGGGGCAATTTTGAAAGGGGCATCGACAATAGATGAACACTTTTGTTTCCAATTAGTCCTTCTCCCAATAATCATTTTGCATGATCTCTCACCCTTAACAATAGGGCGATTTGCTTAAATTTTTTGAACTACATTGACCTGATCCTCATACAGCTCGAGGTATGTAGGTAACTTTAAATTGAAGTTCGATCGAATTTTATTCAAATCATTTTTGTCGAGCAAAATTGGCTATACGTCAACGTTTTCATTTGAAGACTTCTACATCGTCCTCAAATGAAAAGGGGCAACTGCTGACACCCAATTATTTCTCTCTGTGCCTTAAATTAACGTCTTCAGGCTTTTTGTTTGTTAAAGGGCATGAAGCATAATTTTCACATCTTTTTACAATTATTTGATAAATTATTGATAATTATCCTTTTTTTAGGATTTTAAACAATTTTTTGTCATATTTTTATTTTTTATAATTTATTAATAATTTTTCTAATTTTAGGATTTTTATCAATTCATTATCGTTCTTAACATTTTACAATCACCCGTACACGTGCACGACATGACGTTATAT
>NC_061111.1:203487182-203497297 GCF_002878395.1 Capsicum annuum | reverse complement strand
TTTACATTATTTTTAAATTAATTATAATTTAATAATTTTAATATTCTCTAAATTTTTCCTTCAACATCTATTTTTTACAGTCTGCAAATGCTGAGTCGGATCAATTATTTTTGTGCAGTATAATAATTCGATGTCTTATCACATCTGACAATGACTACAGAATAGTGTCTTGTCACGTTCGACAATGACCACTCAGTGTTGTCTTGTCACATCTGACAATGACCACTCAATGACACTACCCTTTGGACAATAACTCTATTCATTGGTCAAAAGGACGAACATCCTTTGGTCAATATCTTAAGAACTAAAGGATGTGCTATTATAAAAAGAGAGGACACCCCTTTATCCATTGGATAATAGGAGTGCCCAATTTTATTATAAATAGGCAAGGATGGAAGACAATTTTATTCATCTTTTCTCTCTACACACACATTTTCATACACCCACACATATTTTTTTTTCTCTCTCTCAAATACAACACAAAAAAAAACATAAGAAAAAATCTTTCCTTATTTTTTATTTTCTCTCCCAAAAATACACAAATGCATATGCACATTTTTTAATCACACACACATTATATTCTTCTTTCTCCCCTCTCTCAAGAATAAACAAATACACATAATTTTTTTCTCCTTTTTCTCTCTCTGAAACACACAAAAAACACACATATACACATAAAATAAAATAAATTTTTGCTCCCTATTTTGGTGAAATTCTACCATTTTTACTAGGGATTATGTTGGTTACATTTATATATATATATATATATATATATATATTTCTCAAGTGTTGTTGTTGCTATTCATATTTTCTTACTGTTCATGGCCGAAACTTTGTGTCCCAGTGACTTTCTTTCCTTTATCCATTTCCATCAATCTTCGTTATATTTTTTAAGGGTTTTGTTGATTGATATTTTATGTGAATTTATTTACGTATTTCTTTGTTTATGGATGCTTAATGATGGTTATTGTCACTTCTCAGTGAATGTTCACATTTTTCAATCATGTTTGAACTATCATTTCTATTTTATTACATTACTCTGTTATACAATTAAGAGTTTTACTCTATTTTTGTTATTTTCAATTACTTCGTCATGGCTACATCATTTTATTCATTAACTTTGACCTTTTTGTCATTTTATTATTTTAATCATTGATAATCGTTTGAATTGCTATGTATGATTTTGCTATGCGTTAAATGACTTTGGTAATTTTTCGTCATTTTTTATTGTTATTAAATACCATTAATTATTTGGCCGATGAAAATATCTATCCGTCGGATACTTGAGGCCACTCCATTACAAATGACGGCTTTTATTTTCAAAAGATTACTATTTTATATCAAAATAAATGCTTGGCCAATGACATTATCTCTCCGTCGGATACTTGAGGTCACCCTGTGACAAAAGACGGATTTTTATTTCTCAAAGTTTACTTATTTACATCAAAAATAAATGCTTGGTCAATGACATTATCTTTCCGTCGGATACTTGAGGCCACCCCATTACAAAGACGGACTTTATTTTTATCAAGTTTATTTATTCATATCAAGTATCAATACAATGGCCGATGAAAAATTATTATTATGAGGCCTCCGTAAATAAAAGACGGACTTTACGTGTACAAATACGTAATAAAATAAATATTTTGGGCGATGATGAAACTTTATAACAACACAAGATTTTACAATTCATATCTTGGCAAGACCATTTAGGACGGCCTATTAATTGAGCAACCACTTCGTTGCAACACGATTTAGGATGGTCAATTAATTGAGCAACCATTTCGCAGTCATGACATTATCTGAGCCCACTTTTTAATAAAAAATATATTTTTAAATATTTATGTGCATACATACTTGTTCAATTCATTTTGATTATTTTATTTGTTACTAATATTCTTTTTTTAAGTGTTTATACATGTTATTTTGAAATATTCGTCGGGAGTTGCAGTCAAAGGGGCCCTTAAATTTTATATTGTATTTTATATTCTCACACTTGTACAAATAACGAAAAAAATAGTAAAAATTTTACTTTTTGGGTGCCGGACGAGGATATTCTTTATTTACATAATTTCATCAATTTTAGGCAAAACTTAGGCCGTTAATATTTACATAAAATAATTAAGTTAATCAACTAATTCACATTCACATATTACATAGCTCTCTTTTAAAAAAATGAATTTATATTTTCCTTTGTGATTTTTGATTAAAAAATACTTTTCCTTTTTAGTATATAAAAGATACTTTTCTTTTTTTTTAACGTTACAAAAAATATTTTTTCCTTTTACATGAAATCTTTATATTTTTATACATACTTTTGTACATATTTTCATAATAATAAACTTATTTATATATTTAATACACATACAGCTTTATATTATTTAAATATTTATACCTCCTCCCTCTTTGATAAATCTAGTCTAGCCGGGTACCATACTCTTGGATTCTGAAGGATGCCTAACCCTTTTCCTTCGGAATAACTTGAATCCTTACCTAGAATCTAAACTGGTTTCGTAGACTAAAACACAAGTCATAAATTTTAATACATAAAAAAGGGTTTTCCTCATTTCCCTTAAAATAAGGTGGCAACTCCGTACAATTTTCATTCTTTTAGAATCCATAACGTCGTGCTCCTTTTGACCTCAGGTAAAAATAGGGCACGACAACAAGCATTATCTCAATCAGGAGCATAATATGATGAATACGGGGAGGAGGAATGTTTCAAAAGAGATGATCCAAATGCTAATAGCCCTTCCACCAAAGAGTTCATCAAAACCTTCAGCATTGATTGTTATCCTGTGAGAATGTAGTAGATGGTACCACAGATTTAACGGGTGATTTTATGGTTAAGTCAGCTATGGGTAAATCTTTCAACACCTTCATAAAAATACTTCAAGAACAAAATTGGATGCTTATTTTAGGGATAGCTGCTTTGAAAAATATCTTGATTTGCCGGAGGACAACAATGCTCGTTTCCAAATGAAAATGATATATGAACTTCTCAAGCGTAGGTTTATGTATGAAAATAAAGATAAGATGGATGAGGTGTGGATAAATTACTGTGGCGTGCCTGTTTGTGTTGGTTGGAAGGAGTCTGCCATAGTTACTAGACTAAAATGTTATCTTCCTTCTCAAGTTATACCTATTCTAACCCCCTACAAAAACATTCCGCACACGCAAGAAAGGGAAAAACAAGTCATGTGATCATGATGACCTAGTGTCCATTGTTGGTCCAAGCTTCAAAAACAAAAATTTAACAGAAGTGTTGAAAGGTAAAGGACTTTCAAAGAAGCACAAGCAGTCATTGTGGTTGATTTGGTTTGTACATAATATTCTTTGGGCGAAACACTTTAACAACAACATATGCGTTGGTTTAATAAAGCTCTCCGATGATCTTGAGGCGTTTAACAGCTATCCTTGGGGTTATGAAAGCTTCAAAATAACTGTCAAATATTTGTTGACTCTGTTAGCGCCAAAGACAGTCAACTTATATGGCTTTCCATGGGATTCCATGGTAAATGTTTCTCTTTTTTATTATGATACCATTCATTTATTTTACTCAATAATGATTTTAACTTATTGACGTTATTTTATAGGCTTGGACGTTTGAAGCCATTCCTTATTTGAGACAACAAGTGAACTACCAGAAAGAAGTTCTCTGTCTAAGAATCTTGAGATGGTTGTCGGTCAAAACTGATAAAAATGCAAAATTTCTTGATCTCTTCAACCCCCAAAGGATGTAATAAGTATAATTATGATTAAGTTTTTGTTTTAATTTATGATTTTTTTTTGAATGATCTAATCATCATTCTAATATATATAATGATTTATGTTAGATTGTGCATCCGTCGCTAGTTTCGATCAATCGAGAGTTAAAGATGTCGTTTTTTCTTACTTTACGGTCTGTATAAACTTTATCGGACCCTAAGGTCATCAACAAAATAAAAATAGAATTGTTTAGAGCAACAAACATTACAATAAAAATAATTTTGGATGGTGGGCTTGTTGTTGATGATGGTCTTAATGGTGATGGAGCTGTTGGTGATGGTAGCGGTGCTGTTGTTGGTGCTAATGATGCTCCTCTTACAGTATTTAAAACAAATCATTATGATATAATCATACTGGCTATATATATTTTTCCTCTCCTTGCGAATGTTCTGCATGCAAATGTCAAAACTGCAGGGTGAAACATGATATAGTGATTAATTTTATTAATGCATTAACTGCTTATGTAAAGGAATTGACATCTAAGAGGGGTGTCATTCCATCAAAAAAGATTTTATATCCATCCACTCCATTAGAGATTAAGGCTAAGAGGAGAAGGAAAGTGATTTCTAAGGCATTATCAAGCATCCAAAAAACTAAACTTACAACTCTTCTGCCGTGTGTTGCACTAAGCAATGTACAATATCCAAAGAAGAGCAGCACGAGCTGAAGAAGGTGAATATATATGTTTTCCAACTAACAAACAGACACATATCTATTTCAACAGATGTCACATCTGCTAAAAATTATCAAACAGATATATACATTTATTGCAACAGTTGACTAACTTGTTGCATCAGATAAAGTAACTGTTGCTACATATGTCTCGTCAGTTTTAGCAAATCAAATAGCTCTTCATACCACTTTTATTTGTACTAACAGATGACCTATCTGCTGCAACAGATGAGTCTTATGTTGTAATAAATGGTTCATCCATTGGAAATTATCATACAGGTCTACCTCATGTAGAAATTTTTGTTGATTCATTATTGTAACAAAAATATAATCTGTTTAGGATAATTTAAAATATAATGAAGACCTGTTTGATCAGTTAGAACAGATGAGTTATCCTTTTTCATATTGTTGTATCTCCGTGATTAGCATTAACCAATTCTGGCTTTTCAAGTGGATGTAGAAGCTACTGCTGAACAACATTGAAAATATGCTACTCTTTTTATGGAAATACGAAGAACAGAAAATGTAGAACCATACGTAAGCAACAATAAAGATCCATGACGGACAAAGTGGAATTCCATAGCACCGGATAAAAAACAACTTGTCCATATTGAGTAGATATTTACAGCTTAAGCCTGTCAATGTAATAACCTCACCCCTCCTTAGGAATCTTTGGCATCAATACTTAAATTGTTAATGTATTTGTTGAGATCTGTACCCATAATAATTTTTTTATATTTTATTTATTCGTTGATTTATTTTATCTAATTTCTTAGGGTTCGATTTATTTTATTTTGTCTATGAATTTTATTTTTTCCTTAGATTTTAACTTATTAATTGAAATGGAATATGAGATTCAAATATTGCAACAGATAACGTATCTATTGCAACAGACGATACATCTATTGGAAAATATCTAACAACTTTAGACATATGTTGTAACAGGTAGGTAATCTATTGGAATTTATCAAATAGGTCTTCCCACTGTTGCAACAGATAGACTTAGATAGAAACATCGACATAATTCAGCAGATGACAACCTATTACAATAGATAAACTATATGTCAGAACAGGTAGAATATTTGTTACAACGGATGGAGAATCTGTTGCATTATAAAAATTCAACTTTGATTGGACATAAAAAATTGCCACTACATGTAAAAAATGAAAGTGAATTGAAATAAAAAAGGCGAAACCCATCGACAGTGTTTAGTTCAAACACTTAAAATAAAATAGGCATCAAGTAGACAATGTTCATTTTAAACACGTAAAGTAAAATAGGCACCAAATGTGTCAGTTTGGCACTTTTTGCTGACTTGGTGTCTTATTTGCCCCCTACGGTTATTTTTTCTCCATTGTCTTATATATTCATCTTCTTCTTAAAATTTAACCCTAAATTCCCAAATCTTCTTCTTCATCGTTATTTTTTTTATCTATCCAAATTCTTTAAATTATTTGCATTTGGTCTTTCTTTTCTTTATCTTTTTTTTTATTTTTTCCAACTGAGCTTGACAATGTCGAGCGCATCTTCCATTATTTTTTATGATAAAGATTTTTGATATTGTAAGTGCGGTCATGAAGCTCTATTAAAGACATCTTGGACTCAACAAAATCTAGGTTGTATGTTTTTTACTTGTAAGATTTCTAAGGCAATATTTTTTTAATTTAATTAGTTGATTAATTATTGACTTGTAATTATTTTTTAATTGTGTTCTTATTTTTATAGAAATTAGGTGAATGCGATTACTTTGATTGGTACGAAGAACGACACCCTTCACAAAAAAATCGTGCAATTTGGGGTTTGTTGAAGAAAGTCAAGTCTTCTAAAGATAAACAAAATCGAGCAAGAAGATATTACATTGTTACCGTTATTGCTACTGGTTTGGTGTTGTTGGGCATATGGATATTCAAGCTTAATTGCTGAAATTTTCATGGTGGTGTATTTGTTACTAGTTTGGTGTTGTCGAGCACATAGATATTCAAGCATAATTGTTGAAAAATATCAAATAGATTTAGACATATGTTGTAAAATTTAGGTCATCTATTGGAAATTATCAATTAGGTCTTCCCACTGTTGCAACAAATTAGACTTAGATTAGATAGAAATAACATCGGCACAATGCAACAGATGACCAACCTTTTGCAACAGATAAACTATCTGCCAGAACAGATAGAATATATTTTACAACAAATTGACAATCTATTTCAATATAAAAAACTCAACTTTCATCAGAAAAAATTATTGTCACTACATGTACATGTAATTTAAAGTAAAGTGAAGTGTGAATTGAAATAAAAAGTTGTTATTTCACAGGCTCTTCTATATACACAGGCTCCAAGTGTCCAGTTAATACTCCATAAGCCCAGACCTCTTGCTGGTTTGCAAAGCATTGTTGCAAAGAAAGGTCATTGGCTTGGCCATTTATATGTCGATCAACAAACATTCGATGTATGCAAGAGCGTACGAGCTATACGGAAAAAACCGGTATCATTTTTTGGAAGGTTCAAGCCCTTGTTTCGACCTTCAAAATTCCATGATTTCTTCATCAACACTTCTGCTGGAAAATGATTCATTAACTTACTCTCCCTTAACAATATAGGGAACAACTCCATCAGTGGCTGCACGTGTAAAAAAAGATCGACCTCGTCGATAACAGGTTTGTTGCAGTCATAAACTTTGATTTTTCCCTCCTCAAGTAGTATCTCAATAGCCCAATAATGTATGTCATCCACACTCATGATTGTAAGAATCCTCTTTTCCTCGATCCAGCTCTTGTCGTATGGATTTGGCCTCTCCTCTCTAACATATTTTATCATTTCTTCTTCATCCCAGTCCAACATAGAAACTAAAAAATCAAATCCCGCGCCACAAGCTGACGTATCATTATTAAGTTGATTATAATTATCCTTGAGCTTCTTACAAAAGTCGAGGTCGATTATCCTATCGGCAATGTCATAAGATTTCTGGTACACTAATTTTCTTTTTCTGATGAAGCAGAGAATTTTGTCAACATGTTGTGATATAAAGAGTCAATTTTTAAATAGGTTAGTAATTGTTAAGATGTAACGGATGGTCCATCTGTTGCATAGGGTTCTCTGAATCAATAATCCAACGCAACTTATGCAATAGGTGGATAATAAGTTGCAACAGAACCACTACAAGTTGCACCAGAATACCTTACTGTTGTAACAGATTTCACTTCTGTTCGTAGGTTCTTCTTCATGGAGTAGATTAGAAGGCTAGGTTAGGAAAAGTAAACTTACCTTGTCCTCGTACCGCATACGCATATCTGTCATAATTTGGAAATATTGGGGGGAAAGAGAGGCGCGGGGTAGTCTGGTGCGCCTCGCTTGGCATTTTTGGCCCGTCGCAGATCCCTCTTCTCTTTGCGGCCAAGTTTCACATATATGTCCACCTTCTTGAATGGCCCCTTAACTTCAACAGCTTTTAGAGAGGGAGGAGTTTCAATTTTTTTATTTTCAACTGTAGAGTACGTTGCTAATTGGTCTTTTCTTCTTTCTATCCGCCATTGTGTATGGCTCCCTCACCTATTTGATTGGTATGACACCCCTCATGAATGATATGAGACCCCTCTTAGATTTGAATTTCTCGACAGCTTTAGAGATAGCCTCTATTTTTTCAATGAGTTTATCCTGGTTGTCCTTGCATTCTTCGCATTTTCAATGAGAACACGAAGGTGAAGAGGGGTAAGAGGGACCTGTGTAAGGGTGAGAAGGACCGTGAAAGGGGTGTTTTCAAACATATTTATTTTTTTAAGAGGGACCTATGTAAGGGTAAGAGGGACCGTGAAAGGGGTGTTTTCAAATATATTTATTTTTTCTTGAGCATCAGCATGCTCATCATCACGAGTGGTAGTAGCATCAGCATGCCTACCACCAACACCAACAACTCCACCAGAAGAAGCACACGGATCTGCCTAAGTAGGTTGGTTATGAAGAGCCTCAACATTAGGCTGACCTTGCTTAACTGCTCTTCTTATGGTCGTTGCTCCAACCAATTTCTTCTTTATTAACTTCACCGTTAGGTCTGCTATAGTATTAACATGACCTAGAGTAATAAAAAAAGGTCATCACCAACTACTGCTCGGTAGGCATGATCCATGAATGCACAATCTATGAAAAAGATAGATACATTTAAATCATATAATATAATAATTTTCACAGTTGGGTTACATGTTAACACAGTCAACTTCTGCAACAGATTAATAATATGTTGCATCAGATTACCTATTTATTACATAGTTTGCAGTGGATTGTTAATATCCATTTGAATCGAGTTCAGAGAACCAGAGCAACACATGGATAATCTGATGTAAAATATCAATCATCTATCGCAATAGATTATCAATCTGTTGCACCAAATGCACAAGACATGTAATCTATTGGGTTACATGTTATGCAATAGATGATCTGTCACAACAGATTATCCATCTGTTGCATCGGTTGGCACAGGACGGGTAATCTGTCACAACAGATGTCCTATTTGGTGCATCAGATATAACATCTGTTGCACCGGATATAACATCTGTTCAATATCTTTCATTGAGTATAATTATTTTACTTGAATAAGACATACTGCATCATCCGGAGGGTTAAAGAGATTAGCCTCCTTAATTTTGGGTTGTTCTTTGTAGCCAACCACCTAAACATCCTTGGATGAGAAACTTTATTCGGGTAATCTATTACCTGCTTTCAGAGGAGGAGAATGGCTTCAAATTCCCAAGCCTATAAAATGTAAATGGGAAACAAGCAAAAAAAGTCATACTTTAATAACTATATTCACTATAAATTAATGGATGAGTAAAAATAGTGATTAATTTTACCATGAAAGCCCAAGAAAAGCCTTATAATGTGGTTGTCCCTGAGGATTGCTTTGTCTGTAAATGTTGGATAGGCAAGTAGAAGTTGTCGTATCCCCAAGGATAATTGTTGAATTTTTCAAAATCCTCAGTACGCGCCAACAAATCATCTTTTATGACAAGTAAGCACAATTGATTCGTGTACTGCTTTGGTATGGTTTTATCCCTGAGATCTGTCAACAAATCCGATGTTTTATAGCCACGTCGAGCAATGTCCAACAACCCATCTATTTTTTCCTTGCATTTGTTGGTTTTACTGCTTGCCTTGGATCTTTTGTGGGGTGTTCCCTTGGCGATAGGTGGTTCTTCTGGACGATCACATCTCAATCCCGTCACTATAGAAAACTCTCACATACCAAAACAAATCGGCATGCCACAGTAGTTGATCCAGATTTCATCCATATTTTTTTGCCCCCTCCTCCGCATCTTTATCATCCCCTTTGTACTTGATCCTGCGCTTGAGAAGACCATATACCATCCTTATTTGGAAACGGGCAGGGGGCTCTTCGGGCAGCTAAAGAAAGCATCCAAAGAAGCTCCTCTTAAAAAGTCCATCTATGTTTTCCTCCTTCATAATTTTCCTAAAATAATTAGAAATTTTCCGCAACTGACATTTAAGTACAAGTTCACCAGTTAGTTCTGCTGCAGGGTCATCTATCGGTATCGCAACTCGAAACCAGTCAATACTAATAGTTTTGAAAGTATCATGCCCAGATGTCGATATTAATTCATGCCCCATTGGAGATCCATTATCATCATGTTGATGATTATCCTCTTTCTCACTCTCTAATTCCT
>NC_061111.1:203469611-203484182 GCF_002878395.1 Capsicum annuum | reverse complement strand
CTGGTTTGATTTATTCTAATAGATGACCTATCTATTGCAATATGTCATCCATCTGTTACAACATATGACTCATCGGTTGAACATATGGGTAATCTGTTGCATCATATTGGTCATCTATTGATTCACTAAATTTTGTGTTACCCTTTTGTACAAATGGAAAATTATTTGAAAAAATCAAACCAGTAGCAAGACTGGTCTGATTTATTCCAACAGATGTACATCTGTTGTAATATGTCATCCATTTGTTGCAACAGATGCCTCATCGATTGAATAGATGGGTAATATATTGCATCAGATTGGTCATCTGTTAGTTCACTTAATTTGTGTTACTCTTTTGTAATGTTCTTTTTGTTCTTCTCTTGTTTGACATCAAATATATTTCTCTTATTTGCAGATAAAAGAAAGTGAAGCTGGATCCACTTTCACCCAACTAGCATTAAAGCCTAGAGTAAAGATGGGTTCGGAGGAATAATCTGCTTTCAGATGGAACCACTTCATATGTAGAAGGTATGTATTACTGATCAACCTATCGTAAAAACACACATCTAGTACAATGATTTTATGAATGTTTGTTGTTTAACTATTAGGTGTTAATCCTTCAAATAAGATATTGTATTTTACAGTTAAGATTGTTAGGTTCGAACTGGTAAGGCTGAGGGACCAAGTAGGTGGTGTCGATATGCTATTACAATTTAATGACGGTTTATGCTCATATTTTTGTGTCAAGTTCGGGGAAGGGTTCAGTTTTTAGCGGCAGTGTAAATATCCAATAGTGATTGGACCACTTTTAATGGTGCAATGGACTTCTTGAAAGGCCCCTGAAGCCTCGCACTACAGTAAACAACGATGGAATCAATAGAAATTTCCCTGGTCCAAATTATGGATGGGTTGCTGGAGGAGACTATTATACACCAGAAGATTCTTGGGAGAATACCTATGCGGGAAGGGGGAGGTTGAGAAGGCCATATATCATCTCAAACCTTATTTATGAGGAAACACAGGGTAGGAATGAAAGTGCAGGAAAATTGGCTGATGAAATTAACATGAAAAATGAAAAAATTGGATGAGCTGCAAATGTAAAAGTGTATCCAAAAATGAAAATCCATCAGTCGTTGAAGAAAAAAATTGGTCAAGAGGACTGGAGTTGGTCACTTTGCAAGAGACTGCAACTAGCGAGGATGGCCTCAATGAAGACCCATAAAATACAGGACCAGAACTCTAAGGAAGAAGCTTCGTGAGCACAAAAAGTGGTAAGATTATCTGTCAGAACTGAATCCTGAACCAACTACTCCTGAATTAAAATCCAAGGTGGCAATTTATCAAGTTAAACTTGCATCCCATGCCTCCTGTTTATGGATCTGGTCAGATCAAAGGCAGTGGAAACAACAAGGCATGGGATTTTTGCCTAACTTTAGACCTTTTTGTTTCTACTGTCATTAACCTGATCATAGCCACAAATAGAAGACATGGCATATAAGTTAGACTTTAAAAATTGATGTCTCGGCTTTCCTTATTTTTAATTCAGGATTTGTTGGTTCAGGTTTCAATTCAGACCGATAATTTTACCAATTTCCTATGCTCGTGAAGCTTTTTCCTTAGAGTTTTGGTCCTGAACTTTGTAAAAGTCTTCATTAAGTCCACGCTCGCTAGTTGCATTCCCTAGCAAAGTGTCCATTTCCAGTCTTGTTGACCATTTTTCTTTTTTCTTTAATGACTGATGGATTTTTTTATTTGGATACACTTTCACATTTGAAGCTTATCCAGTTTTTTCGTTTCTCATGTCAATTTCATTGGCCAGATTCGCTAGAAGTTCCTTACTTGCTTCCTTGTGTTTCCTCTTAAACAAGGTTTAAGATGATATATGGCCTTCTCCACCTTCCCCTTCCCGTACAGGTATTCTCCTAAGCACCTTCTTCTGTATAAAAGTCTCTAGCAATTCATCCATATAAATTTGGACCAGGGGAATTTCTATTGGCTCTATTATTGTTTGCTGCAGTGCGAGGCTTCGGATGCCTTTCAAGAAGTCCATTACGCCATTAAAATCGATCCCATCACTATTGGATATTTATGCGGTTGCCAAAAACCTAAACCCTTCCCAAAACTTGACATAAAAACATAAGCATAAATCATCATTAAATTATAATGGGGTATCGACACCACCGTCTTAGAACCCTTCTGCCTTCTCAATTCGTACCCATCAAACTAAACTGTACAATGCAGAATCTTGTTTGAAGGATCATTGTCTAATCGATAAAAAACTGCATTCACAAAATCATTGCACTTTATGTGTGTCTGTCATGGTAGCCTGATCAATAAAATACATAAATCTCACGCATGAAAGTGGATCCATTGCACGTACCTTATTCTTCATACCCCATCAGGATATGTCAGACAATATTGTTTATTTATCTGTACGCATATGATGACTATAAAAAAAAGGTGTGAAGAGTCGTGACTTTTTACCTTAACACATTCAAAATAGCCGATGAATCAAAATCTCCACCTGTTGTAACTGATGAATCAGTTGTTAGAAGAAATCAAAACATCTCCTCCAACATATGGTCTATCTTTCGCAACAGATAATCCATATGTTGCAACAAATGATAAATCTTTTGCCACAGACAAGACAGTGTTTATTCATCTGCACACATGTGATAACTATTAAAAAAGAGGTGAAGAGTCATGACTTTTTATCTATCACATTCAAACCAGCTGATGAACCAAATTCTCCATCTGTTGTAATTGATAAATCAATTGTTAGAAAAAAATCAAAATATCTCCTTCAATAGATGGTCCATCTGTCACAATAGATAATACATATGTTACAACAGATGTCTCATCTATTACAAATAAAAACCATCTATTGCAATAGATGATAAATCTATTTTGACAGACCATCTATTGAATATTCAGACCATCTGTTGCAACAGATACTAAATTTGTTGCAAAAGATGGATGATCTATTGCAACAACTCAATAATTCTGGCTGTTATCAAGTCTCAAACTATTTTAAAAAGGTGAGGAGCATTAATTTAAAAGAAAAAGTTGCGACTTTTCATAGAAAATAAAATTCCACCAGTTTGAATGTAATTAATACAATAGAGTTAAACAGACGTGCCTTTTGTCCTTACACAACCAGATTCAATCCTCTATAAATAGGTCCCTCCTTAATCTTTATTCTGCTAAATTTTATTTATTTCTTGCATTTTTATTTTCATGTGACATCTTCAACCACTTCTCTTTAAAGAGCATATTCCTTTCTCATTGAGGTAAGTTTTTTCAGTGTAAATCTACCAGTGTGTAGTATACATTGTATTATATTTGGACTATTTTCCTTACATTTGTCAATTCATGCATGTTCTAGATATGGCTAATCCTATTTGGGATATTGCTATTTCGCACAACATAGTGCAGGAACTTCAGAGGTAGGTTAATGACCTGCAGAGGGAGTTGGTCGTCGTGAGAGCGACAATGTTCAGAAAGATAAAGAGGTTGATGAGGGCCCTGCTGTTGCGAGTTGATTGATTGACTGTCATTAATGATGATGATGATAATAATTAGAATGTGTTTTTATTTTAGCATATGTATTTAAATTTTTTTATATTGGATCTATACCTAATGTATTTTATCTTTTGTTTAGTGAAAAATTTATTTTTAGTTGACTTTGGCTTTTAAATTCCTATTCAATTTTCAGTCTATTTCTTCTAAACATACATGTTAACATGTCTACGGTTGGAGGTAAGGAGCAATTTTGAATCCAGTAGCAATAGCAATTTTGGCTTTTGAGTTTTTTCAATAAATGAACCATGTGTTGGAACAGATTGATCATCGGTTGGGTTTGTGTCAACAGATTATCCATCTGTTGCGACAGATTTGTCATTTGCTGGAGGAAAACATTCCAGTTTGATAGAACTATGTTGTAATCTTCCAGCAAATATCCATCTATTTCCACAGATGGTTAATCTGTTGAGAATAATTGTGGTCTTCTATACTATTTAGTTTATGTTTTGCCTCTTTTTATTGATGCACAAGTTATTAAAAAAGATACTTTATACATAATAAATGATAACATTACGTTCTCAACAATGAGTTAAATATATAAAAGTCCACAACAAACAACAACACAAGTTTCTGCAATTACAACGATCATGGTGGATTACGATCTGGGCATGTAGTTCTTTTGTGGCCAGCACGCTAACACACGGAGCACTTGTTTCTTCTTGATGAAAATGATTCTCCAACTTCACTCCTCCTCTTATATGGCTTTATTTCCAATTTGATAGTGCTTGGATCAATATATAGAGGAGGTATTAATCTCCCCAAAAGCTCTGCAGGAACAACCCAAGATTCTTCGGGAGACACCAGAGTAATATGCCACTATATGCCATTTCATATTTTACCATTGAATAATATTAAGAGGAGTTCTCTTAAACTTTAGGTCCATATTTTGTATTGAGCTTGAAGCGCTCCCATGGCATGTGGATAGGGTATTTTATCTAAGTCAAAAACTCTGCACGTACAAGTAGTTGTTTGAAGATCGACCGTGGAAACATCATGACCGGTGATACTAAATTTGTAATATGCTATTTGATGACTTAATAACCTATTCCCCAAACTGATGTTCATTGATATTAATTTTTTGATTTCGAGAACAAATGGGGTTCTTTTTATGCCCTTGAACTGTACACACCTTTCATTAAAAAATCAGCCATACTTCTTGTTTATTACTTCAAACATAGCCTCGATGGAAAATTCTCTTTCATCGCCAAATAATGAATTCACCGATTCAGCTATGTTTGATGTCATAATATTGTACCTATACAAAAGAATCACTTAGTACGACGTCATACTAAACTTGTAACTCAAACAAGACATTAAATTGATATGAATGTACCTATCTTCCGGATAGAATGCCCAGCTCTATCTCTCAAAACTGACACGTACGAGAAGTTCTGCTACCTTGGGATTCACATCCGTTATTTGATTGAAATGGTCTAAAAAGTCCTCTCTACTATATGTTTTAGCTGCTCTATAAAAAAAGGTCACGACCCTTTTGTTGTGATAGTTGGTACAAATGTTCTCTCCAAGATGCCTGATGCAACAACAGAAGTAAGCTGAAGTGAAGAAAATTGAACCCATCTTTGGAATACTTGTATGTCTATCCAAAACAAAACACAACTCTTCGGTATCTTTGACGCAGCTTCGCAGTTGTTCAAAAAAAATTCATCAGAGGCATCACATTCCTTGTCCACTACACAAAAAGCGACAGAAAAGATGTGATTCTCCACATCCTGTACCACCACCGCTAGCAGAACTCCATTATACCTGCTCCTTAAGAAGGTACCGTTGATGGTTATGCCTTTTCTCAAATTTCAAAAACCTTGAATCCAAGCACCATAGAATACAAAAAAGTACTTGAACCTTCCATTTTTATCAACATGCAAAGTCATCTTACTTCTGGGATTTGTTGACTCAATCATGTAATGGTAGGCATCCAGGACTACATACCTATGCTCGTGTGTCCCCCAAACCAAGTCCTTGGCAATCCCTATGGTCGTATATATCTTCAAATAACTGACCAGTACTTTCAATTCTGTAAGGAGTTGATTGATCATCACCCTTGTAGAAGGGCTTTTTCCATCATGGAAATAACTCTTTAAATATTCACCAAGGACCTTTATCGTGGCATGAGGATTTTGGCCCGAGATGTGCTCCGAACCACATGTGTAATCCTTTTCATGTTTATGAATGACGAATCTATCAGAACTAACGTACTTCACCGCTCTCAACCACAACTTGCAGTTCGGATTAGCACATTTGTAGCTAAAGATACTACTCAAATTAATCACCTTCTTTATTTTGAAATCTTTTTTTCAAGCAAGAAATAAACAAAGTGGTAGATTGTAACACCCCATACTTTTTCCTAGCTAATTTTATCTCAAGAATGTCTAGTATTAGCTTCTAAATTGAATGATGGTTATTACATGAGAAATTTTAAAGATTTTTAATTTTTGTCATGTGGGAAATTCAATAAGCTTTCCATCGATATAAGATTCGCCTAAATCCGATAACTGGATAAGAAGTTATGACTATTTCAAGTTCCCGTCGTAAAACAACACCATATTGGTCAGTGGCATGCCGAACCACAAGCTAAAATGGCAATTGTCCTTTTCTAATGTCTCAGCGTAATTTTCTCCGCGTCACGCCAAAGTTCCAGGTCGCAAAGGAAGTGGCAACGCGATGGCCCCACGTTTTACCATCTAGTTCGGGAAATTTTTTACAATTCTAAAAGACGCATCATAGGGTTAAAAGGGACAATTTTCTACCCCTATTTAAACCCAATAACACGTGATTTAGCTATTCTTCACCCAAAATATACTAGTTTCTCTCAAGAACAAGCTAGGGTTTTTATTTGGGATTCGAATTCAAGAAGGTTTCATCATCAATCCTTACGAAATCATGAACTAAGGTATGCATAGTATTCATTCATGGACTCCTTTCATCCATGAAGCCCAAGAATCCCTTTTCTAAACTCAAGTTTATGGATTTTCTTATGAATTTCATGATTGGGCTGCTCTTGTTCAAGTGGATAGTGAGAAATTGAATTCTACTCCATGTTGGGTGATAAATTCTATGTGGGTTAAATTATTAAAGATATAGATTCATGGAAACCTATGACTAAACCCTTGAATGATGAAATTTAGAACTGAACCATGATGTTTAATTATTGTACAATGATGTTTACATGTACCATGCCTACAATATGTTTGATTAAATGCCTAGATGAAGGAAAAGTGCCTAACTAGCATGATACCATGAAATCCCCATGTATGTGCAAGTTATGCCTATCACATGTTTTGATGAAATGTTTCTATAAATGTATTATGGATTATGATGTTAGTTATATGTTCAAGTAAGTTATGCTTGGTCAGTTTCCTTCTATCGATTCCTGGGGGTACTCGTACCCGAAACATTAGTTGTGTACCTAGAGCCATGTCATATTTTCACGATACTCTCAGTCAAGCTATGAATCCTTAGACTTCACATAGTCTTATGACTCAGAAAATTTCCATAATCTCATGAACTCAGTCAGTTCTCAGATATCAGTAGTATTCTGTCAGTCAACAGAATTCAGTAACTCAGCCCATGTTCAGTTCAGTAAATCATGTTCAGAGTCTATTCAGATGGGAGTAGGAATTAGCACTAAGTGAACCTAAGGATGGGAACACACACTATCAGATGAGGGTGTGATTCTTAGAAGTAATCCTTGCATTCCAGAACTATGTAGCCAACATAGGTTGAGACATCAACACTGTCCGGTGAGAGTTGATGAGGTGGATAAGCACTGTTAGATAAGGGCCCCACCATTCTCATATAGGGGATACTATCAGATGAGGGTCGCCCATAGCTTGTCCTTATCGGTGGAGCGGTATTGACACCCTTCCAATTGGGGTTATAGATTGGACCCCAACTCATCCATAATGGCGTATCAGGGGCATATCTATTAGATAACTACTTCCCATAGTTTTATGTTACTGAACCAGGACTGTCAGATATAGTCAATCAGTCTAAGTAATAGAACTCAGATAGTTCTTCAGATTTTAGGACTGTCAGATACAGTTAACTTAGATACAATACGGAACTCAGATAGTTCCATCAGATTAAGGACTGTCAGATATAGTCACTGATGTTATCAGTTATTCAAATGCAGTAATCATGTTATCACAGTATTAGTGTCAGTTGTTATGTCTCATGCATGTATGCTCACGCTCATGATAGTTAGCCAGTTATTATTATTGTTCACGCATATGAACCCCATACATTCAGCCTACCTCACATGCATACTAGTACATTCAAAGTACTAACGCATTTGCGCTATGGTGTCTTATACCATAGGTTTAGAGACATGAGCTCCAGAGCAATAGTAGATTCTAGATATTCACAGATAGAGTTAGAAATGAGTCTTTATCATTCAAGGACATGATTATTTTCCTATTATCTCATTAATCAGTTTATTAGTTAGAGTTAGTTGGGGACATGTCCCATCAACTACTTACTCAGACAGTTCAGTCAGTTAGATACTTTCTAGACTATCATGTCTCAGACTTCAGTATGTTCAGTTTTGTTTTGGGTATTCTATTACCCCACACAAATATTGTATCATTCAGATCATCTTCAGTATTGAACCTTATGGCCTTTCAGTGCATATGTCCACATTATTATATCATATTATGTAGTGTACAGGTACAGATATCAGTCGTGGGTTAGCTTGTGGTCCTTTGGGATCATGAGCACCGTGCAGTATTCCGAGCACCTGGCTCGGGGTGTTACAAAATTGGTATAAAAATCTAAGGTTCAATAGAGTCCTAGGAAGTCTGAAAGTTTTACCTAGTAGAGTCTTGTACATGGGTGTGTTGCACGCCATATTTATGTGCAAGAGGATCTAAGATGTTTTAGGAATAATTTTCCTTCTTTCGGTATTCATGTCATGCCAGTGAGCATAATATCAAGTCAATCTCTCAGTCTAATCTATTTCTCCCTTGATTCTACAGAACATGTCTCCTAAAAGAAAAAATGGAAATCAGTCAGCCCCTCAGCTCGAAGATCCTTTGGGCAATTATTTTTTGCATGTGGAGTTCAGGGCCGTATTCACTACTCTTGATCAGTCAGTTGCTACTCAAAATAAACATAAAGCAGTCATTCCAACCAACCCAATGGCCAATTTAGCTGAAACTAGGATTCGGGATTTCACCCGAATGAATCCTCCATCCTTCTTTGGGTCTAAGGTAGATGAGGACCCTCAGGAATCCATTGATCAAGTTCAGAAGGTGACAGACATCATGGCGTGACTACTGTTGAGAGTGCTGAGCTAGTTGTACATCATTTGTAGGATGTGGCTCATACTTGGTTCAAACAGTGGAAGTTAGAGAGGTCAGATGATGTAGGTCCTATAGAGTGGGAGGAGTTTGTCCCTGCATTCTTAGACAGATTCTTTCCCCAAGAGCTTAGAGAGGCTAAGGTGCTAGAATTCATCAGCCTTAGGCAGGGCAATATGATGGTGAAAAATTATTCTCTTAAGTTTACTCAATTATCCAGATATGCCCCTCATGTGGTTGCAGACAGCAGAACCAAGATGAGTAAGTTCGCTTCAGTGGTAAATGATAACGTGGTAAATGAATGCAGATCTGCCATGCTGAATAGTGACATGACTTTAGCTAGGCTTATGACTCATGCTCAGCAGATAGAGGAGCAGAATATTAAGCAGAGGGAGAAGTAGAATAAGAGAGCGAAGACAGGTAGTTTCGACTTCGCTCAGCCTAAATCAAAAAGAGAAAAACGTTCCCAGTTTCATCCTAAGTCATCAGTTCCATCCCTTTCTTCAGCCAATGGGCTAGTTCTTAAGTTCAGGAAGGGTAACAGAGATAGAGTGCCAGGCTCTAGGTCTCAGGGCAGTGTTAGCAATGCCCAAACTAATCCCCTTTATCAGACTTATGGTAAGAACCACAAGGGTGCTTGCAGAGCTAGTAGCGATGTCTATTTCGGTTGTGGTAAGCCAGTCCACAGAGTCAGATACTACCCTCAGTCAGGTTATCAAATTCATCTCCGCTCCTCAGTTCAGTCCGGTCGCCTGAATCAACAGGGTGCCACCACCAGTGCTACTAGTGGGCAACGCCTAAATCATCTCTATGCTTTTCAGTCCTGATAAAATCAGGAAAATTCTCTGAATATAGTTATTGGTACATTACAGATCTTTCATGTGCATGTTTACGCTTTGCTAGATCCAGGAGCTTCTTTGTCTTTTGTTACTCCCTATATAGCAGGCGATTTTGGAATCAGTCCCAAAATCCTAGTAGAGCCCTTTTCAGTCTCTACCCCAGTGGGTAAAACCATCAAAACCTGGTGGGTATACAGGAACTGCCCGATTATAATATTTCAAAAGTTACTTAAGCAGACTTAGTCGAATTAGAGATGACTAATTTTGATGTTATTCTCAGTATGGATTGGCTTTATTCCTGCTATGCCACAGTCGATTGTAGAAATAGAATAGTCCAATTTTAATTTCCGAATGAACCTGTCCTTAAGTGGAAGGGTAGTACTTCAGCGTTCATAGGTCAGCTCATTTTCTACCTTCGAGCACAAAAAATGATATCTAAAGAATGTGTCTATCATCTTGTTCGAGTTAAGGATACTAGTTCCAAAACTCCCAGCCTTGAATCAGTTCCAGTTATAGGTGACTATTCAGATGTCTTTCCCGAAGATCTTTCAGGAATTCCTCAAAAGGGAAATAGACTTTGGCATTAGTTTTCTTCCAGATACTCAGCCCATATCTATTCTGCCATACAGAATGGCACCAGAAAAATTGAAAGAACAATTGAAGGAACTCTTAGATAAGGGATTCATCAGGCCCAGCATTTCCCCATAAGGCGCTCCAATATTATTTATGCACAAGAAAGACGATTCTCTTAGGATGTGTGTAGACTACCGTCAACTCATTAAGGTCACGATCAAGAACAAGTATCCTCTTCCAAGAATCGATAAATTGTTTGATCAACTTCTGGGTGCCAATTATTTCTCTAAGATAGACCTCAGATCCGACTATCATCAGCTCAGAGTTAGAGAATGTGACATTTCAAAAATATTTTTTCGTACTCGGTATGGTCATTTTGAATTCTTAGTTATGTCCTTTGGTCTTACTAATTCCCCAACAGCTTTTATAGACTTGATGAACTGTGTGTTCAAGTAGTACTTGGACATATTTGTCATAGTCTTTATAGATGATATTCTGGTCTATTCTTGTAGTGAGCGTGATCATGCAGACCATCTCAGAACAGTACTTCATACTCTCAGAAATCATCAACTATTTGCCAAATTCAGTAAGTGTGAATTTTGGCTAAGGTCAGTAGCATTCCTTGGTCATATCATTTTCAGCGATGGCATTAGAGTGGATCCTCAAAAAATTAAAGCAGTAAGAAACTGGCCTCGCCCTGTCTCTCCATCAGATATCAGGAGTTTCTTAGGTTTGGCCAGCTATTACAGATTGTTTTGTTGAGGGATTTTCTTCTATTGTATCCCCTATGTCCAGATTGACTCAGAAAAAAGTCAAGTTTCGGTGGTCAGATCCTTACGATAAGAGTTTTTAAGAGTTGAAGACTCGACATACCTCAGCTCTAGTATTAGCTCTTCCAGATGGTCCAGATAGTTTTGTAGTGTATTGTTATGCATCTAGAGCAGGTTTGGGTTTTGTCCTCATGCAGCATGGTAAGGTCATAGCCTACGCCTCCAAACAGCTTAATCCCCATGAGAGAAATTATCCTACTCATGATCTTGAGTTAGCAGTCGTAGTCTTTTCCTTGAAGATTTGGAGGCATTATCTATACGGTGTTCATGTAGATGTGTTCACTAATCATAAAAGTCTTCAGTATGCATTTTCTCAGAAAGATCTCAATCTTTATCAGAGAAGGTGGTTAGAGCTCTTGAAAGATTATGACATGAGTTTCCTTTATCATCCGGGCAAGGCCAACGTAGTGGTCGACGCTCTTAGTAGACTATCCATGGGTAGTGTTTCTCATGTTGAGGACAATAAGAAGAATTTAGCTTAGAAAGTCCATCAGCTTACTAGACTAGGCGTTCCCGTAGTCGATACAGAAGAGGGTGATATATGGGTTTAGAGTAGTTCAGAATCATCTCTAGTTTCTAAGGTGAAAGAAAAGTAAGATAGATATCTCAGCCTTGTCAAGTTAAAAGAGTCAGTCCAGGATCAGAAAGTAAAGGTTTCCTCCCAAGGGGGAGATGGTGTCCTTTGTTGTCAGGGTCATCTCTGTGTTTCAGGTGTAGATGACTTAAGGCAGCAAATTCTTGTAGAAGCGCATGGTGCGCGCAACTCTATTCATCCAGGGGCCACAAAGATATACCGTGACTTGCGGGAAATCTATTGGTGGAGTGGGATGAAGAGAGATATTACAGAGTTTATGGCCAAGTGCTCTACATATCAGCAGGTTAAGATAAAGCATCAGAAACCTAGTGGGTCCATACAGGAGTTTAGTATTCTTACTTGGAAGTGGGAAGTTGTGAACATGGACTTCGTGACAGATTTGCCTCGAACTCGTCATCAGCATGATTCAGTCTGGGTCATTGTAGATAGAATGACCAAATCAGCTCATTTCTTTCCAGTTCATACCTCTTATTCAGCCGAGGATTACACCAAACTCTACATCAAGGAGTTGGTCAGATTGCATGGTGTTCCATTGTCCATTATCTCAGATAGAGGTACCCAGTTCACCTCTTATTTCTGGAAAACATTCCAAAAGGGTCTTGGTACCCAAGTTTATCTTTGTACAGCCTTTCATCTTTAGATAGATGGTCAAGCATAAAGGACCATTCAGACGTTAGAAGATATGCTAAGGGCGTGTGCAATCAATTTCAAGGAAAGTTGGGATGACCACTTACCTTTGATTGAGTTTGCATACAACAACTATCACTCCAGTATTCAGATGACTCCATTTAAAGCTCTCTATGTTAGGAGATGTAGATCTCCAATTGGCCTCCGTCATAAGTCCTGACTTGGTATTCGACGCCTTAGAAAATATCCAGTTGATTAGAGAAAGACTTTAGGCTGCTCAGAGCTGATAGAAGTCTTATGCAGATGTTCATAGAAAAGATCTTGAGTTTGAGTTTGGTGATCATGTCTATCTAAAGATATCTCCCATGAAGGGAGTGAAGAGATACGGTAAGAAGGGAAATCTTGATCCCCGATACGTTGGTCCCTTCAAGATTCTCAGTCACTTTGGCAAGGTAGCCTATGAGCTTGAATTGCCTTTAGATCTAGCCTCAGTTCAACCAGTTTTTCATGTATCTTTGCTCAAGAAGTGCATAGGTGACCCATCAGTTGTAGTCCCTGTTCAGAGAATTGATGTTTAGAACACTCTCTCTTATAAAGAGATTCCAGTCAAAATCTTAGACTATCAGACTCGTAGATTGAGGAACAAAGAAGTCTCTCTAGTTAAGGTTCTTTAGTGAAATCAATCCATCGAGGAAGCTACTTGGGAAGCAAAGGCAGATATGCGTACCAAGTATCCTCACCTCTTCTTCACCAACTCAGATCAAGCTCAAGGTAACAGTTCTCCTTAAGCTTACTCAGTTTTATGTTCAGTGTTCATCACAAACTTGGTATGCAGTTTCATGCTCATGTTCTTATTATAAACTTGGTATCAAGTACCATTGCATATTCAGTCATGCACTCATGTACCAGTTCAGTTATGTAATTATGCATCAGGCATGAATTCTCATTGTGAGAAACTTAGTCCTTTAGAACACTCAGTCATGCTTCATGAATCAGTTACACATGCATCAGATATGCATGTTCAGTATTATATGTTCAGCTTGTCAGTCATGTCAGTCATTAGATCATGTTCCAGTTATTCATGTTCAGTATATATGTCTGTTGTCTTTTCTCCTCTCTCAGTCAGTCTCATTTGAGGACGAATGTTCTCAAGGAGGAGATATTATAATACCCCATACTTTTTTTAGCTAATTTTATCTCAAGAATGTCTACTATTATCTTCTAAATTGAATAATGGTTATTCCATGAGGAATTTTCAAGATTTTTACTTTTTTCATGTGGGAAATTCAATAAGCTTTCCATCGATATAAGATTTGCCTAAATCCGATAACCGGGTAAGAAGTTATGACTATTTCAAGTTCCTGTCATAAAACAACACCATATTGGTCAGTGGCGTGCCGCGCCACAAGCTAAAGTGGCAATTGTCCTTTTCCAGTGTCTCAGCACAATTTTCTTCGCGTTGCGCCAAAGTTCCAGGTCGCAAAAAAAATGGCAACGCGATGGCCCCACGTCACGCCATCCCTCAATTTCTCAATTGTCAAAATCCAATGACACGGCGCGATAGCGCCGCATCGCGCTAAGGATCTAGTTTAGAAAATTTTTTATAATTTTAAAAGACATATCCAAGGGTTAAAAGGGTCGATTTTCTACCCCTATTTAAACCCAATAACACGTGATTTAGCTATTCTTCACCAAAAATATACTAGTTTCTCTCAAGTTTCTCTCAAGAACAAGATAGGGTTTCTAGTAGGGATTTGAATTCAAGAAGGTTTCACCGTCAATCCTCACGAAATCATGAACTAAGGTATGCATAGTGTTCATTCATGGACTCCTTTCGTCCATGAAGCCCAAGAATCCCTTTTCTAAATTCAAGTTTATGGATTTTCTTATGAATTTCATGATTGGGCTGCTCTTGTTCAGGTGGGTAATGATAAATTGAATTCTACTCCATGTTGGGTGATAAATTCTATGTGGGTTAAATTATTAAAGATATAGATTCATGCAAACTTATGACTAAACCCTTGAATGATGAAATTTAGAACTGAACCATGATGTTTAATTATTGTACAATGATCTTTACATGTACCATGCCTACAATATGTTTGATTAAATGTCTATATGAAGGAAAAGTGCCTAACTATCATGATACCATGAAATCCCCATGTATGTGCAAGTTATGCCTATCACATGTTTTGATGAAATGTTTCTATAAATGTATTATGGATTATGAT
>NC_061111.1:203344246-203466611 GCF_002878395.1 Capsicum annuum | reverse complement strand
CACATGTTTTGATGAAATGTTTCTATAAATGTATTATGGATTATGATATTAGTTATATGTTCAAGTAAGTTATGCTTGGTCAGTTTCCTTTCATCAATTCCTGGGGGTACTCGTACCCGAAACATTAGTTGTGTGCCTAGAGCCATGTCATGTTTTCACGATACTCTTAGTTAAGCTATGAATCTTTAGACTTCAGACAGTCTTATGACTCAGAAAATCTCCATGATCTCATGAACTCAGTCAGTTGTCAGATATTAGTAGTATTCCATCAGTCAACAAAATTCAGTAACTTAGCTCATGTTCAGTTCAGTAAATCATGTTCAGAGTCTATTCAAATGGGAGTAGGAATTAGCATCGAATGAACCCAAGGATGGGAACACACACTATCAGATGAGGGTATGATTCTTAGAAGTCATTCTTGCATTCCAGAACTGTGTAGCCAGCATAGGTTGAGACATCAACACTGTTCGATGAGGGTTGATGAGGTAGATAAGCACTGTTAGATAAGGGCCCTACCATTCTCGTATAGGGGACACTATCAGATGAGGGTCGCCCACAGCTTTTCCTTACCGGTGGCGCGGTATTGACAACCTTCTAATTGGGGTTACAGATTGGACCTCAACTCAGCCATAATAGCGTATCAGAGGCATGTCGGTTAGTTAACTACTTCCCACAGTTTTATGTTACAGAATCAGGACTGTCAGATATAGTCAATCAGTCTCAGTAATAGAACTCAGATAGTTCTTCAGATTTTAGGGCTGTCAGATACAGTCAACTCAGATACAGTATGGAACTCAGATAGTTCTATCAGATTCAAGACTATCAGATATAGTCACTCATGTTATCAGTTATATTCAGATGCAGTAATCATATTATCACAATATTAGTATCAGTTGTTATGTCTCATGCATGTATTCTCACGCTCATGATAGTTAGTCAGTTATTATTATTGTTCACCCATATGAACCCCATGCATTCAGCTTACCTCACATGCATACCAGTACATTCAAAGTACTGACACATTTGCGCTATGGTATCTTATACCATAGGTTCAGAGACACGAGCTCTAGAGCAACAGTAGATTCCAAATATCCACAAATAGAGTTAGAAGTGATTCTTTATCTTTCGAGGACATGATTATTTCCTTATTATCTCATTAATCAGTTTATTAGTTGGAGTTAGTTGAGGACATGTCCCATCAACTCCTTACTCAAATAGTTCAGTTAGTTGGAGGCTTTTTAGACTATCATGTTTCAGATTTCAGTATGTTCAATTTGGTTTTGGGTATTCTATTACCCCACATAAATGTTGTATCATTCAGATCATATTCAGTATTGAACCTTATGGCCTTTCAGTGCGTGTTTCTGCATTATTATATCATATAATATAGTGTAAAGGTACAGATATCAGTCATGGGTTAGCTTGTGGTCCTTCGGGGTCATGAGCACCGTGTAGCATTTTGAGCACCAGGCTCGGAGCGTTACATAGATAGTTCATTCTTTTTCTTGAATGACATTCTTTTGAATATGCCAGTCCCGTCGTCTTGAAGATTACTAGGCTGTGTTGATCAAGAAGAACTGCACACTATATGGATTACATCAACGGGTGTAGGTGTTTGATCATCATCTGGAATATTTATGTCTAGATCATCGAACCTATCATCAAATATGTTTTGTTGTTCTTCTTCTTCTACGTTCTGGTTCTCATTCTCTCTCGTCTTTTCAACCACATACATCCTTAACACCGGCCTGGATTCAATGAATAACTAAGATAAGCACGCAACCAATTCTGATCGATTATCTTGAAAGACAGTGCCCTCTGATTTTCAAAGGAGCTGTGCATGTAGCTGATGATGAGTTCTTCTGGTTGAAAATTCAGTCCACAATAGTTGAAAATTAAGTTCACAAAATCATCATACGAAACATCACTTTGGATTGTCATAGCTACCGTCTCTATCATTTCACCCACCTTCCAACGCCATGTATATTGATTGCCCTTCTCGATCCATTGACCATGACAATCCACCCCTATTGTTATTGATCCCTCCATTAGTGATACCTAAATAAAGTCATTTGGTAACAAAAAGTTAATAGTGATTTCATAGTACTGTAAATGAATCCCAACAGATGTGTAAGTAATCGCAATATCCTACTTACCTATCAAGATTCATGTTACGCTCCTAAAGCTGATTTTAACAAAGAGTCCTCTGTTGTAAAAGGTGAATCATATGTTAAAACAGACTATATATCTGTTGCAACAGATGAAGCGTCTGTTGGGATTGATGTTATAATACTGAGGCACCTTTGAAGTTGATTCCAACAGATGAGTGACATATTACAACAAATAATTAACCTATTGTAACAGATGACTTACCTGTTGCAACAAATGACGATCTGTTGGAATCGAGGTCAGGTTCTATCGCAATAGGTTATTAATATGTTGCAATAGATATTTATCGTCTGTTGGAATCAAGTTCAGGTTTTATTGCAACAGGTTAATAATCTGTTGCAATAGATATTTACCCTATTACAACAGACAACACGTCTGTTGGAATTCAGTTCAGATTCTGTTGTAATAGGTTACTAATCTGTTGCAATAGATTTTTATCATGTTGCACCAGATAACTAATATGTTGCAATAGATGACCCATCTGTTCGATTCATGTTACAGCACTATAGAACCATAAACATGAATCCAATATATGATTCTTCCGTTGAAATAGATCTGTTTAAATAGATAACTCTTATGTTGCATTCATGTTCACGTGCTATCTATTGTTTAAAAAACAGAACAATAACAATTACTCAGATGACAAATTCAACTAAAAATCATAATTTGACTTACCAAAGTCTCCTATGAAGTAATGTCAAGGTGAAAAGTGATGTACGAAATAAAATTTGACCTAAAAAATTGGTCAAATAGCAACAATAGTGGTAACAACAACAACAACAACAAACGGTCAACAAGAAGATGGAGATGATAATGAAGTATAAAATGATGATAATGAAGCAGAAGATGATGAATAAAGAAGCAGCAACAATGAACAACAAAAATTGCTAAGAGAGAGAAAACAACAATGGATGAGAAGAGAGAGAAAGACGGCTTTTTTTTTCTCCGTTTCCCGTTATATTAGGTAAATATTTTGATCAAAGTGTAAATTTAAAAACTTATGGGATATTCTGAAACTCACCCAACTTTCTTAATCCATAATAAAGTAATTGTCACCTCCACTCAATTATTAAGACTTGTATCACCTACACCTCATTTTAAAATTTTTTTGTCACCTACAGCCCAAACCCCCGTGTTACATGTACTTAAAAAAGTAAAATTCTGAGCTTACTTGCTATATGTTGGTCGACTTGCTTTATTTATACTTGTTGTAAATGCGGCTTACCCGATTGGCTCGTTATTATTCTTTAATAGTATAAGAGAGCGTTTGATTGTTAGCCTAAGAATTTAGTGTGAGTTGTCTATGATTACTGGGTTGAACCTATAGATGTGGGCAATGAAAAAAGTAATGAGAATAAAGGGGTAATAGTGATGGTTTAATTTTGAATCGTAGTAGATGATGTGAATTAATGCTAGTGGTGAATATAATCTCATTAATAGCGTTAGGGAATTGTAATTTATATAAGCAAAGTGTTATAATGATATGACAACCTTAGTTGAATTATACTCTATTAAGATGTCATGATTTCTTTTTTTTTTTTTTCAATTCTATTTTATGATTATGTGGACTAACACCGATGATGCCTATTGACCCTACTATTTTACATTTCTTCTGGGGGTGTAAACTAGATGTAGGTTAGTTTGCAGTTTCTAGATGAATAACGAGATTCAACACTAACTTTTATACTTCCTCCTTGGCAGATGTTAGAGTCCTTATATTATTTGTATTATTCTCTCTCTATTATGTAATAGGTAGATCTTGTACATATCTAACCAAGTCTTAGGATAATGACTGTAAGAAATTTTTGAAAAACTATTTATTGATATTTAATTTACTTGTTATATTTAATTTGGTATTCTCTTAAAATAAAAGTCTTCCACATATGTTAGTTGGCTAATAAGGATTCTCCTAACTATGATGTCCGCACGATTTGTTAGCTCAGACCATGACAACGTGTTATACCATTGACTCAAAATTTTCTTTGTCAAAATACTCTTCAGCAATATCATTATAATTCTCAAAATCAAATGCGATAGCAATACCAAATCAAACAGGACGAGTAAAAATCTTAATGAGTGAAATCTTGACTAAACTTTGAAAATTATACTATATTACAATGCTTTTCAAATCCTCTAAGTAATTTTCCTACTGCAATAACTCTTGCTAAGATAAATATGTATATAATATTATGGGAATTCTACTTAAAATACTTTCTTGTCAATCCCATAATTTATGTTGAGATTAAAAATTTTCATTCCACCAAATACACGATAACATATAAAAGAAAATAATTTACTTGGTTATAACATCTATAAATCCTTTATTTGATCAATTTTGCATTAGTATCTTTGAAATATCTCCTCTTTTTTTTCACTATTAGAGACTTTCTATAATATCTAGACAAAGCTGAATAATTTTGTATTACAAAAAATAGGACTTTCTATAATATCTAGACAAAGCTGAATAATTTTGTATTACAAAAAATAGTTTAGTAATTATCGTAATATTTTAATGTATGTAATTGACAAAAAAAAATATTATGAAAAATAATTTAATGATTTTAACATAGTAAATTAAAACTAAATGACCATACGTGAAATTAGTTCTCGCGACCAATAAGGATTGTGGTGCAGTAGCAGGTACTCCTTCATTTTTAACCCGATATCTCAGGTTCGAGTCTCCTTGGCTCCGGAATTGCCTTTCTTAGGGGGCACTTTACCCTTTAATGTGGGACTTCTTGGTGTCAATTCAAATTTAGTCGACTTCAATAAGAATACCCCACCTAGAATAGGAAACCCCCCACCCCCACCCCCTACCCCAGGATGATGAAAGTGAAACTCATAAAAAACTACAAAAAAAAAATAGCCCAAAATTTTAGGCCACCAACAATATATTGGTCACCAGACTTTAATTTCTAGACTGACAAAAATAAATCATTTTTGGTTTCACTGTTTTCCTTTAAAAAAAAATCCATCTATAGACAGATTATTAGGCTGTCAACTTAAAAAAAGACATTCATTGTGTAATCTATCCCCCACCCTAGACCAAAATAACAGTAAAAAACAAGGAAGGAAGAAAATAAAATATGTCTAGATACAACATCAAAAGAATGTTGATAAAAATATATGTACTTAAAATTAAATGGTCCATCACTGGCTCCACTTTGATATAAATAATATCGACGGATTGTCGAGACTTGAATTGAAATTTCACCTAACACAATTTTTACTTAAAAATATTTTACCAATTTAGTCCAAATGATAAAAAAAAAAATAATTGCATTTTTGGTTAAACTTGCATATTCATGTAATCATAATAATAAAACTACATAATAATGGGGGTTGTCGTGTTGCTACGATTGAATTTGTCATAATTAACCATACAATGGCTTAAATTACAAGTTTGTTCTACAAAATAGAACATTTTTTAGTTGGTTTGCTATTTGATTTTGCTCTTTGAAGTTATGCTTCACGACTGGATTATCCTTCCTCCTCATCAATAATCTGTATTCAACAATAAGTGAATTATAACATGATATATTGCTAATCATGTGAATTACCTGAGCCGCCTCCAAGGGTGTGAGACTCTGGTCTAAAATTAGCTCCAGACCTTGCTTTAAAGCTAGTAGTTCAACCATGTTGTTGGTAGTGCGGAAAATGCTATGGGTGAAGCCCACCACTCAGTACCCATTTTCATTTCTAATGACACCCCTAGTTCCTTCCTTCCCAGGATTTTCAAAAGCAGACTCATCAGTGTCAAGTTTGTAGTGACCTCTATGGGTGAAGCCCACCAACCAGCACCCATTTTCATTTCTAATGACACCCTTAGTCCCCATTTTCATTTCTAATGACACCCCTAGCGCCCCCTTTCCCAGGGTTCCCAAAAGCAAACTCGTCAATGTTAAGTTTATAATGACAGTGCCACCCTTTCCAGGATTCCTAAAAAACAGACCCATTAGTGTTAAGTTTATAATGACCTCTATGGGTGAAGCTTACCACTCAGTCCCCTAATGACACCCAATGCCTCCCTTTCCATGGTTTCCAAAAGCAGATTCATCAGTGTTAAATTTATAGTGACCTTCATGGGTGAAGCCCACCATCCATTCCCCATTTTCATTTTCAATGACACCCCTAGTGCCTCCCTTCCCAGGGTTTCCAAAAGTAAATCCATCAGTGTTAAGTTTATAGTGACTTCTATGGGTGAAGCCCACTACCCAATTCCCAATTTTATTTCTAATGACACCCCTAGTGCCTCTCTTCCCAGGGTTCACAAAAGCAGATCCATCAGTAGTAATCTTATAGTGACTTCTATGGGTGAAATCCACTACCTAATTTCCATTTTTATTTCTAATGACACCCTTAGTGCCTACCTTCCCAAGGTTCGCAAAAGTAGACCTATCAGTGTTAAGTTTATAGTGACCTCTAATAGGAGATATCCACTTAACTTGGATGGTCTGAGAGGGATGAGTAGTAGCATTAGCCCTATTAATTTTGTATTCAACCTTCTAATATCAATCCTAAAAACTCTCACTTTTATCTTTTTCAATAATCTATCAACAAAATCTAGTAATAGTATTTTGTAATAAGTTTTTCAATCTAGACAAATAGTAGTCCAAAAAAAAAAAGTACTTTCTCCGTTTCAAAAAGAATAACGTACTTTGATTTGGCATAAATTTTAAGAAAATAAAGAAGATTTTTGAATCTTGTGGCCTTAAATTAAAGTTGTGTCAAATGTACCAAAATGTCTTTTAATCTTGTGGTCCTAAACATGTCATGTGAAAAGTTGAAATTAAAGTATTGCCAAAAAAGAAAAGGAGTCATTTTTTTTAAACGGAATAAAAAGAAAAGTAAGTCATTCTTTTTTAAACGGAGGAAGTAATAAAATTTTAATTTTTTATAGCACGTAGGAAAAACTAATATTTTGCAACCAAGATTCTTGATGTCAAATTCTAACAAAATACTCCTTTGATTTCAAGTTGTTTGTCTTACTTTTTTTTTTTTAATCCGTTTAAAAACAATGTCTTTTCTTTCTTTTTTTTTTTTTTTTTGAAATTCTTAATTTTTAACTTTCCACGCGAATTACGAGATTAAATGATATTTTTGTACATTTTATATATCTTTAATTTTAAGACAACAAGATGTAAAAGTTTTCTTTATTTTCTTAACATTTGTGTCCATCAAAAATTAGACAAACAAATTAAAACGAAGGAAATAACATTTTATTCAGCAAGGAGGACATTTTGATGATTGAAATGACTTCTCTAGTTTCCACCCTATTGCTGTTTTTTTTTTTTTTTTTTTTTACTTAATCATTCCCTATTCAAATATATTGATTTAAATAATTTAAATTTGTGCACGATAAAAAAGGAGGAATTTTACGCTAAGAAATGGCTCGAGTGTACTAATTATGCATTTGGTATACATTGTTATAAATGGAGTATACACTTACAACGGCTACAAATTAAAGTACCAAGACTAGGCGTGTGTAAAATTTTTGAAAAAATAACATAAACATACACCTTATCTTATCATATTTACATAAATTTCCACCCTGACAAAGTAATTACAAAAATCACAACTAATTATGTTTCTTCATTAGATATATCGGGGTCTAATTATGTATCTTGACAGACAAATCAGAAAAAATGTATCAAGAGCAAATTATGTATCTTTACAAAGGAAAAAATGTATCTTTGTTGAATGTATTATATATCTCGGTAGATCCAAAATTGAAAAAAATTGTATTGGGGGCTAGTTATTGATCTTTATAAAGGAAAAAATGTATATTCGTTGGATGTATCGGGAGCAAATTATGTATCTCGACAAATCCAAAATCAAAACTTTTCAATAATTATGCAAAATGTGGGGATTATCTGTAATTAAGTTACAAACTGTCGAGATTTATATGCATTTTCTCAAAACTTTTAGGCACCCCCCACCCCACCACACCCCAAAACTATAAACCTCCTAAATGTATACATTAAGTATGCAGTCGTCCAATCACTCGACTCTAAAGTATTTTGTAAGTTTTTCAATTAAGCATATACTCACCAAAAAGTAATAATTTTCAATTTCCTATAGTACATATGAAAATTACTATTCTTTAGCCAATATTGCTGATGTCAAATCAAATTCTAACAAGTCAGTAACACTTTTCTAGTAGGAAATTGCTTGAGGTGTCCCCTTACAGGAGTACTCGTAGGGTTAGCAAATGAGCAGATCAGGTCAAAATGGATTAAGTTAATTATTAGATCATAATTTAACCCACCCAAAGGTTTCCCGGGTCAAAATGAGTTAGAATCAAGATGAATTATGTAAAGGGATAACTCAATCCTCCCAAATTAACCCAAATTTGCATTTTATATATCAACCTACTCATAAATTAGAAGTTAAAACAAAACATTTTGTATATTGTCATAATGGAGTTAATGGAAAAATCAAGAACCCTAATGTATGCTACTTAGCAAGTTGCAAGTAAAGAATGAGTACTAACAACCTCTACCTATCTATAGATAAAGAATTTATCAATATCATAATCACAACAATATTCACTAAACTATGCATGTATACAAGTGATTAAAAATGTATACAATAATTATCCCTAGATCAATATAAACAAGTAGAAAACAATAGCAAATTTGTTATACACAAGTGATCAACAAGGCATACTATAAGTCATTGGTTCTCGAGCCATGAAATCAGCTATTGATGCTTGCATCAGTGTAGGCTACCAATAACATTACACCCCGGGAAGCGACATTTCCTCTGGAGTTGCACGAATGCAGGATGCTTCGTGCTTTGGATTGATGAAATTCTCTCTTAGACCGCGTCTACAAGAGAATTTTCAGTCCTATAAGGATTTGGGCATGGAGGACTAGGAACTTCAACAATTTCTTCAAGCATTAGCACTACTTTTTTCATAGTAGGTCTCAATGAAGAATCTTCTTGAATGCACCAAATAGCTACCATTAGAAATTTTTCTAATTTTTTTCTATCACTAATTGCATCAGAATCATTTTCAACAAGTTCATATATTGTACCTTCTTGGTAACAATCATAAGCCCAATAAGTCAAAATTGCTCTCTCTTCACCAACATCAAAGTCCACATTTCTCCTACAACAAATGATTTCTAGTAGCAAAACACCAAAGCTATACACATCTGCTTTCACTGTGATTGGCATGTTTCGAAACCATTCTGGTGCAACGTACCCTTTCGTTCCTCTTATCGCTGTTTGAGTCTCGGTTTGATCCATCCTCAACAACTTTGCTAGTCCAAAATCCGATATTCTTGGATCATAATGATCATCAAGAAGAATGTTTTGTGGTTTTATGTCGCAATGAATGATCTGTGTGCTGCACTCGTCGTGCAAGTACAATAGCCCTCTTGCTATCCCGAGTGCCACTTGAGTCCTTTGGTTCCATGTCAATTTTAGATCACCAAAGAGAAAATTTGATAATGAACCATTGTTCATGAACTCATAGGCAAGCAACCTATGAGGACCTTCATCACAAAATCCGATTAAACGGACTAGATTCTTGTGATGTGTTTGGCCTATCACATTCACCTCGGTCTTGAATTCCTTATCTCCGTCTTGGACTATCCGATCCAACTTCTTGACAGCTACCGGAATAGGACTGCCTATCTCGACAACACCTTTGTAGACTATCCCAAATGCCCCTCTTCCAAGTTCTTCCTTGAATCCTTCTGTGGCTTTTGACATATCTTTGTATGAAAAGTACCTCAATGTTTGATCCATGGTACTTCCATTTCGATCAAACGTTGAGATTTTGTTACGATAAATGAGAAAAAAAACAAGAGAAAGTACTACTAGAAGTAGGCAATTAACAAAAACAGAACTACCTAAGAACACTGATATAATAATGATGATAGTTTCTTGATTCTTGTTTGGCTTTGAAGTATTAGGATCTTCTAAAGCAATGTTACCTTTCCTTCTTTTGATGAATGCTTTAGAATTCACTCTATTATCCACTCTACCATTTGAAAGGGGCAACTTCTTCTTCCAACAACTATTTTCTCGAAAAATCGAAACAGCACACATACAATCATTCAAACATGCTGTCTTACATTTTTCTTCATCGAAAGGCTGAAGTTGCTCGTAATCACTTGTAGGCCAATCGATGTTCGTCATAGTTTCCATCTCAACCTGATCATTTCTTGCATTATCTTGATTGTCACCACACTCCTGCACGAAATCCGGTATGCAACCTTTGTAATCATCCTCTGGATCGACTAGTGAAAACCCTCGCGGACACTGACAATCCGGTCTTTTGTCGATACTTAGTCTGCAAATTCTGTTAAATCCACATACACCAGTACCTTTTTGAGTAGGAAAACTATAGCAAATATTATCAGGAACTGACCATACAGTAGACCAAACATCAGTACTTTTAGGCTCTTTCGGGTGCTGATAGAGAGTAAATACGCCATCAAAATTGAGCGTGGCACGATGATAGAACCGTGTTGATGGTCCAATATCACCCTTTGATAGAACAACCTCTTTGCTGTTGTTCACCAAGTGGAAAATTTGGCCTGATTCATTGAACTTCAACTGATAATTCGTTGCATTCAACTGATCGAAGCTACGAATCAAGAAAAAGTTCTCATTGATATATTCACTAGGCAAGTTCACAGTAGCAATTCCAATATTCCCATTTTTAAACATCCTGAGCAAGAATCTACCCCTCGAAAAGTTAGTCTCTGATCGACGAGATGAAATCTTGAATCCTTCTGCAAATGCTTGAGTTGGCAAGATTGTATCTGTACTTTGATTGAAACTTTCCCATAAACTTTCAGAATCTTTGTTAACAACCACGAAATTACCGGTATCTTTCATAGAACCATAAGCAACAACACCAATCAAAGGATCAGAAATCAAAGTCTCATCTTGCTGTGGACTAGTAAGGACTAATCCACGATCAGCAAGTAGCTCGATTCTTGATCCTTTAGGACATGGATTATCACCATTTGCATACCAAACTATAGTTTTTTCTGGTATTTTGTTGTACCATATTGACACTAGGAATTGATCTTCATTACCTAGTTGTTGGAATCCAAATGCAAAATCTCCATTAGGAGAAATCCATGGAGATGTTTTATCATCACCAGCAATGAGTGATGATCCAATTTTCACATCATTTTTGGTTTGTGACGATGCAAAATTTGGAATATGAATCAACAAGTTGAGTAGGAGAAAAAGTAACAAACTCACTTTGATCATTATTTTTGTTTTTTTTGGGATTTCACAAGTACAATAACATGGAAATGTAACCACCTTAAATAGTCGATAAGCTTGTTTCAGCACTTCTATCCAATTACGCGATTACTTATAAAGTCTATTTGACCAGCTTATAAAGCTTAATCAAAATACCTCATAGTCTTTTAACAAAAGAAAATTGGGGTTTGTTATTGAAGTCACAAGTGGAATTCAAGAATTGGAGAGTCAATACTTTTACACTATTAAATGATTGATGGCTTTGAATATTATGAACCAAAATCTTGATTGACAACATAGGACTTTCCAATCTACAAGGAACTTTTAATTAAGAGAAAACTTTTTGTTACAAAAATCATGGCCATCCACTTGTTAAATGGTTCTTTTTTAGAAAATAGAAAATCTTATGAGAAAGTGTGAGACCACATTCTCAATAAATAAGTTATTACAAACATAAAACAGACAGTCTGATATTTTATCTGTAGGCTGAGAAATATATGAGCAACTATTAGACACGAGTCTAACATTATCTAGAAAGGTGATAACTCAAGTTGCTCGGACTCCAAAAATTTTGTTGCACCTGTATCAACATTATCTAAAAAGGTGATAACTCAAGTTACTCGGACTCTTCAAAAATGTTGCCGCACCCGTATCAGATCCTTCAAAAATACATTATTTTTGGAGGATCCAACACACACTCGTAGACATTTTTAAAGAGTCCGAGCAACTTAGGTAATAACAAAGAGTTCTTGCCTTCTTGGAAATTAGGGATGCCTATTTTGTATTACTTTTTTTGACATTTCTAAAGAGTTTGGCAATTGGTTTAATTGACATGTTATTCAAACTTAGTCAAAATTCAGATAATGGGAAAGAAAAGTCTAATGATTCATTCAAGACTCAAAAGAAAGTGCTTCATATTAAGTCAACAGATTTTTCCTTGGATAGGAACACATAAGATTAAAATAATTTGGATTTTTAGCCACATAAGTTAATTATGTAACAATTAAAAAAAAAAGTTGACTTGGTCCATTGAAAACTAGCAAATAAGCAATAGCCATCTATGTCTGTATGTATCAGAAATTTTATTGGTTTAACCCTCCAGTTCCTCAGACACATTAGTCCGACTAATTCAGATTTACATTGCATAGTATGAACTATAAGGAAAAAAGACTCGAGACCCCTAGTGAAAGATGGAACGCTCTTGCTAAGATGCCCAAAAATTGTTGCCTCCGGACTTCAGTTCAACGAGTGATATGTGGATCGAGCGCATATGACTAGTTATTCTTTCGATAAAAAATTATACTATTTATACATGATTAAAATTATTTTTATGTATATATAGAAGACGTTGAACCCCCTTCGACTAGTTCGTATGTTTACTTCTGAACCCCGTTAGTAAAAAATCCTGGCTTCATTACTGCGGACATGACGAGTGGTATTAAGTGGGAGTAGGATAGAGAAGCCGGCCATAATCCCCGCATGTTTCAAACATGTGGACCCACTAGGGTTGAGCCGAGTAACCAATGGGCAATTTCTCGGTTACAACAACAACAACATTCCATGTATCCTACAAGTGGGGTCTGGGAAAGGTGGTGGGCATGCAGCCTTAACTACTGCCTTGTGAAGCAAGAGAGGTTGTTCCCGACTATAAGATTGCCCAAATTTTGCTTAGTTCTTCACTAGTAAATGCATAAGATGAAAACTAGTACTACTGCTTATGCCCTTCAAGCATGAGATAATGGATATAACTACAATTTTATGCATACTCAACATGAAAGCAAGTAATAGAACTAGACAACTCGAACGCAGAAATACATACAGAGGAGGAAATCGCGCGTAAATGAGGCCTATGATGTTAAATAGTATTGCTAAAATTATATGGACATGGTGGAGTAGTCACTCCAACAGATCCTTCAAGCATTTGACAAACCTTCCTCATAGTAGGCCTCGTCGATGGATCCTCCTGAATGCACCAAATACCAACCATCACGAACCTCTCGAGCTGCTTCTTGTCATTCAAGCCCTCGATATCACTTTGCACCAAAGTTTCTAACTTTCCTTCTTGAAAGCAGTCCAGAACCCAATACGTAAGAATTGCCTCCGTTCCATAGTTTTCCTCATTCTCCAAACATTTCCGGCAAGTGATGATCTCTAGTAGCAGTACACCAAAGCTGTAAACATCTACCTTAACCGTGACTCGACTAGTCCTAAACCATTCTGGAGCAACGTAGCCTCTTGTACCTCTAATGTTAGTATCCGTTCGACTCTGGTTGATCTTCAGCAGTTTAGACAATCCAAAATCTGATATTCGAGCAACGTGGTAGTCATCAAGGAGAATGTTTTGAGGTTTTATGTCACAATGGATAATCTGCGTACTGCACTCCTCGTGGAGGTATGCAAGTCCCCTTGCAATGCCCATCGCGATATTTGTCCTCTGACTCCAAGTAGGTCTCGGATCACTAAATATGAAACTTGCAAGAGTTCCATTACTCATATACTCGTAGACCAACAAACGATGAGGTCCCTCGTTACAATATCCAATCAGACGGACCAAATTCTTGTGATGAGTCTGACTAATCACATTTACTTCAGTCATGAAGTCTTTCTCTGCCTCATGAGCAACTCTGTCCAGCTTCTTTATAGCGACTACGCTTCTTGAACCGCCAGACATCACCCCTTTATAAACAATCCCGTAGGCACCCCTGCCTAGCTCTTCCTTGAACTCGTCTGTGGCTTCTACAAGTTCTTTATACGTAAAACTATGACAGAAAGAGTCCGTCACATGACTTGTAGGGCGAAGTACGTTCACTATCTTTTTATAAATGTGGAAGAATCCCCAACAGAATACGCCAATGAGCAGAACATTTACCAACACGGAGCTTCCTAAGAGTGAAGACGCGAAAATTGCCCATATTCGCCAACTATTTTTTTGATGAGATCCCGGGATTGGAAGGCCAGGAACACCATCTTTCCTTATTTTCATAAAAGCTTTCGAATTCAGATTAGTGTCTATTCTCCCATTCGACAGCGGCAGCTTCTTTTTCCAGCAACTATTGCTTCTATAAATGGCAACAGCACAAAAACAATCATTCAGACAAGCATTTTGGCAGTCTTGTTCAGTTGAAGGGCTAATTAGCTGAAAGTCAGATTTCGGCCAATCAGTATCACGAATCATGATAAAACTGTAAAAATCATCAGGTGAACCCCTCCCAACTTCATCACAACTTATAGAAAAATCTGGTTTGCAGTCGCCATAAGCATCGTTCGGATCAACCAGTGAGTATCCTTGTGGACAATTACAAACTGGTCTATTGTTTGTACCAAGATTGCATACATTGTTGTAACCACAAGCACCAGTTCCTTTCTCTCCATCAATTTCGATGCATATATTGTTCGGTTGAGACCACAAAACATTCCAGCCACTGCTATCCGAAATCCTTGAATGATAATAATAAGAACTCCTTCAAAGTTAAGTGTCATGCGATGATAATTTTGCGAAGCTGAAGGAATGGATCGCGGAGTAAGAATTTGCCTTTGATTGTTTCTCTTCAATACGTTCATCACGCCATTCTCTTCAAAAACCAACTTGTCCCCAGAATTCGTTGCATTAGTTGAGTCGAAAGTTTGACTGTTATAGTACTCATCATCATAATCCATATTGGAAGGCACACTCTGTGTAACAAGCACCAAATTCCCATTATCAAGCATCCGAAGATAAAACCTACCTGTCGAGACATAACATAATCAAATAATCCAAAAGTACACCCTCGCTAATGGAAAAGAACTAGGCACACACGTGAGAGTGAGTGATGAGACCTACAACAACAACTACGCCTCAATCTCAAACAAGTTGGATTCAACCGTAGGAATACCATGTTTCTCCATTTAAGTTCATCTACTGGCATAAAAATCTCATAAATGGGCTAAAAAGACTCCTAAAAGCGTAGGAGCTAAAGCAAAAGTACTAATATGACTAAAACATATTCCTAACTCCACCTATGTGAGCTTTGCTCACTTTGCCGGTCCCAAACCTAAATAAAGGACAAGGGTCGCGGTAGTCTGTCAGCCAGCATAAAACTAGTCAATTCATGATAAATTCCCATAATACATTAAAGAGAAAAGCATCCAGTACCTCCCTCAAACTATGGTCAAAGTTGCTACGATACACTCCAACTTCACAGGCCTATTACCCCTGAACTCACTTTAAGCATATTTTTGTCACTACTGACATGGCACCTTTACACACAAAATGGGGCTCACGTCAAAGGTGTCATGTCAGCTAAGAAGATTGACAAAAGGTGTCACGTCAGCTAAAAGGATTGACAAAAATACGTTAAAATTTAGTTCGGGGTAATATAACCCCTGTGAAGTTGGAGTGTGTCGCAGCAAATTTGATCATAGTTTGGGGATAATAGATGTTTTACTCTTCATTAAACAATCAAATGAGTTGGCCACACAGTTCAACGCTTACCTTGAGTGAAATTAGCTTCTGACTTTTGAGAAACAAGGAAGCTTCCTCTTTCCAATATTTGATTTGGCAACAAAGTATCAGTTGGATTTCCAAAACTTTCCCACAATGGACCACTAGAATCACTTCCCATTACAACAAAGTTTCCAGTATCATTCATGAATCCATAATCAACATTACCAAAAACTATATCAGTTCTCCAAAGGGCATTCCCTTGAGGATCATTAAGTATAAGACCTCTTTGAGGATCAAGATTCAATATCGATCCTTGTGGCACTAAATCACTCATATTAGCATGCCATACTATAGTTTTTTCTTCAATATTTCATACCATATACAAAGCAAGAACTGGTCTTTATTTTCTTCAGCTTTTTGGAAACCAAATGCAAAATCACCAGATGGTGAAAGCCATGGGGTACTTTCATATGTTGCACTAACAGAACTACTAGTAGCTACTCTGCCATTATTTTGAGCTAAGTTATGTAATGGAAAGAAAAAGATGAGCAATATTATAAGAAAATAAGAAAAGGAAATTGCCATTTTGTTAAACAAATCAAGAACATAACTAACTAACTATATGCAAAAGAAAATTGTTAATTTATAGTGTGAATTGAGATGAACTATGAAGACTTCATAGTCAAGTCAACTACAACTTGTTGAGTTAGAAGTTTGTGTACTTTATTAGTTGGAGTTTATTAATGTAAGATAATAACAAAAATGGTCCTTTATATTTAGGAGTAGGTACAAAGTAGTCAGCTTGATATATTTTTGAGTAGTTTGGTCTCTTATTTTGATGTAAGCATCTAGTACCCCTTTTGACCAAATTTGCTACAATACGCTCCTACACTTTATGGGGGTTTTATTATCCCTGAATTTTAGCGTATTTTTGTTAATCTTTTTAGTTGACATGGCACGTGGCAGTCCTTCATGCGCGTCCTTCACGCAAGGTGCACATTAACACAAAATGGTGACAAAATTAAGCTAAAATAAAGTTCAGGGGTAATAGGATCCCCCATGAAGTTGAAGTGTGTCGTAGCAACTTTGTTCATAGTTCGGGGGTATTGGATGCTTATCTTTTTTATTTTTGACAAAAATGAACATTTTTATATTTGTTCCTAATAGTTATTAATTTTTTTATAATGCTGGTGCAATAAATACTTTCAGGTTCGATTCTTATTCTGACTCCGCATATAGCGAGAGGCAGAAGCTTAAGTACACGCGAATAAAGATTAATCGAGTAGTTATTAATACGCACAACTCCTTAAATTTGCTAGTAAATTTCATTTAAACGCTCAACTATTGACTTGTTCCCTAACCATATGATAAAGTATTTTTCATCAGACGCTTTCGATTTACATTCTTGGCAGTAAATTTCATTTAAACACTCAGACTATGACTTGCTCCCTAGACACATGATAAAGCAACTCATTACTAGATAAGTTAACCAACTACTTTATTTCACCATTCTCAAACATTTTCAACTAATACATAGCAGTTCTCTTAAGCATAAAACATCTTTTTTGATAAAACATTTCTCAGAAACATTTGGTAAAACTTATTTTCTCATTTGTATTTTTACAGATTAAACATGACTTTGATAGCATCACCACCACGAGCACTTGTTTCAAAAGCTTCTTCAACTTCCTTTTGAGAGAAGCCAAACCTGTGTGTGATCAATGGTTTCACATCAATCTTTCCACTTCTTAAGAACTCGAGACACAACGGCCACGTATTCTTGTAGCGAAATATGCCGATGACATCGACCTCCCTGAACCACAATTGTCGAAACATTAGTGTGACGCGGCAAAAGGGATACAGAAATGAACGAACCATAACTTCATTGTTAGCGAAAAATAACAAAAGTTTTAGGCAGGTAAACTATCAACAACGACATTCTCACAAGTCGAGTCTGGGAAAGGTAGAACGTATGCAGACCTTACCACTACCTTGTGGGGGTAGAGAGAACTTTTCCGATAGACCCCCGACTTACATGGGAAAACAATAATGATGAGCAATACCAATTAGAAAATGTAGAGAATTTCTAGTGCTTTCTATTTTTCTATTTTGTATAATTTTGGTCCAAGACGAACTAAAATAGAGTGATATGGTCAACGAAGATTCAGATAGCTGACGCTAACTTAAGAAGGTTTCATATCTATCTTTCCACTTCTTAAGACCTCAAGACACATAGGCCACATATTCTAGAATAGAAATATTCCGATGACATTGACCTCCTGATATGGTACCAAAAGAGATAAAGCAGATAAGGAAAACAATTCCCAATTTGGCTAGGGAGGAACAAAGCTTTGCTTTGAAGGGCCGAGAACTCACATTTCTAGAATTAAAGTTTTAGAGGGAAAAAGATCTATATAAACCTCTGTTGCTAAAGACTCTCGACAAAACATTGTCGCACTCATGCCAGATCCTTACAAAATGCACTGCTTGGAGGATCTGACACACACACCTGGAAGCACTTTGAAGAGTGTGAGCGTCATAGGTATAACTAATACGAATTAGTTGGGAATACATTTTAATGAGAAAATGCTTGTTTCCACCCTGAATTATACACGAAATTGCTGAGACACACCCGAACTTTAGGAGGGTCCTACTACCTCTGGACTAATGAAAACCATATTTTTAGCAACCTTAGTGCCTACGTGGCACATACGTATGACTACGTGGACCTTCAGTGTTGATTCACTGATGTGCCACGTAGGCACTAAGGTTGCAAAAAATACAGTTTTAAATAGTCCAGGGGATAATAGGACCCTCCTAAAATTCGGGTGTGTCACGTCAATTTCATGTATAGTTCAGGGTGGAAACAGAGCATTTTCCTTATTTTAATCAGGCTAGTACGTTTACTTTTAGATCATATGTTTTCTAATAGTCTGTTAGTCTTGTTTGAGATTTATATGTATGGTACTCATTATTGTACACTTCCTATAATACTGGTGTGTGATGAACTTAAATAAAGCGATATGATCAGTGAAGATTCATATAGTCAACTCCAACTTAGTTAGATTGATGCATAGTTGTTATTGTACCTTGCAGCAGCTGGAGTGAGAGGAACGGTCATCTCGTGATGTCCCATTCCCACCAAGCAAACTTTGCCGCCTGGACGAGTTGCACCAAGGGCAGTCGACATGGTTTTGTTAAAGCCAGCACAGTCAAAACTCACGTCGATTCCAACTCCCATCGCTTTCTGAATGTTCTGTATATCCGTAGCTACATCCTGTTCAAAAGTACCAGTTAGCGAAGTGGAAAGAAAACCGGCAACATCTTCAACTTTGATGTTTGTGTATTCACGGATTAACTTCTCGTAATGGTCACTGAACTTTACTCACTATATCAGTAAAGTTACGATACTACTTTGTCACATTAAAGCAACTAAACTTTACTACTATAATGGTAAAGTTTCCAATTATTTTACTGTTATAGTTTGTAACTGTCGGTTAAGTTATTTTAATCAGACAAAATAGTTTTGTGACTGTTGTTATAACGAATAAAGTCAGTTATCATGCATGAAAGAAACTATATATTCGGTCTCGAGAGTGCACAAGAAACATGGGAGATTAACTGCAAGAACTTTGAAATTTGGATCCTGACCTGAATATTAGTTGAAACTTTGACGATGTCATCTGCTCCTAACTTCTTTGCGACAGAAAGACGATAGTCATCTACATCCACAATAACAATTCTTGGGGTGCCAAAAGCACGAGCAGCAAGCAGTGTGACAAGTCCAATTGGTCCAGCTCCCAGCACTAATATATTTGTCTCGGGACCAACATTTGCACGCCGACAGGCATGAACACCAACACTAAGTGGCTCACACATTGCTCCCTCCTCTAAACTTATATTATCGGGGAGCTTGAAACATAGATCTGCAGGATGGACTACCTGTTGGTGAACGAAAAGAGATCAGTGTTTAAGCTTTTATCAACGTCGAAATTTATTACCACTCCGTAAGCCCTGCATTCTGCACAATGCCTCTGTACATAATTTTATGTGACCTCACGTACAATAAGCCTATGGCAAATTTGAGTACACTAACGATTATATTCGGAGGGACAAACGAGCTCAATATCAATTCTATTATTTATGTAATCTATTGAAGTTCAATAGGTACTAGATTTAAAAACTACTCACATTTTTATTCCAACTTCTAACCTAACTAAACCAACAAAGAACGATTAGGTCACGTGACTATGCCATGAGTGCCTTCTTATTAAATGTGAAATCAACGTGACATGTGGAAAATTGATAGAAGTAGGTAAGGTTTGTACCTGATTCGCGAGAGAACCATGAACAGGAGGAGTAGCGAAGAACTTCATCTCAGGGCAGAGATTATATCGCCCTTCTTTGCAAAGATCACATCTCCAGCAACTAATTCCGGGTTCTAGTGCTACACGATCTCCAGGAACCAACGTCTTGACTTCACCACCAACTTCTTCTATGATCCCGGCACATTCATGACCAATCACCATTGGCTCTTTAACCACAAAATCCGCACATCTCAAGGTCTTAAGTTCAAAAATTTATTTCCAATTAGAAGCTTAACTGATGTTTCTCAAGTTTGAGACTACTATAAGTTTTTATTGTATAAGGAAGACATGAATTCATCGAGTATAGGACCAAATTGATGCTCAAAGAAAATAGATTCCATAATGTATCTAAAGCCTAAAAGTTCAGAAATAGGCTCTAGTTCATTTACGTACTCTAATTTACACCAAACACTCAACAGATGCACACCTTAAATTTCAGACGCAAAATTGTGGTTGCTTTGCTCTCAAAACTTCTGTAGTCTCTCTAACCAGACAATGTACAATGTGGCCCAAGAAAATGTAACAGAACTTCACTCGCGTTGCAAGCACACTTCATTTTTCTTACCAAACAGCTACGCTACTAGGACTCTTCAAAAATGTCGTTAGGTGCATGTAGAATCCTCCAACGATACCAACACAAGTGCAAAGCATTTTTGGAGAGTCCGAGCAACATAACAAACATGTATATAATATAGCTATTGGGCATTTCACATTAACCTTTCAAAACGCAATACAACATTCTAAAAGGATTGATGGTAATCATACCAATACCAGAAGCATAATAGCGTTAGGATCCATATAACATAATTTTTTACATTTGAACAATAGGAGTACCAACAAGTTTGTTTCTTTCATTCTTTTTACATGCTTGGGTAGGCCTCTATACACAATAATAATCATCGTAGAGTCAATGGAAACATAACCAAAGTATAGGCCACACAACACTCACCGAACCTAAATACTAACAAGAGTTATATACCATAAAGACGGGCGGACCTACATGCATTTTTTTGGTGCTCCAGCACTCGTTAAATCCGACGCAGACTAGGTATAATTATATAAAAAAGGTATAAAAATTAGTATAAGCTTCAAAAAAGAACCCAGGAAACCAAGAAGATAGTTGGGTGCTTTGGATTTCATGCGGAACCTTAACGCTTTGAGCGTCAATATGTGTGTTCGAACCTCACGAGCACTCCCAACCCCTAAATCGAGCTATCAAAATAGTGAACCAGAAGGAAGATTTTACCTTGAGGTAGTGAACATCACTTCCACAAATACCAACAGCCTTCATCCTAACTCTAACATCATGGGGTCCTATGAAGTAACAATGTTAGTCACTGTGTTCTTAACCACAATTCAAATGTAAATAATAATGCTTAAATTTAGAAAAAAACACTACTTACTATATAGTAATTAATGTTCGATCAAGCTTTTAAACGTGCTTTTTAAATATATTTTTCTCAAAAGTGCTTTTTAAAAAAGCGTTCTTTTTTCTTTTTCTGAGATAAACATCTAGTACCCTGAATTATCATCCAAGTTGCTACGACACACCCCCAAGGTGTTATTATCCCTAAACTCAATGTTAAGGTATTTTTATCAATCTTTTATGCTGATGTGACACCTTGTGTGAAGTTAAACACCTGAGGCTCGTGAAAGACTGTCATGTGTCACGTCAGCTAAAGAGGTTCAACAAAAATACACTAAAATTTAGTTCGGGTAATAGGAAACCGTGAAGTTGGAGTGCGTAGTAGCAAATATGATCTTAAGGGTTACTAGGTCATGTGCTACGTCAGCTAAAAAAGTTCAACAGAAATACACTATAATTTAGTTCGGAGTAGTAGGAGCTGTGAAGTTGGAGTGCCTAGTAGAAAATTTGATCTTAGGGGTTACTAGATGCTTTATCTCTTTTTTTAAAAAAAAAAAAAAAAAAACTAATGTTTTTTAACTTCTGAAAAACTGTTTATGCTACTCCACATACACAATTATTTTCTCATATTACAACATATATAAGTTCAAGAAACAGTAGAAAAATGCAAAAAAAAAACATAATAATAAAAGTAAAAAAGAAATACCCAAAGCAGGGAGATTGAAAGGCTGAATCTTGAGGGTGTTAACACCAAGAAGCCAAGCAGCCATGTTTTCATCACTTCCTCCTTTACCCATTATTACTCAAACAATGGTAAATCAAAGATTTTCAATATTTAATTTTAATGGAAATTTTTTTTGTTGATTTTTAATTTTTGGGTGAATTTATATTTGTGAAGATTAATGAATGATTATACAATTTGGGTGTGGAGTGGACTCTTTTTTTTTTTTTTTTTTGTGGATAGGAAGGAAAATACAGATTGTGCAAATCAATACTGTGGGGGCATTATTATTAAAATGGTTTGTTTTGATAATGGTTTTGTGTTTTACTTTAAGTCATTTTTTGCAATCGATGCCACCCAAGTTATGTTGAAAGTGACTTTTTTGGGGTTGTTTTGGCTATGAGCATTTTTAAATTTTTTGGAAAAAAATTATTTTATATTATTATATTTCAATAAAAATAATAGTGCATGATCATAAAAATTTTAAATATAATTTAAAATTATATTTGAGAAAAATGTATTTTTATTTTTTTTACTTTTACTTCTTTCATATTCAATTTATATTCATGCGCAAATACAAATCCAAACTTCAATTGTAATTCCAACTCTATAAAATATGATTTTGATGACCAAACACCTACTGATACTCCCTTTATTCATCTTTACTCGTTCATTGATTAAAAAATTTGTCCATTTTGTTCTTAAGGGATCGTTTGATTGAAAAACAAGTTATTCCGAAAATTATAAATCCCAAGATTAGCTATTATTATGAGATTAGTTATCGCTTCCTCAAGGAGTGATAAGAAAACACTATATCCCGAGATAACTAATCCCAAAATGAGTTATTACATATATTTTGTCCCAACTACATATGAAACAAGCTCCTCTTCTAAATTAATTTCGAAATTAATTATCCTTATCTCACGACTTCTTAATATTAAATATCATTTATTATTTATTATATTTTTTTAAAAATTAAATTTATTGCTAGTAAATCTCTCTCTCTATATATATATATAAATGAAATACGAGACTGCTGACGATGCATGTCTCTAAGGTCAGTATGTCTTTTTTCCTGTTTTTCGACCTTTTATTCCTTTTAATTTTTTTTTTAAATCCCACCCATTAATTTTCCTTAATAAAATCCATTAATTACCCTTTATTAAGCAGTTTTCAAAACTCCGAATCTTTCCTTTTCCTTCCCCATTACTATTAACCTTCTTCTTAAAAATACAATAATCAAATCATGGTCCCACAATCTTATCTTACTCTTAGAGAAAAACAAAATTATTTAGCAAAGGAGAAGAATTCAACTCATCATATGTGCTATTTCAAATAAAAAACTTAAAAGATTTCAATTTTAAGAAGGCATGAAACTTCATGTTTTCTTAAGTTTTTCTTTCATGTGTATTTGTATTAGTGTTTCTCTTGCATTTATTATTCTTATTATTCTATATTTTTTTTGTATTTCAGGCCTTACGTTGCTGGTAATTGTGCCTTTAGATGAGCGATTCTTCTTTTACATTATTCTTATTCGTAAGATATGTATACTCATATCCTCATGCCTTCATGATTTTCAGTTGTTCATGTGCATATATTGTTTTGCTTATTTCTCTTAGGTCGTGTAATATTTGTTACCTCTTCTCCATTTTTGTATTGTTTAACAATTTAACGTTGTGTATTGTTGTGCATAAAAGAAAAGCAATATACAATTATGACAGGCGAACCGAAACTTTAAAAGTTTTCCATGTTTTTTCGCGATTGAACACATTGAGATTCTTTTTTTTTTTTTAATTTTTCATCGGGTATTCGGTACCCGCATTTGAGCCTTACTAATTCGAATTCGCACCGCGTAGATCTTTCTTTTTAAGTTGAGGGTAGGTCTGCCTGAAATCAGCCTTTCTACCACACAAAGTAGGGCTTGGTCTATATATGTTTTACTTTTTTCTATTTTCACTTGTGAGATTACATTGTGTATGTGATGGTTATATTGAGCTAATTGAATTAAATAGATGAGTGAAGTGACATTTATCTTTTCTTGATATTAAATTGAAATACAATTAAGTAATTTATTTGTCAGAATATATTTGGAACATCTCCTGAGCCGGGATCTATCTGAAACAACCTCTCTATTTTGTGTGAGGTAATGGTATGAATTACGTATACTTTACACTTCCCAAATCTCTTTGTTGGAGTACACTATATTGTTGTTCTTTCTGTTGTATATTTAGAACGTCGAGCAATAGATATTTATCAATATTATTGTGCAAGAGATGTACTCTTTTAATTATTATACCAAAAAGTATTTAATAAGAAGGTTTTGATTAGTGGGCATTTTAAAAATCAGATAACATAAAAAGCTTTCCTTTTTTCTTCTTTTAGCAAATCATCCTTTTGACAAATTGAAGAGAGAAAAGAGTTTTATATTTGTCTTCGATTTGTTTATTTGAAAGAAAGAGGTGATTTTAATTTTCTCTATTTTTTATTTGAGAACTTGATCTATAATCACATTTGAGAGTGGTGCATTTTTACGAATTAGTTGTTGGAGCAGATATTGTAGAAAAAAGCTATTACATTAAAAAACACATTCAAAAAGAGGGGCATGAGTTATGCTTCTACTACTTGCCTTATAAGTAATCGTACAATAATCAATGCAAATTACTATATGACTTTTGTTCTATGAAAATGTTGAAGTGTTTAGAGCTATTTTGCGTTATGCCTTCAATATAATCAGTAAACGTGATTGTGAGGCATTGAAATTGAAAGCTGAACTCGTAGAACTTGCGTGCACCGTAGAAAATATGATTTACTCAATATCAAGAAAAACTTTTCTCACAAAAATTCAGAAATTGACTCAATATCAAGATTTTTTTTTTTGCAGAAATGCAGAGGAACGAATCAGTCTTTGTGGGAACTAAATTTCCTGTTGAAGCAAACAGTAATACATTGATTCTACCATGAAAGATTAAATGGCAACAAGGACAAGGTATAACAACATCCAAGGTTCGAAAAATGTAATTTATGTCTTGCTTATCTATTTCTACATGTTCTAGGGCTCGAGAATTTGATGGATGATCATGAAAACGAATTTGAGATGATGCAAGATCAACTTGGTCAAAGAGAAAGAGAGCTATAAGTTGTCTCTATTTTATAGACGGGAGGCATCGACAAGACAATTTTAACAAACAAAATCTATCGTGATCCCTTAATAATTCGGTATAACTTTGATATTCCTATAAAAGTGTTACTGTTTCACAAAAGTATTACGTAAAATGTACTCATAGGCTTTCTTTCTTCCATAAGTGATGAACCTTGTGATAAGCTTCGTGACGGATAACTAGCAGACATCAAAAACTTCTAAAAGGCAAGAGATAATTGATAGTCATTGTGATGTATGGACTACATGAGTTTTAAATGATATAAAATAATATTTCTTAGTTTGTAATAAAGTTGAATATCCTTGACTGCATGAAATGTGAAAATGGCTAAATATACTTAAGAAATCAATTGTTTTAAAGTGCAGTGGATCGCAGCAGTGGGTTGCTGCTGAGAATTATTGAGATTAAGTTTATCAAATTATTATTATGGTCGCATATGAGTTTCTTTTGTAAGCTAATATTATTGCTTAATATTTAAAAGAGAGGAAAGAAAGATTTGACATTTTAAAAAATAGAGTAAGAAAGAAAAATATTTAATTAAAGAAGATAAAAGAGGAAAAAGGTATAATTTCAGAAGTTACATTAAGTATTCTAGAAATTCAATATATTTGGATTTAAAGTCTAAACTTTTTTTTTTTCTCGCAGAGTGATTTTTTAGCACTTCTGATATTTATATATGAGAAAGTATTAGTTAAAGGGTTATCGAAATGAATTATTATTACACGTGAAGCGCGAATATGTTACCTAGTTTAGGATAATTATGAGGAAGGTGTGGGAGGGAGTGAAGACTATGAAAAGGGTTTAAAGGTGCTGAACACTAGAGAATTCAAAAGGTTTGAAGGTACAACCATTTTTTTTAAATAACGACGGTGTTCAATTCAATTTTTGCGCATCTCAATTAATTTTATGAATACCTGTTATCTTTGACGAGGAACAAATATCAGGTAATTTTATCCATCAATCATAGTTATACAAATATCTAACCGTGCATGTGGCCCTCCGAGATCATCAATAACCTACATGTAAAAAGAATGTTTCAAGTATTATTTATCATTTTCTCTATTGAGGATAGAATTACATACTACCTGAAATCTTGATTCAATTCGTAAAGATACGATGTTCATAAAAAGCTTATCTTCAAAATCACAAAATAGAAGGCAACTTATGGTTATTAGTGGTGCAATGACGACGCCGGGCCGGCCTATTCCTTGTTTGACTCTCAAAATGATAAGACTATCTTTTGATCATGAGCTCTACCGGATACTTGTAGAAAAATAGACTCTCAATCTAATTTAATATCGTCAAATTTAGATCATAGATATGAATTATTCAAGACCTTAAAAGGAGATAACGGCTTATTTCATTCAATTAATATGGTACAATCTAACACCTCATCATTGGACGCACTGGTCTAATTAACTGAAACGTGAATAACATAACATACGGTCTGACATTGGGTAAACCACAAATATAGGGATGTAGACCTAGCTTTGACATACTATGTGAAGAAAAATAGATTTAGGCACCTTAACCAATATGAGAAAATCTAACAAATATTGGGTTAACTTATCCTAAAAGAAGCATCAGTGAATGATCTCGCGGTTTGAATTTGTGGTTGATAACTCACAAATGAAAATAATTTTATCATTACTTTAAGATTGCCCTTGAAAAAAAAAATTAGAATTAGAAATAGAAATAGGCTCGGCGTCCCCCATTGCACCACCAAGAACTATGTTGCAAAACATTAATTTTTTTATTTTTTTTTTAAAAGAAGATCTAAATAATATCTTGAATGAAGAAGTTACTGATGATTTTAACTCAAGAACTCTTTGCCTTTATATAGGAAAATTTTGCTGCATATTTTTTTTATTTTTATTTTTTCTAAATATATAGTACACGATTTTTTTTAATTAGTATTTCTCACTACGCTTGGAATTTCTTATCGTCAAGTTGGCAAATGATTCTATTTGAGCGATGCATATGTTTTCTTGTTATTCTTTTCCTTTGAATAATATACACATGCAATATGACATACAAATTTAGCTTATATACATTGATAGTGTAAACAAATATATCGTTTTATATGTAGTTTTATGTACTATAATAAGTCCGTCGACAGGCCTTTAGAATCAACATTTTTTACTTTTAAGTGATCAAATATAATAATGCGAAAAATCTTTATTTTATTGGTTGGATAAACACTTAAATGTCGTTATGCGCATTCAATTTTTACATTATTAATGTAATACATATATACATATGCCTTTACAACTAGCACTCTTATCACTAAATCATAATTAATCAATACACATTCTCACCTTAGATTTTGTCTTAACTATGGTAAATTAGTATGATATGATTGTAAATATTACTGTAGATTCACATTTAAGTTTTTTCAAACTACAACCAGACAGCTAAAAACAACTAGTTCACCTTATCACCTAATTGCAACTTTTGTTGTGGTTTTTTCCTTTTTGAGATGTTTAACTATACAATAAGCAAATTGATTTAACTATTTTAAATTCACATCTAAGTATATTAACGAGTAAAGTGTTCTTTATGAGAAGATTTTTTATACCTAGTATTTAAATTCATGGCATTTAATTAAGGCGTAATACATAAGCAATGGCCTCATTTAATATCTATGTCCTCCAATTTTGGACGTATATAAGTAGATACACACGTTCTAACATGGTATCTATGGGGCAATCTCATGCTGATTGTCACGTTGATGCCACGTAGGACGTGTGTGTCTACTTGTTCAACTTTATACAAGTTTAAGCGTTTACTCGTGTACATCCAAGGGCGGGGGCGGACCTAGGTGTTTTTTTGTGGTGCTCTAGCTCCCATTAAATCTGATGCAGACAAAGTATTACTATATAAGAAATATATAAAGACTGTATAAAAGTAAAAAAAAAAAAACCTAGAAAGCCAATAATATAATTAGGTGCTTTGATTTCCAGCGGAACCTTAAAGCTTTGAGCATCATTATATGTTCAAACCTCCCTAAACCACCCACGACCCTAAAAATCTGGATCCGTCACTATGCACATCCAAAATTGAAGAATATTAATGTCAGCTAAAAACTAAGTTAAAGAACATATTGATATATTATCCCTTTAAGTAAAGTTTGAAATCATGATATATGATTGATTTTATCTTGAGGGCATAATATAATGTGATCATATAGTTCACTTTTAATTTGGGACTTGATTCTTCCTCACATGAATGTGATTCCTCTTTATAAAATAGTGGGAAAAAGGTTGTGTTCCTTAACTTGTTGTCAGTCCTTATCAAAAAAGGAATTTTCTTTCTATTAAATATTCTCCATATATAAAATATTGTTTGTTGTTTTGTTACGAAAGAGAGAAATTCTGACAGATATTCTTAACTAAGTTTAAGTTATATATATGAGAAAATGGTGAAATGTCCTCCGACCTATTATTAGATTTTTAACTATATATTTAAACTTTATGGAGGTTCTGTTATCCTTCGTAAAATGAAATTAATATACCCCTAAATGCTGACATGGCATAGAAAGTGGAGAAAATTGAAGGAAAGGTCTTTTAAGTCTTGAATGAAGGATTGGTGACATTGATCAATTTAAAGGGTCAAACATAAGTAGGAAACTTGATTAAGTTAATTGTGGACTTGATTAATATTTTTAAAACTTTCTAATCTTTTCAAAAATATAAATCAACTCACACCCCTCTCCTCTAAATCAACTGTCTCTCTCCTCTCGAGAGAGAGACAGTCTCTCAACTCTCTCCCAACCAACAGTTCTACAAAATTTCTCTCTTCAAGCTCCGGCGATAAATAGCTGGGCGAGTTCCTTTTCGACTTTCAACCGTCAATCGACATGAAGAAATAGAGGAACTTGAGTCAACTTCTCCAGTAACAACAACTTCGAGTTCTTCGTCGTCCCATTTCTTCTTTCACAGGTAAAAAATTATGACTTAAGCCAACTTCTCTTCTAGTATTGGTTAACAATTTTAATAATTCTTGCTTAAATTTGAAACGTGGACTGAATAAAATCCTAATTTCTAACATTTCTTCTCTACTCTTTTCGGTGTGAAATATAATTTTTTGTTATTATTGTAGTTCTTATTGTCGAACTATTGATTCGATTTGTTGGTGATTTTTTATCACCGTTGATGTTTTTAGTGTGCGTATGTTATGTTGGTGTTGCTAGATTGATTTGTTGTTTTTCTTGAAAAAAATGGTGATGCAACAGATCAACCATCTGATACAACAGATTAACCATCTAACGCAACAGATTAACCATCTGTTCCAACAGCTGAAACATTTGATGCAACAAATTAAACATCTACTGCAACATATGAATAGAACACATCATTCATCAGTTGTGACAAACGACTCTTTTGTTTGGAAGAAATTTAAACAATATTGATCCAACAAATAACTCATTTGGCAACAGATGAGTGATCTGTTTCAACAGATGTGTGGCCTATTTTTATTATTTCCAATGGATTACTCATCTGCTACAACAGGTTGCTTATATATTGCAATAGATATCCTACCTGGTGCAACATATGAGTGATCTATTTTTATTATTTTCAACGGATTACTCATCCGCTGCAACAGATTAGTTATATGCTATAACAGATAACCTACCTAGTGAAATAGATGAGTAATCTGTTTTTATTGTTTCCAATGGATTACTCATCTACTGCAACAAGTTGGTTATATGCCACAATAGATATCCTACAACAGATGAGTAATCTATTATAATTATTTTCTATAAATTACTCATCTATTGCAACAGGTTGGTTATATGTTGCAACAGATAACATTTCTGGTGCAATAGATGAGTGATCTGTTTTTATTATTTCCAACGAATTACTCATCCGTTGCAACAAGTGGTTATATGTTGCAACAAATAACCTTTCTGGTGCAACAGATGAGTGATCTGTTTTTATTATTTTCAACTGTTTACTCATCCGTTGCAACAGGTCGGTTATATGTTACTACAGATAACATACCTGGTGCAACAATGTGGTCTATTGGAACTGTTATTTTACTGTTGTGCATGTTATATTTGCTGTTATTCTTTTTAACGATGCATTAATCAATTATAATCTATTTTATGTTCCTATTAATTTAAGATTACATGGCTCCCAAAAGAAAAGAAATCGAATCAATTCCAAGTAAAGGAACAAGTGAAGCAGCTAGGCTATATCCACTACTCTATGAGCTTGCTTTATAAGAGTTATCTTAACCAGGAGTATAAGATAATGAACATGGGGATGAGAAATGTTTCAAAAGAGATGATCCAAATGCTAATAGCCCTTCCGCCGAAGATTTGATCAAAAGCTTCAGCATTAATCGTTATCCTGTGAGAATGCAGTGCGATGGTGTCATAGATTTAATGGGTGATTTCGCGGTTAAGTCAGTCATAGAAAAATCTTTCAACGCCTTCAGAAAAATACTTCAAGAACAAAAATTGGATTCTTATTTCAGGGAAAGCTGCTTTGGGCAATATCTTGATTTTTCGGAGGACAACAATGTTTGTTTCCAAATGAGAATGGTATATGATCTTCTCAAGCGTAGGTTTATGTATAAAAATAAAGATAAGATGGATGAGGTGTGGATAAATTATCGTGGCATGCCTGTTTATTTTGGTTAAAAGGAATTTGCCATAGTTACTGGACTAAATTATTATCCTTTTTCTCCTTCTCAAGTTATACCTACTCTAACCCCAAAAAAAGCGTCCCGCACACTCAAAAAAGGCAAAGGCAAGTCGAGTGATTGTGATGACATGGAAGCTTCAAAAATAAAAAATTGATAAAAACGTTAAAAGGCAAAAAAACTTTCAAAGAAGCACAAACAATCATTGTGCTTGGTTTGGTTTATACATAATATTCTTTGGGCGATAGACGTTAACAACAACATAAGCCTCGATTTAATAAATCTCTCCAAGGATCTTGAGGCATTTAACATCTATCCTTGGGGTTATAAAAGCTTTAAAATGACTGTCAAATATTTATTGACTTCGTTAACGCCAAAGACAGTCAACTTATATGGCTTTCCATGGGCTTTCATGGTAAATATTTATTTTATTATGATATGATTTATTTTTTTATTCAATATTGCTTTTGATTTATTGTCGTTATATTATAAGCTCTGGCATTTGAGGTCATTCATTATTTGAGACAACAAGTGAACTACCAGGAAGAAGTTTCTTGTCCAAGAATCCTGAGATGGTTGTCGGCCAAAACTGATAAAAATATAAAAGTTCTTGATCTTTTCAATCCCTCGAAGGAAGCAGTAAGTCTAATTCTAATCAAGTTTTTGTTTTAATTAATGATTATTTTAAATAATTTCATCATCATTCTAATATATGTACTGATTTATTTTAGATTTTCCATTCGTGGCTTATTTCGACTAATCGAGAGTTGAAGATGTCATTTTTTCTTACTTTACGGTTTGTACAAACTTTACCGGATCCTAAGGTCATTGATAGAATAAAAATGAAATTGTTTGGAGCAACAACCATCACAAAAAAAAAAAAATTTGAAGGGTGACCTTATTGTTGTTAATGATGATAGTGGTAGTGGTAGTGGTGCTGCTGTTGGGGATAATGATGTTGTTCTTACAGTTTTTGAAACAACAAACCATTATGATTATGATCATACTAGTTATTCAAATTTTGTTACTTCTAGCGAATGTTGTACATGCAAATGTCAAGACTACAAGGCGAAACATGATGGAGTGATTAATGTTATTAATACACTAACTACTTCTTTAAAGGAAATGACATCTAAGAGGGGTGTCATTCCATCAAAGAGGATTTCATATTCATACACTCCACTAGAGATAAAAGTGGATAAGAGAAGAAGGAAAGATATTTCCAGGGCACCATCAAGCATCGAAAAAAGTAAAATTACAACTCCTCTATCTTTGTCTTGCACCGCTGTTTAATGTACACGGGCCACAGAAGAGCAGCATATGCTGAAGAAGGTGAATGTATATAATTTGTTCCAACAAACAAACAGGTACATATCTGTTTCAACAGATGATATATTTGCTGAAAATTATCAAACAGATATATACAACTGTTGTCTAACCTATTGCTTCAAATGTGTTATCTATTGCAACATATGTCCGTCTGTTTCAGCAAATCAAATAGGTTTTCGTACTGTTTTAATCTATACCAATAGATGAGTCTTATGTTGCAACAGATGGGTCATATGTTCGAAATTATCATACCGCACTATTTTACTTGTTCGAATTTATCCCAGCAGATGATTTATCTGTTGCAACATAAGACTTATATGTTGCAATAGATAGACAATCTGTTGTATATCTATAATTAGCATTGAGAATTCTAGCTTTTTAGGTGGATGTCACAGTAGAAGCTACTACTGAAGAGCATAATATTACAGTTGATAATCCATCAACTGCGTCTAAAGAAGAAGAAAAAGTAGAGCATATAAGTTCGAGAGAACGGAAGAATTACCCATTTGAAGGGCTTAAAATCTCGGACGAGGATCTAAAAAAATTAACAAAGTTGATCAACGACTATTCAGAATGGATTGCCGGTAGGCTATTAAAGCATCATGTTGGCAGGTACATAAATCAATTTTAAAGATATTGATTTATACAATTCTTGTTGTAAAAATAGGACATGAACACATATAAATCATCACGTAGAAAACAAAATGACGAATACTACAAAATAAACTAATTGAGTCTTGGTTTTGATATATTCGACTTTGTTGTTGCACATTCTAGAACCAAGAATTGGTTCTATTTGATGTCACATCCCCAAACTTGCTAGAATAATGAGGTATAAATGTTATACATATTACTATTAATTAATATTTTATTTAATTGCATCTGTGTATTAATTTTTCATCACGTAATCTGAAATGTTTAATAATATGTACAGCACATCGATGTCATTTTTTACTACCTCCAAAAAAAGGCCAAGTTGCAAACACAAGAACAATACAAATACACGATAGACAATTATTTGTACAAAGTTTACATCAATAATGCCTACGATAGGTATTGTCAACAACAGTCAAAAGTTTTTTGAAATGAGGAATGCTTAATCAACATCATCAAAGGCTTTAGCGTTCCAGCTGGCTTACCTTGGCATTTGGTCGACGAAGTGTACATCCCAATCAATTGTGGTAATGAATTCCATTGAGTGTTGGCTGTCGTCGTTCTAAAAGAGAGGAGCATCCGAGTTTATGACTTGATATCACAAAGAAGACATTCTGGGCCGTCGTATGAGTACAAAAGCTAGGGAAAATATTGTCTACTTACCTTGATATAAGTGGCTTTTTGGACCAAAAGGTTCGTACTGATTAGTCGACGATTGAAGCATACCGGGATAAAATGGGTAATCCATTTGATGTATAATATGTTGAAAGAATTGCTCAACAAACCATTGGTAGCCTGTAAGTATAAGTATCATGATTTAGTTTCATTTCATAAATTTCACAACGCTTATATGAACTGCAAGATATGGATTATCTATTTTTTTAAAATAAAGAGATTGCGGTCTTTTTGTTGCCGCTTACGCCGAGTATTTGAGCGATGGATTACAAGTACCAAATAATGGACTTGATACCAGATTACTCCGCAAAAGATATGCTGCTCTCTTATGAAAATATGGAGAAGCGAAAGCTCAGAAACTGTACGCAAACGACATTAAAGATCCACGACGATCAAAGTTGAATTATGTAGCACCGAATGAAGAACAAATTGTCCATATTGAGTAGATATTTATAGCTTGAGTCTGTCAATGTAATAAGCTATTCTCCTTAGTTAACTTATTGATTTATTTGTAGAGTAGATCATTTGTACCCATAATAATTTTTTTACATTTCACTTATTTGTTAAGTTATTTCATGTAATTTCTAAAGGCTTTGATTTATTTTATGCTGTCTATGAATATAATTTAATCCTTAGTTTTGAAATTGTTAATTGAAATGGAATACTAGAGTCAAATATCGCAACAAATAATACATCTGCTACAACAGACGACATATCTTATCAAATAGATTTAGGCATATGTTGCAATATGTAGGTCATCTGCTGAAAATTATATAACAGGTCTTCCTACTTTTTTGATTTGTTTCAATAGATTACCTATCAGTTGCAACAGATAGATTATATATTATAACGAATTGTATATCTGTTGCGACAGACAAACAGAAATATCTACATAATACAACAGATGACCAACCTATTGCAACAGATAATCAATCTGTCACAATAAGTATGATATGTGTTACAACAGATAAACAATCTGTTGCATTATAAAAATTTAGCTTTCGTCAGACATAAAAAATAGTCACTACAATGTAAAGTGAACAAAGTGGCTTGAAATAAAAAATTATTATCATGTTCGTCTCTATCTTTGTTAATATTCTTATTTATATATGGCTCCAACCATTTAGTTAGTACCCCATAAGCTCAGACCTATTGAATATTTTTCACAATAGCGTCGCACATATCGGCCATTTCTGTGCCGGTCAGTAAACACTCGATGTATGCAAGCGAGTACGGCCTGCACATGGCACCGATTTTAATTTTTTGAAGATGGATATTCTTATTTCGACCTTCAAAATCCCATGATTTCTTCTTCAAGACCTCCGTTGGCAAATGATCCATCAGTTTACTCTGCGTCAATAACTTGGGGAACAACTTCAAGAGTGGCTTAAAATTTTTGACTTCCACGTTCATGACTGCAAGAATTCTCTTTGCCTTGGTCCAGCTCTTGTCGTGTGGATATGGCTTCATACCTCTAACATAGTTAATCATATATTTATCCTATTTGAATGCAGAAACTAACTGATTAATTCCCCGGCCACCAGAACTATCTTTCCTATGGAGACTATCATACCTACTCTTGAAATTGTTGTAGAAGTTGAGGTCCATTATTCTATCGGCAATATCATAAGCATCCAGGTACACTAATTGTCTGCCCCTCATAAAGCAGAGAATTTTATCAACATACTGTGGTATAAGAAGATAATTTTTAAATAGGTTAGTAATTGTAAAGAAGAAAAACACAGAATAAAGATTCTGTTGCAGAGGGTTCTCTGAATTAGTTCACAGATTACCCAGCTAACGCAACTTATGCAATAGATGTGTATTATGTTTCAACAGAATACCCAACTGTTGTAATAGATTACACATCTGTTGCGCAGCACCTTCTTCATGGATTAGATAGGAAGTCTAGGTTATCAAAAGTAAACTTACATTGTCCACGTACCATTCACACATATTTGTCATACTCATGAAGTCTTGGGCAGCAAATAAATACATGGTGTATTCTTGTGGAGGTTTTATCTCGTTAGTCATTATTTTTTACAATTTCTTCTTCTCCTAGTCGTCAAGTGCCGTATATATGTCCACCTTATTCAACGACCCCTGAACTTCAATAACTCTTGGAGCGGAAGGAGTTGCAATATTTTTTGTTTTCAGAATAGAGAGCATTTGACAAATGTCTTTTCTCTTCCTCCTAACTACCACTGTAGGAGTGTATGGCTCCCTCACCTTTTTAGGTAGTATGACACTCCTCTTGGATTTCAACTCCTTGGCAGCTTCAGTAATAGCCTCTAGTTTTTAAAGGAGTTTATCCTCTCTGTCCTTGAACACTTTACATTTGCAAAGAGAACATGAGGGTGAAGAGGGGTGAGAGGGACCTATGCAAGGGATGTTTTCAAACGTATTTATTTTTTCCTGAGCACGAACTTACTCATAATCATGCCTGGAAGCAGCAGCAATATCAGGATGGATGCTACCATCATCAACAACTCCACCAGCAATACCCCCAGAAGAAGCACTCGGATCTGTTGCAGTAGGTTGGTCATGAAGAGCTTCAACATTAGGCTGACCTTGCCTAACTGCTCTTCTTATTGTTGTTGCTTCAACTAATTCCTTCTTTATTAACTCCACCGTTGGGTATGTTATTGTATCAACAAGACCTAGAGTAATAAAAGAAGTCATCCCCAACTCCTGCTGAGTAGGAACGATCTAAGGATGCACAACTTTTAAAAAGACAGAAGACATTTAAATCATATAATAATAATTTGTATTCAGTTGGGTTACATGTTAACACAGACAACTTATGCAACAGATGATCTATCTGCCGCAACAACTGATTTGTATGTTGCAATAGATTGATAATATATTACATCAGATTATCCATTTGTTGCATAATTTGCAGTAAATGGGTAATCTATTGAGTCGAGTTCAGGGAACCAGAGCAACAGATGGTTAATCTGTTGTGAAATATAGATCATCTGTCGCAACAGATTACCCATCTGTTGCATCAGTTGTAGTTGACAGGTAATCTGTTGCAACAGATGACTCATCTATCGCAATAGATGACACATCTGTTTCAATATCTTTCTTTGAGGCAAATTATTTTAGTTAAAAGAAGACGTACTGCATCATCCGGGGGTTAAAGAGATCACCTTTCTTAATTTTTTTACTGCTCTTTTCAGCCAACCACGTAAGGATCCTTGGATGAGAAACCTCATCCGGGTAATCCTTGAACTGCTTTCGGAGGGGAAGAATGACTTCAAATACCCAACCCTAAAAAAGGAAAATAGGAAGCAAGAAAAAAAATTCATAATAACTATATTCAATATAAATTAATGGATGTGTAAAAATAGTGATTAATTTTACCATGAAAGCCCAAGGAAAGTCGCATAATATGATCTTTCCTTTGGATAGCTTTGTCAGTAAATACTTGCAGTCAAGTAGTAGTTTTTATATCCCCAGAGATAATCATTGAATTTCTCAAAATCATCAGCAAGTGCCAACAAATCATCTTCTATGACTTTCCTGACATCTTTTGCCAATATAACGGAATTGACAAATCAAACTAAGCACTTTTTTTCCTGTACTGCTTTGGTATGGCTTTATCCTTGAGATCTTCTATTAAATCCCCCACTTTGTAGCTACGTCCAACAATACCCAACAACCCATATTTTTTTTCTTGCATTTGTTGGACCTTTTGTGGGGTGTTTCCTTGATGAGAGGTTCTTTTGGACGAGCGTATCTCAAGCCCGTCACTATGGAAAACTCTTTCAATCCAAAACAAACCAACATGCCACAGTAGTTGATCCAGATTTCATCCATCTTTTTTTTTCTCTCCTTCGAATCTTTTTTATCCCCGACATAATTGATCCTGCTCTTGAGAGGACCATATACCATGCTCATTTGGAAACGGAGATTTTGATCCTCAGGCAGCATAAGAAAGTATGCAAAGCAGCTCCTCTTAAAAAGTTCGTTTATGTTTTTATTCTTTATTTTACTTCTAAATTCATCAAAACCTTTCCCCAACTGACATTTAAGTATAAGAGCACCAGTTACTTTTGCAGGGTAATCTATAGGCATCGCAATTCGAAATCTGTCAATACTAATAGTTTTGACAGGATCATGTTGGGATTTCGATATTAATTCACGCCCCATTGGTGAGAAGGAGTTCTCACTTTCCTCAGCTTCATTTTGCCCTGACTGAGATTGTTTAGGAAGTTCCTCCAAATCTATTTGTACTCTAGCCTTTTTTGTTATGTGGTTAGAAGTTGATCCACTTGTAGTTTCTTTTTATTTGGGAGACATCTTTTAACTACAAATAACAGAAAAATAAAAAATACATTACATTTGATGTCTGCATAATTTTTTTTAAAAAGGTAAGATAAATTTTAATAAATTATTATACGTCATATTACAAAAAAATAATCCAACAGATAACTCATCAGTTAGAATAGATGGGGAATCTGTTTGAAGACCTATTTAATATCTCCCAACAGATCTTCCACCTGTTGCAACAGATGGACCACTAAGACAACCATCAATGCCACCAATACCAACAACAAAATCAAGACCACCAACACTACCACCAATGCCACCAATACTAACACCAAGACCAGCAACATCACCACTAAAACCATAAATATTGACACCACCAACAATAGCCACCACCAACATCCACCACCAACAATACAAACACCATCCAAAAATACCACAACAGTCAACAAAACACTGCGATCAAACTAGGATTTTCTCGGGTGCTTCCTACATTTTTAGCATCAAAACTCAAAATTGTTAACCCATTCACGAAGATAATACAACTAAAAGTCTTCTTTTTTATTATAAACTAAAAATCCCTAATTTTTAGAATAAAGAACAAATGCAGAAATCTTCTCGAACTCTGTTAACTGCTAAGATAGAGAAATCAATGAATACAAATGAGAATGAAGTCGAAAATAACAACTATGTCATTAAAAATGGAAAGAAAATTGATCTATTTTAAAGGATTGAAAAATATGTTGAGTAGTTGGTCTGTATTATTAAGAGGGAGAGAGAAGAGCGAGAACTTGAGATTTGCATAAGGAAAAGTTTTCCCGCAAATGAATGATTTGTGTGGGTTGATTTGTAATTTTGGAAAAGAATGACAAGAATTATAATTGTTAATTTGGTCCGAATTGATATTAATTAATTTTTAAAATTTTGAAAGATATAGTTTTGAAAATATTAGGTTAATAAGAATCTTTTCAACTCAGAATGATCGATCGACAACTCAGGTCGGAATGAACGCAATACCAACACCATGCAATTGCAAAGACTTAATTGAAGTTGTAGTTGACCCTATGAACTCATTGTCACACCCCTTTTTTCGCTCGAAGATATTGAGGTCGAAGGGTTTTTCCAATTAAAGTGACGATATTGAATATGGATTATTTTATTTACAGAGTCACCACTTAGAATTGAGTTATGGTGTTCCAAGTCACCTTATTGAATCCCTAATCAAAAGAAAATGACTGTTTCCTGGTCTGCGAAAACAGAAGACTGGGTAAGGAATTCTGTTGACCGAGGGAAGGTGTTAGGCACCCCTCGAGTCCCGTGGTTCTAGCACGGTCACTTTTATTAACTTATCTTGATGTAAACTATTTTGATAGATTATGTTTGGGCCTAGATTCACTCATTTTTAATATCTAAAATTTGTCTATAACTCTTGTATTAAATTAGTAAAAATCATGAACCAGGAAGGAAAATGACCAAACAATATATTGATCTATATTCCCTTTTTAGATAAAAAAAAAAACATATAATAACGGACATGAAACAAACTAATCATCACTCGAACACTAGAAATACCAACGTATTCATTACCTATCAAAACATTGTAACCAATTTATACAATTTCCTATCTAAACCAAAACATGAAAAAGTAACAAAAGGCTCTAGTATATTCATAGAACCTTATTTTAAAACACAAAGAAAAAATTCACAAAACCGTGCTTTGTTAACTCATTCTGACTTTGAAAACGTAGCGTTTTTATTAATCAGATAAAATTTATACTTACAAATACCTAAATCTAAGTAACAGAGAATTTTAACAATGATTCAAACATGGGAGCATTTTTTTAAAAAAAAAAAATCATGTGATTAGGATTTCTCATTTAACAAAATGGAACCAAACAAATATAAGTCATATTAACTATTTCTCTTGTTTTCTCTTTTCTTTTCCCTCTTGTTCTGCACCTATATGTCGTGCATGTAATCTCTCTCACTTTTTTTTTGTTTTTCCTTTGCATGTATGCATGTATGCATCTTTAAGCATGCATGTCAACCGAGTGTATAATTACATATTTTAATGATATTCACTTTAATAATTATCTCATTCAAAAGTTCGAAACTAATCTAATTAACTTCATTTCAAAATGACAAACAAATTATAAATGAAGACATAGAGCAAAGTACATAGAAATAATAAACTACACATTCTAAATAATATAACAATCCATTGGAATAACTTCATTCATGCTTTGATTTCCAAAAAAAATATGAATAAAGGAATCAAATAGAAACCTGTGTGGTAGAATAACTGAACTAGAAACAAGAACACCTTCACCGAAAAACTCAAACGGAGACCCGAAACTCGATTTACCAAATTTAAAGAACTCTCCTTCTCATTATTCTTATTCTTATTCCAATTTTGTTTTTCCTTTTGTTTTTCTTTTTCCCGTTTTCTCCATTCACTGTTTTTCTTGTTTTCCCTTTATTTCTCTTTAACTTTTTTGTCTAAGTTTTGGGTGTGTTTCCCTTTTTTTGTTGTTGTCTTGTATGTATATATGTTGTCCATGTGTGTATATATAGGGGTGTGATGTGGGAGGTGTAGGGAGTTGGAGGAAAAATAGGGGGTGGTTGGGGTAGGTTAGGATAGGATAGGAAAAAAAATATTTTTTTTAAAACATAATAATAATAATAAAAAATAAAAATAATAAATAAATAAAATTATAATATTAATAAAAATAATATAACATAATATAATAATAACTAATTAATTTTTATATTTAAGAAAATACGATAAAAGTTTAAAAATAGCCAAAAATAAATATAATTAAGATAGTACTAAAACTACTAACTTATTTATTTAAAAAGAAATATTTTTTTTTTAATTTTTGTATTTTTTTTTAAATTGGAAAAAAATAATATCCTAAAATTAACTTCATTTAGTTATTTATTAACTAAAAATTTATTAAAAATAAAATAATAATTAAAATAATATCGGATTATATATAAATATTAATATCGAAAAATATATATACTACACTCGGGGAGGGTCAAAAATCACGTGTCTACATTTTGCCCCTCTTTGTTTGAAATCTTAAAGAGTTTTCATACAAAGAAGTAGACAAAGATATGATTTTTGATCCTCCGATTATTCAAAAAGAATATAAAAGAAAGAAAAAAAAATGCAACCGAGTCCTAATTTTGGACAACTTACATATCCCAGGTGATAAGGAAATCAGGTCACGTGTAATTCAAAAAGGCAAAATAGGGAGACAATGAGCTAGATTTCGAGTCAGGTTCCATCGAGTCTTCGGTTTGTGGCTTCTGTTTTTTACATCCAAATAAAAAATGAAAATGAAGATACAAGTGAAAGATCCTATCTATTGCTCAGCTTTTCTGGAATCTTGACTTGAATTTTCATGACTTCTCAAATGGTGAGATAGTCGTTATACTGAGTTGAATTTGATACACGAAATGTTCCTCCTCGTTGGTATTAGAGGGGAACTTGACAATTGATTTATTCTTCATCTTTTCTTTTGGCTTGGATTTGAAAATCTTCAACCGATTCTTCAGGTGGTCTCCTGACTTGCAACTGATAATGTCCACCCTATTTTTCAGGCGGGCTCCTTGACTTACAATTTCTTCTCCCTGTTCTTCAGGCGGGCTCCTAGACTTTCTCGTTTATTCACCCTGCTCCTCAGGCGAGCTCCTGGACTTTCTATTTCTGATTTTTCAAATATGTTGCTGAACTCAACATAAAATGTGAAATAGAAAAATAACATCTTATTCTTCAGGAGGGTCCTGAACATAAAAATAAATTCCCATTCTTCAGGAGGGTCCTATCCCATTCTTCAGGAGGGTCCTGAGCATAAAATAAATTTCCATTCTTCAGGAGGGTCCTATCCCATTCTTTAGGAGGGTCCTGAGCAAAATTAGATTACCATTATTCAGGAGGGTCCTGGGCAAAAAGTAAATTCTCATTCTTCAGGAGTGTCCTGGGCAAAAATTAAATTCCCATTCTTCAGGAGGGTCCTGTACATAAAATAAATTCCCATTCTTCAGGAGGGTCCTGAGCAAAATTAGATTCCCATTCTTCAGGAGGGTCCTGAGTAAAAAGTAAAATTCAATAAACACGAACAAAATTTTTATCCCAGTTTGTACTAAAAATTTTTGTGAGTGTCATCAGATCACAACTTTTAAAAAGTACAGTAAAAAGGGTGAATCAAGGCCCTGCTAAAGAAATGCATTTTTTCAAAGTAAAACTGATGACCAAAATTAGGAAATGTGTCTCCTAACACATGAAACTTAAATTATCCAGACAAGAAAGTGTGTCTCCAAGGGGTTAAATGAAATGACTCAACTAGAAAATGTGTCTTCTAGGAGCGAATGTTCAAGTTAGTAAGTGTGTTACCTAACACATGAAACTTGAATTATCCAGACTAGGAAATGCGTCTCCTAGGGTTCAATGGAAGAACTCGACTAGACAGTGCGTCTTCTTGGAGAAATGGTTCAAGTTAGGAAGTGTGTTACCTAACACATGAAAACTGACATACCCTGACTAAGAAGTGTGTTTCCTAGGAGTCAAATGAAATGACTCGACTAGAAAGTGCATCTTCTAGGAGTGAATGTTCAAGTTAGGAAGTGTGTTACCTAATAAATAAAAACGAACTTATTTAGCCTAGGAAGTGCATCTCCTAGGGGTTGAATGAAATGACTCGACTAGAAAGTGCGTCTTCTAGGAGTAATGATTCAAGTTAGGAAGTGTTTCATGTAACAAATGAAAACTGACTTATTCAGACTAGGAAGTGTGTCTCCTAGGGTTTAAATGAAATGACTCGACTAGAAAGTGCGTCTTCTAGTAGTGAATGTTCAAGTTAAGAAGTGCGTTACCTAACAAATGAAAACTAACATACCCTGACTAAGAAGTGCGTCTCCTAGGGGTCAAATAAAATGACTCGACTAGAAAGTGCGTCTTCTAGGAGTGAATATTCAAGTTAGGAAGTGCGTCACCTAACAAATGAAAACTAACTTATTCAGACTAGGAAGTGCGTGTCCTAGGGGTTAAATGAAATGACTCGACCAGAAAGTGCGTCTTCTAGGAGTGAATGTTCAAGTTAGGAAAGTGCGTCTTCTAGGAGTGAATGTTCAAGTTAGGAAGTGTGTTACCTAACAAATGAAAACTGGCTTATTCAGACTAGGAAGTGTATCTCCTAGGGATTAAATGAAATGACTCGTAGAAAGTGTGTCTTCTAGGAATGATGGTTCAAGTTAGGAAGTACATCACCTAACACATGAAAAATGACTTACCCAAACAAGGAAATGCATCTCCTAGGGGTATAGGATGGTGAGTTTTCACTATGATTGTGATTACTAAATATGTGTAGCAATATTGCCTCTTGCATTTGCAAAATGAGGAATTGCATCTTTTGATATTTAGGCTTTAAAGCCCTTGATTTGAAGGTAACATATTTTTGTTTCATATAAGAAAACTTTTTAATTTAAAAACACGATGGTTGATTTGTGGCATTTGGCCATTAAGGCAATCTCTTGTACTTGTCATACTTAGCTCCATTGCAAAACATTGATAGGTATTGTTGACTTGCTGTAGTATTGACCCTAAATTCTGACTACTAAAACCTTTTGACTCAAATCATATTTATTTTGCATGATGCCTCTAGGTTCAACTTCAAATTCACCTCTTATACTTTTGTGAGTCCAAAAATTATCGGGTGATAAGCATTCTTGAATATCTTACTTTATTTTGAAGTATGTTAACTTGGTGCAATAACCCTTTGTCATGCTTTGTGCAATTGAGGGAGTTGGTAGCAAGTTTTGAAGTTATTTCTCCCTTGTCTTGACATAAATTTGCCTCAAAATACATGAAAGATGACGATATTGATTTTTCATTCGATGACAAAGACACAAAATCAAAAAGAAAAATAATAATTCAAAGAAAAGAAAAAGACAATAGACATCTCTTTTCAAAAACGACAAAAATTAAAACTTATCTGGATGTGGCAGGTGATTCCAGTGATTATGACATGCATTTTGAATTACATAACTTGATCTACCCAAACTAATCACTGTCAACTTTTGCCCACTCATTGAATTTGAAATGGGGTCATTCTTGAACATGCTCTCTCTAGATTACAATCCTTCTTTGACTAGTGACACCTCAATGGGTTTTTGCCAATAAGCCGATCTCATTTTCATTTATTTCTCAGCTTACTGTTGCCTTATAGTGTCCGTGAGGATTTTCACCAATAAGACTCTCTCATTTTTTATTGTTCTCATAACTCACTGTCGCCTTATGGTGTCCACAATATGAAGCCTCATATACTCATACATCTTTAGCCTTGACATTCTCAAAGATTGATCTGAAGGTCTTTCTTTGGTTGTAACTTGACTTTTGGATAGGGTAAGAAAGAAAGGATGGCACGAGGCTTAAAAATATACATGACATTAGGTGAAGCATATAAATTTTGAAATCGACTCATAAGAAAATAAATTTTTGCCCCAGTTTTATTTCATACTGGGTAAATTGAATTTTTACTTGGTTGGACCGAACCCCAGAATAGGGTTACCTACGTATCTTGTCATAGCAAGAATCAGGTCAAACGTAGTTCAGACAAGTCATTCTTTCTTTTTTTTTTAAATGAACCTAACTCTCATTTTTTCTTTTCTTTGATTCTTCTCTTTTTTTTTTTCAGTTCCATTTTTTTTCTTGACATTTTTTTCTCTGACTCCATTTTCTTCTTGACACACATTTTCTTTTACTTGATTTTTTCTTGACATTTTTCTGACTCTATTTTTCTTGAGACCTTCTTTTTTATTTTTTTTTCAAACTCTATTTTGATTTCAAAAGAGGGGTATGAAATAAAATAAAATTAAATCTCAAAAAGGGGTAACAAAGGATGACACAACATTTGGATAGCAGAATGAAATGCCTTCGTCATATCAATTCTTAAAAATGCAAGCATTTAACATGCAATCTGTGAGTGAACATAAAGATCATGTATATTTTTGTTTCAATATTGACCTTAACTGAATATGTATGTCACTACTTCTCATGCACTTGTCAAATAGAAAGGTCCAATTATATTTACATTCCTCCTATTAAAGGACTCATGCGTTCTTAAGCTAACTTCCTTTTGCTTCTCCTGACAATGGAGACTATATCTTCTATTCGCTCTCATTTAAAATGTTTGAGATTGACCTTCTCATTGATGAACAAGTCATTTTTTTCACAAAGTGATTGTTTCAATCCATTCAAGTGAGGCTTTAACTCAATCAACAAACATCTCAACATTTTATTTATTTTCTTACATGATTTTTCCTTTCAACTTTATTTTTCTGGTCAAGTGTTTCAGGATTAGATTAGGTTTTAAGATCTGGTGAAAATTCATCATGCATATCGTATCATTAGAATCACCATAAAAGAATTGTTTAAAGAAAGGAAAGATGAACAAATAATATATATATTAAAATAAAGTAAAATAAAATACAAGAAATAAATAAATAAAAGGGACACTATATTTTGTTAAAACAAAAGAAGACCGAGTTTCGACATAAATGACATAGAGAAGAAAAGATAGACTCTGAACTATAATCTTGAAATAATTCAGATAACAGAAAGAAAAACAAAATAAACTTTCACAAATCCTTTCTAGGAAGGGAAGGACTGACTTCTCAATTGTTGAGCTTGATATCTTCTCCAGTTCGTACATCAGCATGACTAGATCCTTCACCACTGTCAACGTCCTGCACCATAATCAATTTATCTTGAATCATTCTTTCTATTTCTCTTTTCAAAGCATGACAATCTTCTGTACTATGACCCTGAACATCAGAATGATATACACATTGTACATTAGGATCAAAGTTCCTTGAATGTGGGTCAGGGGTGTACCCAAGAAGAGGAGTGATCATGTCCTTTTGTCTCAATTTCTGAATAAGCTAGTATATAATTCTCCAATTGGTGTGAAATTATCCCTTAGCTTCTGTTTCTTTTCATTGTTTGGCTTGGAGCGAAAATCAAATATAGAGGGGCTTAGGTATGTTAGTGGAGTTGGAAGATGATTCTGAGAGGTTGATGCACGCCATTGCGAGTAAGAAGGGGTTCGGGCATATGGTTGTGCATTATAACTAGGATACTGAGGGGATAAAATGAAATATAATGGATTTTGTGCAAATGGTTGGCGCACACATCTCCAATTTTGTCGTTGACCTGGCACAACAGTTGCTACATCTTCTTTTCTTTTGTTTTCACCAAAGTTTCCTAAACCACTTTGAATTGCTTGTGTTATTGCTTTCAAAGCGGCTTGGCTGATAATCTTTCCTGACTTAATTCTATTCAATATCATCTCTCAAACTTTAATAACTTCAGCAAATGTGCTTCCAATGGTAGAAAGTAAATGATGAAAATAATCAGGTTGTTGCACTTGTAGAAAGATATCGATCATTTCAGATTCCTTTATCGATGGTCTGACTCTTAAAGCCTACTCTCTCCATCTGACAACATATTCTCGAAAATGTTTAGTTGTCTTTTTTCTAATGTTGGCAAGCATAGTGCGATCTGGCATTATCTCAATTTTATATTGAAATTGTTGAACGAAATCTCGAGCCATGTCATCCCACTCGTGCCAACAGGAAATGTCTTGGTCAATAAATTATTCAGAAGTTATTCCTGTCAGGATTTCTCCAAAGTAAGCCATCAATAATTCTTCTTTTGCTCCTGCACCCCTTAATTGATTACAGAACTTCTTCAAATGAGCCACAGGGTCGCCATGACCTTCGTATTTGTCAAACTTTGGCATTTTGAACCCTACCGGCAAATAGACGTTAGGAAACATACATAAATCTTTGTATGAAACACTTTTTGGTCCTCCTAATCCTTGCATATTTCACATACTCTGCTCCAAGCTTCTTACTTTCCTAGCCATCTCCTCTTGTTTCTCATTTTTAACAATCTTCTCAATCACGATTGGAGAATCATGTTGATGAGCATAATACTGTGGATTTTGGGATTTGAAAGTCATTTTAGGAGAATACAACAGATCAGGACTTAGTTCCCCCATATTCTTTAGTTCTGTCGATTGATAGCTCACGATAGTTGGTGCTACAAAAGTGAAAAGAGGGTTATTTATGACAGACGAATTTGGTGTACGCATGGTAGAAGTACCGGTAACACCAGACATATTAGCAAATGGGCCGAATCTAGGAGGGTATAATGGATCACTAGTTTGAGATTGAGCAAGATTTGGATCATTCATAGTCGAAAGTCCAGGGATTGATGATGGCAGGGCTTGTCCATTCAACTAAGCTCGATAAATCTCCGCCATCTGTTGTTTCAACAACTTAATCTCTTCCATTGATACTAGTTTTTGCGAAATCACCTGATTTTTCTCCTCTTCACTGTCAAATCCTACACCCTCTTTACGGGTCATTTTTCTCTTTTATTTGAACCTCTGCTACATGGATGAGAAGACAACTTAGCCAAAAACCAACCACCTTAATACTATTTTGATTTTAGAGAAAATTAATGTGTCAGAGTTTAATTTTTTTAGATCACCAAATCCATTGAGGACTGCCTATGTATCTCATTAATATGAGAATCAGGTGTGCGTAGTTCTCAAAATGTATGTCGTACAAAACTTAGCATCAAGACCCCTAAAGGTTCAAGACTGTTAAGATTTATATAAATATATTTTATTTTTTTGTAAAAACTTAGCCTCATGATCCCTAAAGATTCAGGACTGTTAAGATTTATATACTTTTATTTATTTTGCATAAACTTAGCCTCATGATCCCTAAAGATTCCGGGCTATTGAAATATATATATATATATATATATATATATATTTTAAAAAAAACCTTAGCCTCATGATCCCTAAAGATTCAGGGCTATTACGATATATATAAAAATTGGACTTGAGAATTTGAAAAATAATTATGAAAGTAATCATATTTTCAAAATATTTCCCAATAAATCTATGAATAATTTTTCAAAAGATAGGGTCGTATCCTGGGAAGGACTTCCTACGTATCCCACTAAGATGTGAGAATCAAACCCTCGTAGTTCATGAAGACTGTAAAACTATGTTACTATATTTTTAAAAAATTTCCTTTTTTTTAAATATATATTTTTTTTCTTTTAAGCAAAATGATTCACTAAGTGCGAGGACAATTTAATCTCTTGCATTTTAAAGTTGCCTGAATTCGGTCAACAAACAAACAGTCTTCCAAACAAATGTCAAAGAGCGCGCACGTAGGATGCACATGTTGGTCTTTATAAAGTAGGTCACCTATCCTAGACAAACCTGGCCTCTATGCCGAGTCCCGCTAAGTCAAATGAATATGATGCAGATAAAGCGGTACCTAATAGGGATAACCAGATTTTGAGTTTTCAGTTCTTCTAAGTTTAAGCCTGATAGGGATAGGTATCTAGACTAGCTTACCCGAGCGGACACTCGAGCCAGGGAGGGACTACTTGGTCGGTAGCAGGGCAACACCACCTTCGTTGCCGATTCGAACCCCGCCTAACATGTGTAACTATATCCTTCACCAGATGCCTTAACACTCCGACTATCTCAAAAAGAAGGTAGGATGCATATGCTGCATTCCCTCTATCCTATTTCAGAGACTCAGAGGGGGTACGCGAAAGAAGACAATATATAATATAGTTCAAATAATATCAAAGCAGTAAATGAGCAACAAGTAGAACATAAGGCCAATAAACACAATATCAAAAATAATTGAAGCAGGTAAAGTCAATATCAAAAGCTCGAATTCTTGTTATTTCCTAGCGGAGTCGCCAGAGATGTCACACCCCTTTTTTTGGCTCGAAGAGATCGAGGTCGAAGGGTTTTTCCAATTAAAGTTACGATATTGAATAGGAATTGTTTTATTTACAGAGTTGCCACTTGGAATTGAGTTATGGTGTTCCAAGTCACCTTATTGAATCCCTAATCAAAAGGAAATGATTGTTTCCTGGTCTGCGAAAATAGAAGACTGGGTAAGAAATTCTGTTGACCGAGGGGAAGGTGTTAGGCACTCCTCGAGTCCCGGGGTTCTATCACGGTCGCTTTTATTAACTTATCTTGACTTAAACTATTTTGATAGATTATGTTTGGGCCTAGATTCGCTAATTTTTAGTATCTAAAATTTGTCTATAACTCTTGTATTAAATTAGTAAAAATCATGAACCAGGAAGGAAAATGACCAAACAATATATTGATCTATAATCCCTTTTTAGATTAAAAAAAACGTATAATAACGGACATGAAACAAACTAATCATCACTCGAACACTGGAAATACCAACGTATTCATTAGCTATCAAAACATTATAACCAATTTATACAATTTCCTATCTAAGCCAAAACATGAAAAAGTAACAAAAGGCTCTAGTATATTCATAAAACCTTATTTTAAAACACAAAGAAAAAATTCACAAAACCGTACTTTATTAACTCATTCTGACTTTGAAAACTTAACATTTTTATTAATCGGATAAAATTTATACTTACAAATACCTAAATCTAAGTAACAGAGAATTTTAACAATGATTCAAGCATAGGAGCATTTTTAAAAAAAAAAAACCATGTGATTAGGATTTCTCATTTAACAAATGGAACCAAACAAATATAAGTCATATTAACTGTTTCTCTTGTTTTCTCTTTTCTTTTCCTTCTTGTTCTGCACCTATATTTCGTGCATGTAATCTCTCTCATTTTTTTTTTGTTTTTCCTTTGCATGCACGCATGTATGCATCATTAAGCATGCATGGCAACCGAGTGTATAATTACATCTTTTAATGATATTCACTTTAATAATTATCTCATTCAAAAGTTTGAAACTAATCTAATTAACTTCATTTCAAAATGACAAACAAATTATAAATGAAGACATAGAGCAAAGTACATAGAAATAATAAACTACACATTCTAAATAATATAACAATCCGTTGGAATAACTTCATTCATTCTTTGATTTCCAAAGAAAATATGAATAAAGGAATCAAATAGAAACCTATGTGGTAGAATAACTGAACTAGAAACAAGAACGCCTTCACCGAAAAACTCAAACGGAGACCCGAAACTCGATTCACCAAATTTAAAGAACTCTCCTTCTCATTATTCTTATTCTTCTTTCAATTTTGTTTTGGCTTTTGTTTTTCTTTTTTCCGTTTTCTCCATTCACTGTTTTTCTTGTTTTCCCTTTGTTTCTCTTTGACTTTTTTGTCTAAGTTTTGGGTGTGTCTTCCTTTTTTTTTTTTTGTTATCCGTGTGTGTATATATGTTGTCCGTGTATGTATATATAGGGGTGTGATGTGGGAGGCTGAGGGAGTTGGAGGAAAAATTGGGGGTGGTTGCAGTAGATTAGGATAGGATAGGAAATTTTTTTTATTTTTTTAATAAAAAAAGATAATAATAATAATAACAAATAAAAATAATAAATAAATAAATAAAATAATAATAACAACAATAAAAATAATATAATATAATATAATAATAACTAATTAATTTTTATATTTAAGAAAATACAATAAAAGTTTAAAAATAGCCAAAAATAAATATAATTAAGAGAGCACTAAAACTACTAACTTATTTATTTAAAAAGAAACATATATTTTTTTTAAATTTTTGTATTATTTTTTTTAAATTGGAAAAAAAAATCATATACTAAAATTAACTTCATTTAGTTATTTATTAACTAAAAATTTATCAAAAATAAAATAATAATTAAAATAATATCAGATTATATATAAATATTTAATATCGAAAAATATATATATTACACTTGGGGAGGGTCAAAAATCACGTGTCTACACTCATTCATCCCTGGTTCTACCAAAATCAATTTAGGTACTAGCTTAACATTAAGTTAATGAGAATCTTTTCAACTCAGAGCGATCGGTCAACGACTCGGGTCGGAATGAACGCAATACCAATACCAAGCAATTGCAAAGACTCAATTGAAGTTGTAATTGACCCTATGAACTCATTCATCCCTAGTTCTACCAAAATCAATCTAGGTACTAGCTTAACATTAAGTTAATGAGAATCTTTTCAACTCAGACTGTTCGATCGACGACTCAGATCAGGATGAACGCAATACCAACACCATGTAATTGCAAAGACTCAATTGATATTGTAGTTAACCCTATGAACTCATCCCTACTTCTACCTAAATCAATTATAATAAAATTTGTTGCAAGAAATGACTGAGCTTTTGGAATTTTTCAAACAAATATTCATATCTGTTGCAACAGATGACATATTTGATTTAATTATCAAAATAGATATTTGCATCTGCTGTGACAGATGACTAAGCTATTAGAAATTTTCAAACAGATATTGATAGCTGTTGTAACAGATGACATATTTGATGACCCTATCAAATGGACATTTGCTTTGTTGTTACAGATGAATGAGTTGTTGAATTTTTTCAAACACAAATTGTTATCTGTTGCAAGAAATGACATATATGTTTGAAAATCTTTTTTTTCTTTTAATTTTAAAGCAAGCTTCTGTCTGGAAGAAGAAAGAGAGATTAAATAGTACTACTAACGAAAGAAGAAAGAGAGGTAAAATAGTACTACTAAAGGCAGTAAAAAATATTTCTTGGATAACTTAAAAATCTCATTGAGTAGTCTTGTCTTGTCTTTTCAATGTCACTCATCTTTCTCGTTCCCCTCAAGTTATTAATGAATATTAATTAATGAATATTTAAACCCTAAATTATCTCATCTCTCCTTCAACCCTAAATTTATTTTATTTATCTCTCATCTTTTTCTTTCTCTCCTCTTTAGGGTTATCATAATCTTTTTTCTCTCTTTTCTCTCCTCTTTCTCAGAAAGATCCTTTCGCATCTAAACCGATCTATATCTTTCCTTAACTGAAATTATTATTTTAATCCCCTTTTTGACATTGCAGGTAAGGTATATTCACTATTGCTCTTTCATTATCGTCTTCTTCTTTGCAAGTTATTTACATCTGTTTTTTTATTTAATTACCATTTACCCATATCATATTTATTTTAAAAAATTTGAAGAAACTTTTAAGTGTTGAATAAATGAACCAGGAATTTTTATTATAATATGCGAAAAAAGTTATATGTTAGGATAAGTTTAAAAGCCTTGTTGACAATATCATTTTTTTAGTATGTATTTTTTTTTCTTTGTTGTTGATACTATTACTAAGGTTGTTGGTGGGGTTGGTGCTATTAGAATTTATTGTGTGGTGGTGTTAATGGTGTTGGAACAAAGGATGTTGCTTCTTTGTTGTTGATGTTTTTTATTTATTATTTCTTTGTAGTTTATGTTGTTGTTGATGTTGCAACAGATAAAGCAACTGTTGGAACAAATCAAACCACTAGCAAGGCTAGTTTGATGTATTCTAACAGACTCTACATCAGTTACAACAGACTACATATCTGTTGCAACAGACTCCACATCTGTTGCAATAGATGGATAATGTTCTTTATGTTCTTCTCTTATTTGACATCAATTTTTTTCTCTTTTTTGTAGATATAAGGAACTGAAAGTTGATCAACTTTTGCCTTACCATCATAAGAGGCTACAGTAAAGATGGGTTCAAAGAAATAAGCTGCTTGCAGATGAAACTACTTCATATGTGAGAGGTATGTATTACTGATAATATTATCATGAAAACACACATAGAGTACACTAATTTTTTGAATGTTGTTTTTATCATTTGGTCATTGATCATTCAAACAAGATATCTATAATTTTACAGTTAAGTTTAATAGGTCCAAATTGATAAGATTGAGGGACCATGAATATGGTTCTGATATCCTATTAAGATTTAATGTCGGTTATTGCTCATGTTTATGTGTCAAGCATTGTGAAAGAATCTAGTTTTGATGTCATTGTAAAGAGATTCAATGGCGATTGGACTAACTTTTAGGGTGCATTAGACTCTCAGAGGTCCTTCGAAGCCTTTCACTGCTTCAACCAAGAACGGAAATCAATATAGTTATTGCCCTAGTCCAAATTTATATGGTTGGGTTGCTCGGGGTGATGATTATATGCCAGAAGGTGCAATAGGACAATGCCTGCGAAGGAAAATGGGGGGTTACTAAAAGACTATATCATCTGAGAGCTAATTAAAGAGGAAACATAGGGTAGAAAGGAACTTCTAGTGAATCCGACCGATGAAACTAACTTAGAACATGAGAAACCTGAATCAAGTTCAAATATGAAAGTGTATCCAGTAATGAAAAATCCGTTTGTTATTTTTTTGAAAGAAAAATAGTGCAGATGGTTTCTTTGCAAAGGAGTTGCATCTAGATAGCGTGTTCGGGATTATCACCTAGATAGAAAATAGCATAAGACCAAGAAAGCAGCCTCGCGAGCATCGAGGGTTGAAATGATGTACAGTAAATCTAGAAAAACTGCGCTAATAATAGCTAAAGTTAAAATAAGAAATCTAAGATAAGGCTGCAATTTCTGAATTTTAAATTGCATCTCATGCTTTCTTGTTTATGTTTTCTATTAGGTCTACTGTTGTTGACCTGATCGGAACCACAAATAAAATTGAAAGGCAAATTGAGTATCATTACTTCCTTAGCAATTTGGATATAATTGATTGTGTTTTCTAGTTTTAGCATGCTTTCAACATATCTTAGAAAAGATTAGAGGCTTGCTGTAGTATATGAATCCCGATAATTTTCAAGCTTGCCTCCAGATTTTTGATTTGGCATTCAAGATTGTCGTTGTTGTCTTTGAAGTTGGTATAGGGTTGCTGGTCTTTTGTGAGCTCGATTAGGAACACTTTCTTCAAAGTTATGGCATTGTAGAAGGCCTTCAGAACACACTTTATTCAGAAGCCTTAGGGTCACTATGTTTGTTTTAGGTCAAAATATGTTGATGCACAGTCAAGAAGTGGTCCCAACAGTTGAATAGCTCACTTTTATCGAGCGTTGATCAATGCAGCTTGCTCAACTAACCTTCAAGGGATTTGATAAATTAATTAGAAAGGGTATTATGTAACGTTTGATCTAAATTGACTCTACCAAACCTATCAAACATTACGTACCTCCAGGCTCATTACCCTATCAAAAACCTTTATCCGAGTTAGTGCACAAATTAAACAAGCTCAATCTCTCAGCCTTTCTATTGACCGCTCTTCTCCCATATAAAGGACAAGATATCCGCCATACAAAAGTTTACACCATCTCCAAAAATTCTTGCCACAACGAAAGTCTTTAAAAGGCATGATTAGTAATATCTCAATATCACTTTTATGACTTTCTTAACGTCTCTTGCAATTATATTAGAATGGACAAATCAAACTAAGCACAATTTCTCGCTATGTCCATTCCAATATATTGGCAAGAGAAGTCAAGATAACCATAAAAGTGATATTGAGAGACTACTAGTCATGTCTTCTCAAGACTTTCGTTGTGGCAAAAATTTTTGGCGATGGTGTAGACTTTTGCATGGAGGATATCTTGTCCTCTATATGGAAGAAGATTGATCAGTAGAAAAGCTGAGAGATTGAGCTCGTTTGATTTGTGTACTAACTCAAGAAAAGGTTTTGATAGGGTAATGAGCCAGGAGTTACGTAACGTTTGATAGGCTTGGTAGAGTAAGTTTAGATCAAACGTTACATAACTCCTTGCTAATTAATTTATCAAATACCTTGAAGGTTGGTTGAGCAAGCTGCATTGAGCAATGCTCGATAAAAGTGAGCTATTTAACTGTTGGGACCACTACTTGACGGTGCATCAACATATTTTGACCTAATACAAACATAGCGACCCTTCTATATCATTTAAGGATTCCGAATAAATTATTCTGAAGGCCTTCTATAATGCCACAACTTCGAAGGAGAAAGTATTCCTGATCGATCTTACAAAAGACCAGCAACTCTATACCAACTTCAAAGACAGCAACGACAAGCTTGAATACCAAATTGGCAAGCTGGAGGTAAGCTTGAAAATTATCGAGATTCACATACTACAGCAAACTTTGATCTTCTCCAAGATATGATAAAGACATGCTAAGGCAAGAAAGCACAATCAATCAATATATATTGCTAAGGAAGTAATGATACTCAATCTGTCTTTCAATCTTGTTTGTGGTTACGATCAAGTCAACAACAGTGGACCTGATTGGAACCACAAACAAGAAGGCATGGGATGCAATTTAAAATTCAAAAATTGTAGCCCTCTCTTAGATTCCTTATTTTAACTGCAGGTGTTATTGACGCAAGTTTTCTAGACTTACTATACTTCATTTCAACCCTCGATGCCCGCGAGGATGCTTTCTTGGTCTTCTGCTATTTTTTATCTAGGTGATCATCCTGACCATACTTCCTAGTCGCAGCTCCCTAGTGAAGTATCCATCTGCATTATTTTTCTTTGAGAGAAACAACAAACGGATTTACAGTACCGAATACACTTTTATATTTGCACTTGATCCAAATTTCTCATATTTTAAGTCAATTTCATCAGCCAGATTTGCTAAAAGTTCCTTGCTATCTTATGTCTCCTCTTCAATTAGCTTTCAAATGATATAGTCTTTCATCAACTCCCATTTTCCCTTGCGGGCAATCTCCTTCGGCTCCTTCTGCCGTATAATCATCTTTTCGAACAACCCTTCCATATAAATTTAGGCCAAGGGAATTTCTATTGGTTTTACATTCTTGTTTGATGCAGTGCGAGGCTTCGAATGTCTTCTCAGAGTCCAATGCACACTTAAAGTTAAGTCCAATTGCTATTGAATCTCTGCAATGACACCAAATATTGATCCTTTCTCAAAACTTGACACGCATAAACATGAGCAACAACCGTCAATAATTTGTAACAGGGTATAGACACCATCATCATGGGGCCCTCGGCCTTATCAATTCGAATCCATCAAACTTAACTGTACAATGCAGGATCTTGTTTGAATGATCAGTGTCTAATCGGTTAAAAATTGCATTCACAAAAATATTGTACTTTGTGTGTGTTATCCAGGTGACCTTATCAGTAATACATAACTCCCACACATGAAAGTGAATCCATCCATGTGCACGCACCTTATTCTTCCTAGCCCATCTATGGCTTAGTTCTCGATCACTAAGCTGTTAAAATGATCAAACGGTTATAAATACCTGTCATGATAAATGATCAATATGTTGCAATTTATGACTTATTTGTTCGAAAAATCAACCAATATATGCATCTGTTGCAACAGTTTTAATATTTTGTAAATTATCTAACAGATAAAATGTATTCTGCAACAGATTACCCATCTGTTAGATTTATTTTAAAGCAATTTTCTTTTTTCGAAATACAATAAAGATAAAATATTTTTTAGATCCATTTTTTTAATTTACATATTCAAAAAGTCACCAATTTTATTTAATTAAGGAATGGATTAACAGTCGTGGCTTTTTGACTAACCCCTTCCTTTATAAATAGGTCTCTCCTTACTTGTTTATTCTACTACTACACTTCCAGATATGACTGATCCAAATTCATACAAGAAGATTTATATCGAGTCCTTTCGAAAACATCGAAGGCAGTATAATGAACTCCAGAGGAATTTGGCCGACTTCAGAGCAAGGCGGAGGAGGGTCCTGCTGCTACCGGACGAAAATTGTCCTTCAAATAATGAAAGTAGTAATAATAATACTTATAATAATAATAATAATAATAATAATAATAATAATAATAATAATAATAATAATACTAATAATACTAATAATACTAATAATACTAATAATAATAATAATAATAATAATACTAATAATACTAGTAGTAAAAAAAAGGGTTATTATTATTGAGAGGGTGAAAAGTCTTTAGTCATGACTTTTCTATTATTTCATATTAAAAACGGTTCGTAAAATAAGGAAATAAATGATAAACACAATTTATAACCGTAAAAGAACGGTTATTTAATTTTAATAACTGATCGTGACTTTTCGACATATTTATTTTTAAATTTATTTTTTTAATTTATATAATAAAAAAATCACCAAATTTGGATTAAAGATATGATGATTATTAAAAAAGATAGCTTATATGTGCAACAAATAGATTATCTGATGCAACAGATTATCAATTTACTGCAATAAATAGATTATCTGTTGTCACAGATGGGTTATCTGGTGCAACAGACATATAATCTATTGCCACAACTCAATAAAAACTGTTACTGAAAAGAACTAATTAAGTCATAACTAAACTAAACATAAATTTGAATAATTGATGTTTAAATAGGCGACAAGTAGTGACTTTTCGATATTTTTGTTTTTGAATCTGTTTTTTTTTATTTATATAATAAAAAAGTCACCAAATTTTGATTAAAGATAAAGATATGATGATTATTAAAAAGATATATGTTGCAACAGATATATAATATGTTGTCACAACTCAATAAAAATGGTTACTGAAAAGAACTAATTATGTCATAACTTATCAAGTTATAAATTTCTACAATAATCAAAAAGTTACCAATTTGAATGTACTTAATAAATGGAGGTGAACAGTCGCACCTTTTTGCCTAACTCTTTCAAATCCAATTTTCTATAAATAGGTCCCTCCTTTCTTACTCATTCATTCTACTACACTCTATTTATTTCTTGCTCTTGTCTTTCATATTACACCTTCAACTACTTTCTCTTCAAGGACTTGATAGCTTTTCCCTGTCTCTGGTAAAAATTTTCTTGCTTTTTGTATAGATATACGTTGTATTACTTTTAAATTCTTTTTTTTTACTTTTGTTTTTGCGTTTTTGTCAATTTATGCGTGTTCTAGATATGGATGATCTAGTGTGGGATGTCGCTATTTTATGAGATTCTGTGTGGGAACTGCAGATGCCGATTCATGACCTATAGTGGGAGTTGGTCGCCTTTAGGGTAAGGATGCTGCGGGAGATCCACAGGATGAGGAGGGCTCTGCTACTGCCAGTTGAAGATTGGTCGACTGACAATAATAATAATGATGATGATAATGATAATAATAATAATAATAATAATAATAATAATAATAATAATAATAATAATAATAATAATAATAATAATTAGATTATTTTTTTCTGTTACCTATGTATTTTTATTTTTTTGTTTAATAAAAATTTTATGTTTGATCCACTTTGACATTTTAATTCTCATTTAGTTTTCATTCTATCTATTTCTTTTTCTCAACAAACATGTCTACGATTAAGGAATAATTGAATCCAATATCAATAGCAAGAGATCCATATACGGGTATCTGTTGGGTTTGTGACAGGAGTTGTATTGTGTTGTTCAAAACAGATTATTCATCTGCTGCAATAGAATTATAATCTGTTGCAACAGATTACTTATATGTTGGAACAGATTACTAATCTGGTGCAATAGATTAAATGTCTATTAGAACAGATTACTAATCTGTCGCAACAGAATACCTATCTGTTCGATTTATGTTACGGGCACTATAGAACCATAAACATGAATCCAACATATGAGTCTTCTTTTGCAACAGAATATCTATTTGGTGCAATAGATGATGGATCTGTTTAAACAGATGGCTCTTATGTTGCATTCATGTTCGCGTGCTAGCTATTATTGAAAAAATAGTACACTAGCAGTTACCAAGATGACAAATTCAACTAAAAAGCATAATTTGACTTACCAAAGTCTCCTATCAAGTAAATGCCAAAGTTCAAAGTGATGTACAAAACAAAATTTGACCTAAGAAATTGGTCAAAGAGCAGCAGTTGCAACATGAATGTAGCAGTTGCGGTAACAATAACAACAACAATGGTCAACAAGAAGATTATGAAAAGGATAATGAAGTATAAGATGATGATAATAAAGCAGAAGATAATGAATAAAGCAGCAGCAACAATAAATAACAAAAATCACGAAGAGAAAGAAAATAACAACAGATGAGAAGAGAGAGAAACGTGCCTTTTTTTCCTCCGTTTCTCATTATATCAACTAACATTTGGATCAAAGTGTAAATTTAAAAACTTGTGGGTTATTTTGAAATTTCTCTAACTTTCTTAATCCATAATAAAGTAATTATCACCTCCACTCAATTATTAAGACTTGAATTACCTACACCTCATTTTCAAACTCTTTTTGTCACCTACATCTCAAAGCCCCTAGAGAGTGAGTTCGCTCTCTTCAAGGCGTGTGAAAGTCAAAAATACTATTAAAAAAATTTTTATATAAAATTTTTGACTTTTTGTTAAAGATATATTATTTTTAACATTTATCTTTAAGTTTCTTCTCTCTACTTTTTTTCATCACTCAACAATCCACCCACGTATACATTCTCCATCACTATATCTGAACCACCACCATAGCACCGCCACCATAACAGCCCCATCTACTCTCCTATCGTCTAATATTTCTTCACGATTTGGTTCACCATTACCCGTAATTATTAACACTACATAAAGCAACATCTAAATCACCAAACAATCATCAAGAATTGTTCTTAATGTTTTGAGACTTCTCTCTTCTTCGTTGGTGTTCAATTTATAATTTTCAATAACCCATTTTTATATCTCTAGTTTTCATGACTTTGCCCCAAATGTCATACCTACCCCTTATAAACCCTAACTAAACTCTCATAAATTCTTCTTATTCCTTTAATTTAATCATCCCCAATGTCAGTTTTTTCCTCAATTATTACTTTGAATCTAATCTTTTTCTTCATCCTTAGCGGAGAAGCACCACTCCGGTTCATCCAACTCCAACAACACGTTGAGCTGCCCCTATTTTCTCTTTCTCTCATTCGTTTTTCTAGTTCATCTAACTCCCACAACAAATCTTTGAGTTTCATTACCATTCTCTTAAAATTGACCTTCATTTCAATGTATTTTACTTCAAAAAGAAAAGAAAAACGGAGGAAAGGAAAATAGAAAAGAAAATAACAAAATAAAGAAAAATAATTTTTTTAAAAAAAAATTAGTATTACGTGGCAAGGCGCATGCAATTCACCACCTAATACAAATCTGGGTATGACTTTTTAAGGGGGTACATATTCCACTTTAAAATAGTTCAAGGGTAGTAGGATCCCCGTGAAGTATAGACGTGTAGTTGAAAATCTGGTAATAGGTTCGAGGGCATTTGATCATTTGCTCTAAATATATTGTTAGTGTGATTTTTTTTCTATATATTTAATTATTTTTATTTGTTATAGCTGATAATCTATCTTATTTTTAAGATTATAAATCAAACATTTTTAGAACGCTTATTAGTTGATATTCATTAGGTGATCTGATCTGATAATGTAATGATTATAAATCGAAAATTTATAGTCTTGCGTCTCCATTACTTCCTCCCGTTGAGCCATTATATATATATAGGAATTTTATATATATAAGAATTTTATATATTTCTTGTATATATTAGAATATATAAGAATTAGTGCCATTATATATAAATGAATTTTATATATTTCTTTCTTGTATATATAAAATAATTTTTTAATGCAAGTCAAAATATAAATAAATTTTGTAAATAATTTTTGATACATATAAGATAGGGGCTACTACGCACATTAGATGTACACACTAATAATGGGGATTTCTTATAAGGTAGATCACTAAGAATCAAGGAATCAAGCCACACAGTTACGAAGAATTGGCCAAATAAGTCATGAAATTTGAGTATTATGAGCCATAAATCAATAATTCTTTAAAAAAGATGAAAAATTCAAAAAATATCTCAATTGAACCGAATTTTTTGATTTTTAAGTACGGAACAACAATAATGTAGGACCAACGATTAGGAATCAACAAAATTTGTGTTGGGGGTGAGGGATCAGTGGTGAAGCGATGTGGATTTTGTAGGGTTTTGGAGGTGAATAGGATGGATAAAGATAAAGGATTCAAAAAAGAAAAAGTTTTTATATTCAATATATAACTCACTATTTTTGTAAGTCTTTATCCTTTTTATTAATATAACTCAATTTTTTTTGTGTGTGTGAGTTATTTGCTATAATATATAAGAGACAATCCAAGAATTTTGGTAGTCCTCACAAAAATTTTCAACTTAATTTTAATCTTTTCAATTAATTACTTCTATGTCATGTTTTCAACTCAATTTTAATCATTTCATTAATTACTTTTATGTCATGATTTTATCTTTTAAAGTTAAATTTATTTTTTGTAATTTATTTTTCAAAAGTTCTTTTATCTTGTCATTTTGAAGGGTTTCTTTATTTTCTTAATTTGACAGACATTCTTTGACATGATTTAAATACAATAACTACACGAGTTATGAATTGTAATTTATGAAACTGAGTTATACATGCCTATTTACGCCTATATGCATATCATTTCAGAAAGTTTTCTCTCTTTTTCTTTTTTTTTAAAAAAAAAAATTTATATGTGCTTTTGTGATTGATTTATTTAATAACTTTTTATGAATCTTTTTGTACCTTATTTAAGTAATTTTTTTTTGCTTCTTAATTTTAAAATATTTACTGTTATGTTTCACTTTTTGAGAATCAACGACAACAACAACAAACCTAGTGTATTCCCACATAGTGAGGTCTGGGGAGGGTAAGATGTACGCAGTCCATACTACTACCTCCGGAGAAGTAGCAAGGCTGTTTCCGATAGACCCCCGGCTCAAGATAAGATAAGTCATCAAAAATGTACATAAAGCATGGCATGATATAAACACGCCACCTATAAGGAGTAGTAAACAAAGAATAGTAAGCAATCGTAATGCAGCATAACAAGAATACTGTACCGGCCAAGTAAAGCCCTATCCTACCTACCGAAAAAGTCTCTAGCCTTCTATCCTAATACGCGTCCTCCAGATCTTCCTATCTAGGGTCATGTCCTCAGTAAGCTGTAACTGTTCCATGTCCCGCCTAATCACCTCTCTCCAGTATTTCTTCGGCCTACCCCTGCCCCGCCTGAAACCATCCAAAGCAAGCCTCTCACACCTACGAACCGGAGCATTCGTGCCCCTCCTCATCACATATCCGAACCATCTCAAACGGACCTCCCGCATCTTGTCCTCCACCGAAGCCACACTAACCTTATCCCGAGTAGTCTCATTCCGAACTCTATCCCCCCTAGTAAGCCCACACATCCAGCACAACATCCGTATTTTCGCCTCCATCAGTTTTTAAATGTGAGAGTTCTTGACAGGCCAACACTCCGCTCCATACAACATGGCTGGACGGACTGCCACCCTATAAAATTTGCCTTTAAGCTTGGGCGGCACCTTCTTATCACACAACACCCCCGAGGCGAGCTTCCACTTCATCCATCCCGCCCCGATCCGGTGAGAGACATCCTCATCAATCTCACCATTCCCCTGAATCATGGCCCCTAGGTACTTGAAACTATCCCTCTTACACACTACCTGAGAACACTTTTTGAGGATCAAATCATATAAATTTTAATCAATATTTTAAAATTATTTTCACTATATTAATTGGAGAATTGATATTTATAGTGTTTTTAATACATTTTTTGAATATCTAAATTTTAGTTTAAAATATTAATTAATCTAACTCAATTGAGCTTCAAATATTAGACAAATATCTTTTTTTTTTTAAAAAAAAAAAAGGTGATAGGATGACGAAAGTATATTATTTGATTTTCACCGAGTTGTAAATATTTTACAGACTTCAAAATTCAAATCATATTATGTTATTTATTTTTACTACTATATATAAGGGAGGATCTTCAACTTTGATAGTTCTCACATTTTTTTTTTATTCATTTTATCCTTAAATGAAATTTTGATGACTTTGTAAATTCTCAATTATTTTGGTAAATTTGATTAATTATATGGACTTTTTAAATGTTATACAAGTGATGAGTCATAAGAAAAAGTGATAGTGAAACTACAAAATATCTATTTATCCAATCAAATTAAAAATTTAATTTAAAATTTTGTAGTGTTCTTTTATGTGAAAATTCTACTATATAGAAGCATGAACCACGGGACGACCAAGGACAAATCCGTCATTTAGTTCAAGGGCAAATTCGTCATTTAACTCAAAGGACAATGGAGATATTTTCCCAGCTTCTTCTCAACATTTCTCGAAGACTTCATTCCTTCATCTCTTTGATCCAACAATGGAGAAACATCTGCCCCTTCTCAAAGTGAAGCATGAACATATGAACAACCAAGGTACCATCTCAATATCACACCTGTGTATATATTTTATCAAATTCCTTTTCACCGTCTGCTCGTAACTTAGAACTAGCAGTGCCGTTGCAGAAGCCAGTGAAATATTTGCCTCTACCCTATTTTCGTTTTTGCATTCCTATGTTCCATGGCCTTTCATTTAGGTCACAAACATGACATGCAATAGTTCATGCATGTGTCTTTATGTGAAAATAATAATAATAATAATAATAATAATAATAATAATAAGAGAGAATACCTAATTTTTAATCCCCACAAGGAACTCTATTTTGTCTTCTTACCCCTGATTGAAGCTTTAATAACCTTATAAGCTTTCACCAAACATTTATAAAATATTTTGTTGAATTAGATTTATAAATAATTTAATTTAAATAATTTATTTATTTATAATTAATTTTGTTAACGTGATCATATAATAATTTATAACATCAGATATTTTTATATTATTTAAATATAATATTTTTTTATTAAAAAAATGTGCTAGCCAATATAAATTTAATTGAGAAAAAAATAGTGAAGTTAATTCAATATAAGGCAAAACTCAATTTAGATTGTTAAAGACTTCCATTCAAAAAATTTTAGTAAAACAAAAAGGAAAAGAGTTTTAATACATGCATTTGTTTGAAAAAAGTTTTTCTTTTAACTTACGAAAATTTTTACTCCTTCTGTTTCAATTTATTTGTCTGATTTTGACTTAGCACAAAATTTTAAAATGAAACATATATTTTTAAATTTTGTGATTTTAAACTAAAGATATATAGAAAAAATCAAAATATCTTTTAATCTTGCAGTCTTAAACAGTTCCTAAGAAAGAAAAAAGACATTCTTTCTGAAACGAAATGAACTAAAGAAAATAGGACAAAAAATTGAAATGAATATGTAATTTAGTATTCTAACAATATTGAGAAATTATTGAACTACTTTTAACTGATATAATATTATACAAAAAAAATAAAGTAGAGTAATAAAAAAATCTTTATAAATATCAATATTAATGTAGTTTGGGCTCGGGCTCAGCACATGTCAAATAAGACAAGTATATAAATAAGAAGGATAACTCACAAAAAAAGTAAATTATAAACTTTTTATAAAACTTAATTCCATTATTTAACTTTTCGTTAACAGAAAAAGGTATAACTCATTTTTTTTTTTAGTTAAGCCTATTTTAATACTACTTTAAATATAGGGGAAAATACATAAAGTAACATATCTATGTATTAAAGAATAAAAAATAACACTAGTTTTATGAATTTACATTTCATAGCATTTATGACATATTTTTATTGTATTTCTCTTATTTTTACCGCATTGGAAAAGTAACCTCAGTTACCCCTCTTTTCACGTCACCATTCCTTCTCTCTCCAATTTTGAAAGATAGTTTCCCGTTTTTTCTGCCATTAACAAAATCTTTCAGCTTTAGTTTTACTTTCTTTTGCACGATTTTAGCTATATCAAATCTTCAACTACTTCAGGTAACACCTAATATAGCTATTGCATGTTTTTTTTGTTTTTTTGGGTATTTCTCGACTCTAACACATCTCAAAATCAGATTTTAATTTTCTTTTGTTTAAATGGATGAACAAACACTAGAATCACAAAATAAAACTACTGGCATACGAAATTTAAATTTGAGTTCAGATTGTGGATCATCTTTTAGTATCAGCTTAACTCAAGAAGAAGTTGTTAAAGTTGTTTCATCTTCTTTACAGAAATCTCACAGATCGAAGGAGATTAGGTCAAAATTTCGCAACGATTCGGTTAAGATGACAGAAATTATGAAAAAAAAAGGTTGCAGAAAAAGCATTCTCCAAAGAAAACAAAAATTAAAAAAGGGACAGAGAAGAAAAGAAAAGCTCAAGAAATTGAAGTTTTGAGTAGTAAGGTTGATGAGGAAGTGCAGAATTCTTTTGCTGGCGATTCTCAAGAAGATAGTGATGAAGAGGTATTTTTTTGGGCAAAATTTCATGTAAATGTATTTTTTAAGTAAATGTATTTTGTTATAAGTTTAGATGTTACTAAAGTTGTAAGTTATATGTATTTTTTGAAATACTGAATATGTATTTTATGTTTTTGATGATATGTGGAGGGCAAATTTATTAGAAAATATATTTGTGAAGATGATAGGATAATTGTGAAAATATACTGTTAATAAATAGGTTAATACTCATGAACAAATTTTTTTTGCTATATGTATTTTTATATATTTAATATGTATTTTTTTAAGAATTTGTTATATTTTGGACTGATAAAATACATATGCATGTTACTTTTAGTTTAACTACCACATCAGTATGTTCGCTATAGGGTATGTCATTGCCTATATGTATTTTTGACTTACTTGATATGTTTTTTTCAGTCTTGGTTGTATTTTTATCATAATTGATTTATATTTTTCAGTGTTGATTGTATTTTTAGCATACTTGATTTGTATTTTTTAGTGTTGCTTGTAATTTTGATTATATGTGATATGTTTTTTTCAGTGTTGGTTCCATGTTATTTTTTTTTTTTGTATGCTTGAATTTTGTTTACAGATTAAGAAGTGGTAGTTTTACTTTGTATAGGTTATGCGGGACGAAATATTCATAGTCAGAAAACTTTCAAGATTTGCACCACACATGTGCTCATACAGTGACAAAGATATTTATAGAAGCATACGCGCAGTTTTAAACAAGGAACAGTTTAAAAACTTTTGCGACAATAATATTTTAGGTTATTTTATGAAGAAGCAGCAATGTGTAGTGCAAGCACAGATGTGCAGATGCGTTATGACGCTTGAGGTAAAGGGTAGTTCTTTTTCTGGTATTCTGATTTGTGCTAATGGCACCTTTCTTAATTTTACTCCCAGGGAATTTGCTATCATAACTGGATTGAATTGTGTGTCAAATAGATATGATTTTATTTTTTACGAGGGTGTACCAAATAGGATGGTTGAGAAGTATTTCAATGGGGCAGAAATTATACAGAAAAGACAACTATTTCTAACATTCACGGAGAAAATATGGGGGGAGAACAATGATGAGGATGCTGAGAAATTTGCAATCTTGTATTTCCTGCATTCATTTGTGTTATCTAATGTTGAAATTGTGATTATACCTCGTCTTCATTTTGATTTGGTCGATAGTGGAAGATATAAGGATTTTCCATGAGGTTCTTTATCTTTTGAAGATCTGGTCAGAAGTTTGAACAACCGGTTGAAAGCTAGTGGTCAATTTTATTTGATTTAGGGAATGCCATTGTCTATTCAAGTGTGGCTTTACGAGTGTTGTTCTAATGTCCCACCAAAGATTGCATCGAAGGTTGATAATCGGATTCCCCGATTATTAAATTGAAAGACGATTGCACCTCGTCCACGCTTTGAGTTTTTGATGAATGCTATGTTCAATGACAATGGCAAGGATTATTGTTACTAAATACATATGTATTCATATGTAATTTACAGTATACATATATACATTTTCATTTACAATTGTTTAAATGATTCTTTAACATATATTATTTACCTATTAACCTAGGTTGTCTTTAAGAACATAGAGCCAACGAAAAAGGAGTTGTCAAAATTGCAAATACCAAAGAAGGATGCAATACAACATGAACGTTTTGTTGATTCTGATGATGACTTTCAGGATCCACCACCAAGAAAGATCAATGAACATTCAAAGAAGAAATAGAAGGTTGATTCATCAACACCAGTAGCGAAGAAACCTTTAAGGAAAAAGCAAGTAAACGAGCATACCCATACGAGGACACCAGCTCCTCGTGCTGCAAAGGCTGATGGAATGAAGACACCAGTTTTTAAGCCAATTCTAACACGATAGGCATCTTCTTCAAAAACGAAGGAAGAAAAGCAAATATCTTGGGTTATTTTTCCTCAGGTACAGTCAAAGCCAGATATTCATGTAGAGGAAGTAGCCGTTTCAAAGCCTGAGAGTCATGTTGATAAAGAAGCTTTTATTTCTAAGTAAGATTTTGATGCATTCCGCGATGAGGTAATTGTTTTTTGGAAAATATTTTTTTTACATGGAAAAAACTTTGTTTATTGATTTTGTATCAAAACAGGTTCGTCGCGAGTTTAAATAAATTCGTGGACTAATGATAAAAAAAAATCAAAAAGATGAAGAAAGCATTTGCTCAAAGCAAGGTTAATTTTTTCTTTGAAAATCTTAGTTGATTTGAATATGTATACTTCTTGGACTGCCTTATACAAATACAGCATAATAACTCATTACGTTATTAAACTTAATTTTTTTAGGATCAGGTTGTACATATAGAAGCTGATAAACCAAATGTTGATCAGGGAGGGTTAGAGCAATCTGGGCAACATTTCAGTCCTGATGTAATTCAATCTTCGGATAATATTTCTGACGGTACAAAGGTAAATATTAAAGTTCAAATACAGATTTAGTTGTACTTTTAAAGTTTATATTCAAAATACATTTGAGGTTAATAGAACTTTCAAACACAGTGGATTTTTAGTTTTGTTCAAATATATGTATTTTTTTAGTTTGATGTTACATATCAAAATGTATTTTTTATGTGTTCTACACACTGCAAATGTATTTTTTAGTTTTATTCATATGTATTTTTTTAACACTACATATATATATGTATTTTAACACTGAGTGTTTTTTTTTTATGTTCAGAAATATGTATTTTTGAGTTTTATGTTATATATCAATATGTATTTTTAATGTGTTGTATACATTGCATATGTATTTTTATTATACTCATATGTATTTTTTAACACTCCATATGTATTTTAACAAAGACTGTTCTTTTCTTGTTATGCTCTTTAACATGTATTTATGAGTTTGATATTATATATCAATATGTATTTTATTGTATTTGTATATACATATATTCATTTTCATTAAAAAAAAATACATATTTTGTTTGACTCAAGTATTAATAGATTATTTCAATTTGTATATGTATTTATAGCAACAACATGTAGATAAAGATTTTGTCCTCCAGAATATGAATTATGTTGGTACCGAAAGATCACCACAACGATTAAGTTCTGAGGTTGATCAGGAATTGGAGGCAAATTTGCTTGGTAAAAAGGTAAATAATTATGCTTCATATATATATTCATTTGAATTCACATATATAAACAGATACAAGTACATGTTTGTTTGATGTTTTGATTTTTTTACTTGTTTTTAAGGGGTGCACTGATTTGCATTCCGAAAAAATAAATGTTGAAATTGATTCTCAACAATTAATCCCTGATGAGCTTCTCCGAAGTATAAATTTGGATTACTTACATTCTGAGAAGGTTGTTCAACATGATTGTCGAGTACGTATAGTGATGTTAACTTTGTCTTCATGTCATGTAATAATCCAGAGGACAATTAAATTTTTTCTTTTATTTTTTTCCAGACCAGCAATGAGAAAATTGATGAAACAATTTTGTCTGATTCGTAATTCACAATCCCTAATGAGATGTTACCGAGCCTAAATGCTTATCAAATACAAAGCATCATCATACATCCATCGGCAAACTGTCAAGAAGAACATGAAATTTTGGATGCAGAAACCTCTGAGACTGTTATTGAAGATCATGCTCAAGTATGTATCTTATTATAATATATTTAGAGTTTATTTAGGTTCAATTTGATAGAAAAAAAGTAATATTATTTTTTCAATTTTTTTATTAGATGAACAGAGGGATCACTGATTTGAGTTCAAATTCACTGGTGAATTTAGAGGTCAAACTTGCTACTGTAGCAAGTTAGGACACCTCCTAATACACAAGAAGTAACCAACGATGAACAGAGGGGTGAACAATTGTGGCCTGATTCACAAAACACAATCCCGAATGAGTTTCTACCTAGCTTGAATGTCTACGATCAAAAAAGCATCATGATTCATCCATCTTCTAATCGTGAAGTTAACACTCCCACACCAAAGTTGGCGACCATCAAAATTCAAGGAATCCCTATACACCAAAAAATTTGGTTCAGCAGCTGGTAAGTACAATAAGATATATATAATTTTTTATGTAATATGTCTTGCAAATATGTTTGTATTTATTAAGTTTTTCTATTCTCTAATTATATAGGGAGCTCAGCAGGGCTAATACACATATTCCCCCAGAAACATTCATTTTTATATCACCCGATTGATGGGATAATAGATACGAAGATTGTCAAGAACTTCAACGACTGAATTTCTGCCGACCTATTAAAAGCTACTGCCAAGAGGTAGCTCTTTTGAATTGCTTCAAATTATTTTTTTATATCAATACATGTTTTCATGGTTTACCATCTCCTTAAAATACCTAGGAAAGGAAAAGTGGATCATTACAAGAGGGGAAAATCAGAAATTCCAAAGATGCATTTTGGTGTTGAGACTGTTGAAGACAAAAATTGATTCTATACGATGGGGTTTGCAGATCAGACATGGACAGTCTCGGTTAGTATATTATTGTAAAAAAAAATTCATTTTGTCTGTAACAATACTTAAAAATACTTATTAGGTCACATTGAAAATACATATGGTTTAACATATATGTATTTTTAAGTATTCAAAGTATGATATAGTATACTACATCACATATTGTTGCATATACTATTACATAACATTGTCTGCATATAACTGAACTTTAAGAATGCACTTTTTGATACACAAGTCTTTTACATTAATATAAAAAAAATGCATATGTATTTTTTACTTGCATACACTTTAATATTTACAATAAAAAAATTTTGAATGCTCTAAATTTTGCGGTATTCACTAATGCAACATATTGATGTCTGCTTATACTACTTGAGGAAGAAGTCAAAGTATGGACCGCACAGTTCGTACAAAAATGAGCCAAACAAATTATACAAATACAGTACAGTTGACTGTAAGTTTATGAACGTAATTAGATCTTTGAATGATGTATATTCTCTGGATCATCAAAACCTTAATGCTGGAGGACAGGAGCACCATATTATTGAATACATCAATGGATTTCATATGCATGCTACAATTCCATGGCATATAGTGGAAGACATTTTTATTCCGGTCAATATAAAGGAAAAACATCACTTGGTTCTCGCGGTTTTATCATTTTTAGAAAGGTGTATATTCTTGTATGATTCATATGAATTCAGTGGTCATTATGCGGCTGTTCTTGCTGAGATCGAGAAAATAGCAACGATTATTCCATTATGTCTCCAAGATTGTGATTTCTATGTTAAGAAAGGAATTGATCTTCAAAATCATCTAAGATACAAAGACAAAGAATCCACAGATATGTTTGATGTTTTATTTGAAGATGATTTGCCTCAATAACCGAGTGGAAGCTTATAAGTTTTGCATTTACATATACCAAAATTGTATGTTGGTACAAAATATATTTCACTATTAAATCAGATTTGGTTTTTCTTTTTTGTAGGGATTGTGGTGTCTTTATGATTATGTATGCAGAGTGTCTTTCTTATGGTCACAAAGTTATTGCGACTGAGTTCGACCCCAACGCACTCAGTACAAGATATGCTGCACTTTTGTGGGACTATGGGATCCGAAAACAAGAAGCAAATGCCATTAGTGATGTCGAAGCACCATTGAGGCCTGCAAGGCAAAGTAGAATAACTAGTGTTACTGAAGTTGTTGATGTTTGATGGTTAATGAATTTTTGACTTTTTGTATTTTAGAAACTAATTTTTGGATGTAGGTTTTGATTGTACAGACTACTTTTTATGTTTTAAATTGGTTCTATTTCATGGAGTTCTACCATTTACTGTAAGATATTGTTAAAAAAAAATTTACGCAATTTTTATATTATGTTTAAAAATATATATGTCGTATAAATCAATTTTATTTAACCTAAAAATACATATGCAGTGTTAAAATTAAATATTGCAAAAATACATATGGAATATTCATAATATGTATTTTAGTATGTTGTTGTTGGTCTTTAAAGTTTTTCACCACCTTCCTATATTGTTAAATATAACATGTAGTGTGAGATTTATGGAGTTCTACCTTTTACTTTGAGATTTAGTTAAAAAATACATATGTAGTTTTCATATTATGCAGAAAAATACATATGTTGTATAAATTAATTATTTTTCTGCATAAAAATACATATGAAATGTTAGAATCAAACATTACAAAAATACAACTTCAACATACCTTATATGCATTTTGAGGATGTATTCCTTAACTATAATTATAAATTAGGATTTAAATTAAAGTGAAATTTAAAAAATTATAGCAATTATTTACAAAATAAATATACAATGTTGATATTTGGCTACAAAATACATATAGATTATACATTAAAAATATTTGCCAAGAAAATACATATGCAGTTACAGATTTGATTTTACTTACAAAATACATATGCACTGATGATATTTTTATTAAGAATACATATGGATTATACATCAAATGTATTTTTACAATTTAAATATATATGTAGTAATAACATTATGCAATTCAAATATATATTTGCAGAATATGTCACATATATTTAAACACTTGAACAATTAGGAATCATATACTTGTTTGGTTAATCAAAGTTAACACTTTTAACCTAAAATATATTTACTATGTCAAAAATACATATGAACTGTTGCTAGAAAATACATGTGTAATGTACAGCTTTTGAAACATATATAGCTCCATTATTCAAATATTATTGTCTTCAATTGTAAAATGATTAATAAATGCATTAACTAAACTGAATTAGTTCATCATTATAAAGAAAAAAAAATGTTTCAAGAAATAACACAGAACAAGAAATGTATCATCTGTGATATTTTCTACAAGAACGCCTATTGTGATCCTTAGCCCCACAACAACCGCATGAGTTGATATTCTTCTTTCCAAACATATCCCGACCTGATTTGCCACGATCCTTCTTTGCAGGTCTTCCTGGAGGTCTTTTGAATTTTGGAGGCAGTACTATTTCATCGCATATGTTCTTTGGAATTATCCAGTCATCGCTGTGTAGCAACAGGTAGATTGGAACATCATATGTCTTCAAAACAGTTTTTGGTTTAAACAAATCAGATGAGTATGGCCCCTTTTCAAAATTCTTTTTCTCCAACACCGCACAAGCATGTGCACATGGTATCTCATCTATTTGAAAAACATTACATGAGCACTGTTTTACCTTGACGCAAACACTGAAGTGTTTTTCTTTGTCGTGTACGTATACATATATTCTGTGGCTGGTACAACCTGAAATAAAGATAAAGAATCAAATGCACTGATACAAAAAGATGAATTCTATATTTCATGATATGTTGTAAGCACACCAGCATTTTTGAAAAAAAAATACTTATGCAATAAAAATACATATGCAAAGCACTTTTGTACAGAGCAGCCAAATAAGGTCATACCGTTATACGGGTACACAAAGCCTCGTTCTCACTGATTATGTCATTAAACTTTTCAATGAGTGTTGTGAATATATATGAAGCCTCCTGCCTATTTGCACAATTCTATTTTGCAAACAGTATTCGAACTTCCTCAAGAAAGTCATAAATTGGCAGTTCTCTAGCTGATACAAGCACTCCATTTATTGACTTCACAATGTTTGAAGTTAAAGTCCATCCTCGGTGAACTGTTGCATACGACCTAGCCCACTTTTTCCAAATATTTCTTCACCCTTATATCAGCTGCCTCAACTTTTTCCATTAACATGTGAAATTCTGACTTTGAATATGATTTGGCCATTGTATAAAAGATCTCCGACAATGCATCGTGTGACTTTCTGTAAAGTTTTTTCACATTACCCCATAGATGCCACATACATTCATAATGTGGAACATCTTCGTACACATCACCAATAGCCTTTATGATTCTTGGATTCCTATCAGACACAACACACATGTTTTGTCTAACCCCGTACGCTTTCTTTAGATTCTCGAAGAACCACGTCCAAGATGCATTATTTTCAGAATCAAGCACACCATATGCCAAAGGAAATATATGACCTATATACATAATTCATCATTTTTCGAATCAAGCACACCATATGCCAAAGAAAAAATATAAACTGCACATATAAAAAAAATCTATGCAGGCCGATTTAAATACAGTTAGGAACTGCATATGTATTTATTACAAATATAGGTCAATTAAAATGTATATTTTATCTACCAGAAATGGTATCAGTTACATATAATAAAATATACTTGCACCTAACTATCAAACATAATCAATTTTACATGTTTCATTTAGAAAACTTTGAAAATATAAGTAATTACATACAAATATGTATATATAAATTGAATATATGTATTTTCAAGTCAACAACAGAAATACAAAAAAATACAACCAGTTATACAATGTAATTATTATTAAATGATACTAACCTGCTCCGTCTGTTGTATATGTTGTTACAAATGCCCCAGTATACATTCCTCTCAGATAACTAGCATCAATAACTATGACTGGTCTACAATGATCGAATTCTGTAATGAATGCATGTAGAGCGATAAATACATACAAGAACGCATTATCATCTGTCTTCTTCATTCTTATATGTGACTCCGAATAAGTAGTATTAAGCACATATAAGTATGATGGCAGTTTCCCATAAGATGCTGATGGCTTACCCCGCAACTCTTCTAACGCTCTTTCCGTGGCCCTCCAACATAAAGTGTATGTCAAATTCATACCAAAATCTTCCTTTATGTCATTTTTTATTTCCGTAGCATTGTATTTTCGTTTGTGATTTTTGAATTTCTATTTAACCATACCAGCTATCAACATACTAGTTGCATGAACATTTGGATAGATCTTGTCCTTCACTGGACAAGTATATCCAGGTATGAATCTTCTAATTCTAAATATTCCAGTGTCTCCCATGCCTGATGCACACATTAAGAACTCGCAGTTTCTTGATTTGCAAAATAATGTATAACTGCATCAAACATGATTAAATATATTCAAAATGCATATCCAAAGTAATATTTAACAAAATCATAGTGATATAGAATGTACGTACGTTTTCTTACTAGACCTTTTATTGCACGTTTGAAACTTTTCCCTAATTGCATAGTCCTTCATGACTGACTTTAAAAAAAAAATTGTCAAGTGAACCTGATCGTCCTCAACATGCTTGTAATGCAAGTCAGAGATAATAACCTCAACAGTATCCATCTCAAAAAAATCTAATGCCTGTGTATCTTCACAAACCACCAAAGCTTCTTCATTTGTTGTATTTATCACTGTTTGGAAGTTGTTACAATTGATATCTCTTTCAGCAACACATATAGATGAACTTACGAAGTTGTTCCCTACAACTTTATCCAAAATGCTTACATATAAAGGAAGACAATTCATGTCTTGTATCAGCTTTTTCGGCAATATAAACACATTCAAACCCATATCGTTATGTATTTCTATCTGCCCTGCATTAGCAGTGATTTGATATTCCACTAAAATACGTTTTCTTGTTAAATCCACACTTAAGTGCGATGCCAAAATATCGTGCAGGTCAACGAATGTTGCTGATGTGCTCAACAGTATAGCATCAGTGACATATTCTTCGAAGTTTTTTTCGTACGCCCATCGGCTAGAGTGCTTCACAAGGACTGGTATGCTTCCCATTTCTACTTGATTTAATCAATAAATAAACAAATATACATATTTGTCAGATATCAGTTATTTAACACATTATTTACAGCTTTAAGTGCAGACAAAGTTACCCAGTCAACATCTCAATTTATAAAATACATTTTATACAATATTTGTTTAAAGTTACATACAAACAAAGCAAAAGTTTTCAACCAAATACATAAAATACTGCATCAAACGGAAGTAAAACAGGTACGAAATATATTTTCACATATACACTTATATTCTAAAATTCCAAAAAAGCAAAACAAAAATACATATGCAATGTTAACATAAATCATATCAACAATACATATGCAGTGTTAACATTAAGCATGTCAAAAAAATACATCTGGAACATACATAATTTGTAATTTGATATGTTTTATACATATTTGTCAAATGTCACTTATTATAACACGCACTTTCCAGATTTAAGTGCAAACAAAGTTACACAGCCAGCAACTGAATTTAAAAAATACATTTACACTACATTTTCTTAAAGTAAAATATCTTTTCAAATATACATTTATATTATAGAATTCTGACAACAAAGAAAAAATACATATGCAGTGTTAACATTAAGTAAATAAAAAATACATATGCAACAAATATTTTATACTTTTGTATGAGTTCATAGAATATCATCAAAATCAACAGATACATTCGATCATTCATTTATATAGTATTTTAGAAAAAAATTGAATCAACTTCAATTTGAAAGTTGTTTACGATTTGTTCTACTGTTAAAACAATCAAAATAACAACAAACGATCCTCAAAACAATATTCGAATATTGATTTTTTTTTCCCATTAAAACAACTTTAAAGCTGAAATTTGCAACAGATACTTGAATTCCAATTTTACTGCTGCCTTGAATCTAACTCGAACTTGTTTTTCAATTTTTTCATATACAAATTATGTTCGACAACCAAAACTTAATAGGCACATCAGTAATGGTAAAAAAAAAACGAACTGAATAACAAAAATGATTATGTACCTTAAACAGTAGTAATGGTTGTATTTTCAACTGACAATTGAATTCAAACAAATGAAACAGATGAATCAACAATTAAATTTGATTCAATCAAATTACTGTATCGTTTTGCAATTGTTGTTGATTTCGAAGAAGAATCAGTCCATTTTGATTCAGCAAAACAGGGTAAGTTTCGAACAAATTGCTAAGAAAAGATGCAGCTGTTAATGGGGAAAAACTGAAATTTGAATTCTCAAGTTATAACGGAAGTCATGTTTTTTAAGAGTTTTAAATGGAAAAGGAATCTACATAATTACTTGATTGGTAATTATACCATATATAGCTCAACTAATTTCAGTTACTTAAGTGCAGTAATTTTATTGTACATATATTTTTCCAGCAATATTTTTTAAAAATACAAAATATAAGTTGCTATAAAATGTAATTATCAAACTGTTGCTATAAAACTAATAATTAGGCTCTTAAGTATGCTATATCTGAATTTTACCCTTAAATATATAATATATTTTGATACTTATTTTAAGTAGGTGGCCTATTTTGATCATCCATTCTTCTCTTGCACTTTGAGCTTTGTTAAAGCCCAACATTTAGTTAGTTGATCCCTTGTGACTCTTCCTTGATCTTTGGTCCCCCAAAGTCCGTCACTATTTTGAAATGGAGGGATTATTTATTATATTTTAGTTTGATATATTTATTAAAGAAATAATTTTGATAAAAAAATAATTGACAAGTAAAAGCAAATAACGAGAGTATAATTTAATTATATTCTCGATAAATGAAATCCACATAATGAGAATTAATTTTTCTAAACAAAATATGACAAGTAAAAGTAAACATTCCATTACGATGTCACCTAATTTAAGTTTAATACACATAAGCAAAATGTAAAAATAAAATAAAAAAAGATAGCCTTTGCACTAAAGCTCGGGCTATATTTAGGGTTTCGAGAGGGCTCCCCATAAAAGTGCATCTGTATGCAGTCTTTCAAGACCTGAATTTATGACCTCATAATTATATGACAATAATTTTATCATTTATTTCAAGGTTCCTCTTCTCACGATAAGTAAAATGTGATAAATAAAAATGAACGATCGAACCACCATGTTACCTAACCCTTTGTTTGGATGGTGGTTTCCCATGGTATGGTATGGTATAGTTATTTAAGAGAACCATATTTGTTTTAATTATTTTTTAAAATGTATGGTATGGTACGATTTAATCTCATGGTTTGGTAACTATGAAAACCCCCATTTCATGTAACCACTGGTTTGGTGGTATCCTATAGTTTACTTATTTTTTTTTCTAATTATACCCTTACTTAATATTATATAATCTTATTTTTTTATTCATCTTATATTATTTAACTCCACCGCCTACTCCGACCCATACCCCACCAACCTCGCCCACCCCTACCCCCACCAAACCCCCACCCAATTTTCTTAAAAAAAATATTTCAAAAACTTACCCAACCCTCATCCCCAACCCACCCCACCACCTACTAGTCCCTCCCCCATCAATTTTATTTTATTTTTAAAATTTATTTTTTAAAACTTTCAAAAAACACTTCTTACCCCCCCCCCCCCCACATCACACACACACAAAAAAGAAATAATTTTTTTCATTATTTTTTTTAAAAAAATTAAAACTTTTTCTTACCCCCACCCCCTACTCCACTATCTCCACCCCCAAATATTTCTTTAAGAAACATAATTTTTTAATCCTGCCACCCTTTATCATATTCGTTTTCATTATTTGTGTTAAATATATACAAAGACTTTTAGAAATTTCTTTTCTTTGTATTACGAATATAAGAAAATAAGTAAGAAATAATATTTTCTTGGAATTTTTTTTTTTTTTTGAATTCCATTACCAAACACATCCATAGCATACACAAAAGCCACATTCAAACTTTGTATTTGTCGTCGGGTGTCTCGTCTCAAAACACCAAAAGAAATAAATTTATTACTATAAAAAATAAATCTTATTATATTTATTTGATCTACTATTTTATTGACTTTGTTAGAATTTACATGAATTTAATATATCTAAATGATATAATTATGATAAAATAATTAAAAAATATTTTATTAATAATTATTAATAAATTTAACATTTTTAATAATTAAGGGCATACTGTCAAATCAAATAATAAAACTGAAGGATAGATTCAATCACCATCCAAAGAAAGTGTAATTGTAACAAAAAAAAAAGTATAAATAATATAAATATCAAATATTTTGGAAGTAATTACAATCTCTTACATTTTTTTAATTATTTTACTATCTCCCCTATTAATATATATAATATAACTGATATATACATAGTATTGTGTGTATATGTTGAGATTTTTGTAATATATTTAGAGAGTTGAGATTTTTTGTAATATTGAAAATATAAGTTGTATATTTGTGTAATTTTAAAAAAAAAGAAAAAAATTGGCCTCGTATTATCAGACATCATCTAAAACACGCTTCAACAACTCCAATGGCTTTCTCCAATCCAATTCCTCCACCACTTTTCAAACCACCAAGACCCGACCGGTTAACCCGGAAAACTGTCACCATACCCGGGTCCTCCAAACCCATCAACCCGAATTTTTCGAAAGAACTAGCAAAGGAAAAGAAAGAAGAAAAGAATAAGAAGATAGCATCAGAGAAAGCAGTATCAATAATATTAAGAAGAGAAGCTACAAAAGAAGTAATTGAGTATAAGAAGAATAAGAATAAGAAGAAAGGGAATTCCAAGAAATTACTGCCACGTACTGTTCTTGAAGCTCTTCATGAACGTATTACTGCCTTGCGTTGGCAATCTGCTCTTAAGGTTTGTGTTTTTTGGTTCTTGATTTTTGGCTCGCATTTCGATTTCTGTTACTATCTATTGTTTCGTCTAATATTGTTTTGCTAATATCTGAACATACGACTTAACTTGTCGTATTTATACAAATACCCACTCTTATGAAGTACTGTAGTTATGTATCGGGACCTAATTATGTATCTCCACACTCTCAAAATCGAAAACAATATATCAGAAGCTAATTATGTATCTTTACAAAGGAAATATTGTATCTTTGTTGTATGTATCAAGAGCTAATTATGTATCTCGATCGATCCAAAATTGGGATTTAGTAATTATGCAAAATATTGGGATTTTCTGGAATTAAGTTCCAAACTATCGGGATTTATGTTGTTTTTTCTTTTGGAAAAATAACGTAAACACACACTTTAATTTACCATATTTACACAAAATCTCCACCCTTATAAAGTAATTACAAAAGTCACAACTAATTATGTATCTTCGTTAGATGCATCGAGAGCTAATTATGTATCTCGATAGACCCAAAATTGAAAAAAATGTATCGAGAGCTAATTTTGTATCTTTACAAAGGAAAAAATGTAGCTTCGTTGGATGTATTATGTATCTCGGCAGCTCCAAAGTCAGAAAAAATATATCTTCGTTGGATGTATCAAGAATGTATCTCGACAGACCCAAAATCGGAATTTTCAATAATTATGCAAAGTGTCGGAATTTTCTGTAATTACGCTCCAAACTATGGAGATTTATGTTGTTTTTCCCTATAATAATCCTTCAGGAGTCCCACATTGGTGATGGGTATATAATGCGTTTTAAAGCCGTGTAGGTCTAGGCCCACAGTGAACAATATCACTAGTGGACTGGCCGTTACAAATGGTAACAAAGCCAGGTTATTTGTAACGGCCCAACCCACTAGTGATATTGTCCGCTCTGGCGCACCCACACAACTTTAAAATGCGTCAATAGAGTGAAACACTTGTTTACTTATATATCCAACATCTCTCTTGTGTTTAAGTTGGGGTGTTACAGTTGTACATTAGGACAAAAGGGTTTTTTTTTAAAAGTTAAACTAGTGATATTATCTTCTCTGGTTCTAGACCCGCACAGCTTTAAAACGCGTCACTAGAGTGAAATGATTGTTTACTTATATACTCAGCGTCTCTCTTGATTTTAAGTTGGGGTGTTACAGTTGTACATTAGGATAAAGGGTAATTTTTGAAGTTACTTTAGTGATATTGTCCTCTCTGGGCCTAGATCCGCACGATTTTAAAACGCGTCACTAGAGTGAAAGACCAGTTTACTTACTTATATATCCAGCATCTCACCTATGTTTAAGTTGGGGTGTTACAGTTGTACATTAGGATAAAAGGGTAATTTTGAAGTTAAATTGTTTATAATTAAGGTGAGGTGATTGTTTTTCTTGGAACAGACTAAAAGGGAAAGAGTGTCACGTAAAATAAGATAGGGGGAGTATTATTTTGTTGTAGTATTGTTATGCTATTATCTTTTGTTGCTGTTTTTGTTACTTCCATTAAGTCCTTTCTTAAGATTGTTTTTGTCTTTTGTTGAGAGTCTATCGGAAACAACCTTGCAGTCTCACATAGTAGAGGTATGATCTGCGTACACTCTGCCCTCCCCAGAGCACACGTTGTGGGACTACACGGGGTGTGCTGTTGGTGTTGTTACTCCCTTTTTGGTTCTTAGTTGTGGAGCTCAAATTGGAATTGTTGTGGGAATTGATAATTATGGTGCATTTTCTTGTTTGTACTAGAAGTTACTATCATAACTGCATATTGTACGGCACATTTGAAGTACTTGTTGAGTTTTTGTGCTCTTTGTTTCTTAATTTGGAACCCAAGTTGGAATTTTAAAAGGAAATGATAGTTGTTAGGTATGAATTATAATTATAACTGCATATTGTACAACAAATTTAAAACACATATTGTATTTTCCTGGAATTGGTAATGATGGTGCGGTTTTTTTATCTCGACTGAGAAAGGTGCAATCATAATTGCATATAGAAGCACATATTGCTATTTCAAGTTTTTTTGGGAATAGATTATGCTTGAACTGTTTTTCGTATCATGTTGGAGTTGTTCTGGGAATCGATATTCATGGTGCAATGCAACTTTTCCTCTGGACTGAAAAATGTGCTATCATTATCGGTCCTGAGCCAGGGGTCTATTGGAAACTGCCTCTCTACTTCACCTGAGGTAGTGGTATGGTCTGCGTACACTCTACCCTCCTCAGACCCCACTATGTGGGAATACACTGGGTATGTTGTTGAAATTTGAAAAACCTCTTGGATTTCCCTTGTTCCAGTTGATTCACGCTAGTGCATTGTACTATCAAATTGCTGTGCACGTGAGAGATGATTTCTGTTTATTGATGTTGTATGTTCATGTGTTACGAGGAAACATTTTCTAGATTCCAAATAAAACAACCGTTATCAATTATCATCATTGTTTTTCATTGCCCTTCAGGTCTTTGAACTCCTCCAGGAGCAGTTATGGTACAGGCCCAATGCGGGTATCTATATCAAATTAATCGTCATGCTTGGGAAATGTAAGGAACCTGAGAAAGCTCAATCTTTATTCGAGATGATGGCGGAGGAGGGCTGTGTCGTGAATCAAGAAGCTTACACTGCTCTTTTGTCTGCCTATAGCCGCAGTGGTCGTTTCCATGAAGCATTTTCTATCCTGGAAGAGATGAAGAACACTCCGAACTGCCAACCTGATGTCTTCACATATACCATCCTGATAAAGTCTTGCTTGCAGGTTTATGACTTCGACAAAGTGCAAATCGTGCTTTCCGACATGGAATGTATGGGGATCAAGCCCAATACAGTAACATATAATACTCTCATTGATTCCTATGGCAAAGCGAAAAGGTTTGATTTCTCTACAAGATTGCTATGGTTCTATTTCCGATTTCCCAACATAGCTGACAAGAAAGTTCTAATTGTACCAAACTAGAAATGAGTTTCGCATAATACATAAACAAACCCTCAAACTTGGCCCCAGATGGCAAGTCAGCACTCCAACTTTGAGAGTACACATCTAGACACCTCAACTTGTCTACACTGTGTCATTTGCACATTCCAACTTACATAATGATCATCTAGACACGTCCAAAATTTATGTGCCACATCAGCGTCAGGTGTCCACACGAGTTGGAGTGTTCAGTTGCCAGTTGAAACCAAGTTAAGGTGTCTAGATGTGCAATCTCAAAGTTGGAGTGCTTACGTGCCAGCTGAGGTTAAGTTTGAGTGTTTGTCTATCAACTTACGACATCCAAAATGAGAGATGAAACACATTAGAGTGGATTATCAGACGGAAAACCTTAAGCTGCACGCTCATAGCTAACTTGTTTTTTGTGACGTCTTTGCTGAGAAAATGTTATTGTACCCACTGATTATCATTTTCTCGAGGTAGGTGCCTGTTAGTTTTTAATGATAGGGAAATTGATTCTTTTCTTTTTTAACCAAAGGTTCAAAGAGATGGAATCCACACTTGTCGAAATGCTGCGGCAAAGAGACTGCAAGCCAGATGTGTGGACGATGAACTCAACATTGAGAGCGTTTGGTGGCAGTGGGCAAATAGAAATGATGGAAAAATGCTACGAGAAGTTTCAGAGTGCTGGAATTGAACCTAGTATCAAGACATTCAACATACTCTTAGATTCATATGGGAAAACAGAAAACTACGAGAAAATGGGCGCTGTAATGGAGTTTATGCAGAAATACCATTTTTCATGGACAATAGTTACTTACAATATCGTAATAGATGCATTTGGAAGGGCTGGAGATTTAAAGCAGATGGAATTTCTTTTTAGGCTGATGCAGTCTGAACGGATAAAACCAAACTGTGTTACTCTTTGTTCGCTTGTAAGAGCGTACGGGAAAGCTGGTAAAGCTGAAAAACTTGGAGGTGTTTTGCGGTTTATTGAGAATTCTGACGTGGCACTTGATACCGTGTTTTTTAACTGCCTAGTGGATGCGTATGGGATGATGGGACGCTTCACAGAGTTGAAAGAGGTGCTCGAGATGATGGAACGAAGTGGATGTAAGCCAGATAAGATAACATACAGAAGTATGATTAAAGCATATTCAGTAAATGGAATGACTAACAGAGCAACAGAGCTCCGAAACCTACTTACCTCATTGGAGAAGAGGCAATAGCTTCACAGTTCAAAGCGCTAGCAACGGCAATGATCCAAAAAGTGATTTTGTTTATCAAGTGTTCTTGGTCAGATAACTTCTGAGACACTGTTTTACGTTACTTCAGAAATAGTCGAAAGAAGTTGTTCTCAGTGGCCTTATCATTGAACTGAATGCTGTCAGGAATAAAGCTGAAATCATCAAAAATGATCAGGTAACTTGTTATGTAACCAGTTCCATTAATGTACATCCTCTTAACGGGAATTTTCCTTATTTTCTCATCTCGAAATGCATAACAATGAATTAGGAGAGTGACTGACAAAATACCCTTTCCTACTAGTATGTTTGAATTTCCACAAGCTCTTCTTAATCACATATTTGTAAAATAACCTTGGTCTATCGGAAACAACCTCTCTACTTCGTCTGAGGTAGTGGTCTGGACTGCATACACTTGACCCTCCCCAGACCCCACCTTTGTGGGAATACACTGGGTATGTTGTTGTAGTTGTTTTCATGAAAACCTACTCGTTTTTTTCCTCTACGAGATAGAACTCAACATTTGACTGTCTTGATATCCCTAAAACGGGATTAATTTCTCCTGTCAGTCGGAACTGGACCGAGGTGAAGACTAGCAATCAATGATTTCGCAAACTTTGGCTTTCCCGGTCTCTTGAGGCATCTCTTGGACAGCAATCAAAGGATTATCTTTCTCAGATCCTCTAAAAATGCACTACTTTGAAAGGATCCGACACACAGACGGTGACATTTTTGGAGAGTCCGAGGAACAGACTTAGCGAACAATGTCAACATCATATGGATCAATATATTCAGACAATTAAGTTCAGCCCTGATGGACAAATAAAACACTGCAGCAGTACTGAGATTTCCATTCTTAATTTAGTGAAATACAGTTAGTATTTGCTTATGTAGTTACTTGTTCGGAGATTTCTATTATTATTTATTTTTTCTTCTACTCGACTATCATATTATTTTGTTGTAGTTTCTGTTCTGTTATTATTTGTGGTTTCTGTTACTATGTGATATTTCTTGTACTTCTATTGCTTCTTTTTCTGAATTGAGTTTGGAGAATTTTTTCCTTGAGCCAAGGATCTATCGGAAACAGTCTTTATCTCTAAGGTAGGGATAAGGTTTGCATATACTCTACTCTTCTTAGATCCCACTTTATTGGATTATACTGCATAGAATCCAAAATTGAGTGAAAATATTAGGTAATTTCTTCTCGTCAATCTATCGCGATCCTCTTCCTTTACCCAAATATGATATAGGCAATATTTACACCAAATTAATACTACTAATTTATGTAATCATGATTAAGTGATCTAATATAAATAAATGTTAAATACTCGTGGCTAATGTAGAGTATTTTCAAATGCATTCATTGACTCGGTAGATGAGGCTAGGAGATTGACAATAAATTGATCTTGTATGTATCATGTTAATTTTCTCTGCATCGTTAATATCTTTATCAAGAACACAAACAAGACAATGAAATAAGAAAAAGAAAGAAGCAATAAATATGAACACAATCCCAAAATCATTTTTTCAAAGTAAAAGATTAGAATTGCCAAGAAAATAGGTAGGGTAGCACAAAGCCAAACAACCAAAAGTCAAAAAGTCTCAAATACAAAAGGAAAACCATATATATAAATATATAATACTATTTTCTTTTCCAAATTTTACAAATTTTTATATCTAAACTCCCACTAAGCTACCAAAGTAAAAAAAAGACAAAAAAAAAAAGATGAAAAAAATAATATATTCATTTGTTTACCCTTATACTCTTTGTACTATTTGAAGAAAAAAAATATGAACACAATCTCAAAATCATATTTTCAAATTCCAAAATTAGTATTGCCAAGAAAAGAGGTAGGACAAAGACAAAAAACGAAAAGTCAAAGTTTCAAACACAAAAGAAAATCATTAAAACACTTACTATGACCCAAGTCCTAACAAAACTAAATTTCAAAGAAACATAAGAGTAAATTGCAATTTTGGCTCCTCACACATAGATAAATTTCTAATTTTAGTCCTCATTTTATAATTTTGGCACCTTTACTTCACGTAGTATTTGTTTTCTAGTTTAAGCTTCAATACCAAATAAGTTAGGATTGACTATACAAATTCTGATTGATTAACTTTTCTATTAAATTAACTTTTAGGATGAGATTACATCAGGAATCAAGCCTTAGCATGTTTCTATTTGTCTTAATAATGATGAATAAATTGATGTTACATATTAAAAGGGGAGTGTTATAGTTTATGTCAATTGTAGATGACATAATATCAATGACGTGACAAGTGAAACTAATGATTGACTAAAGTTTGGAGACAAATCTTAGAATCTAAAAGTTTCTGGTCAGGCGAGACAAAAATAAAGTATTTGGAGTGCAAGTTCAGCGACATAACGCATGAAGCGGAGGCGAAAGTAAAGATTGATACACAACTTATGTTCAAGAAAGAAAGTTTCAAGTATCTTGAGTCTAATCCAAGAAAATAGGAGATTAATGATGACATCACACATGGTATTGGAGCACGTGGATGAATGAATGCTTGCATCCAGGATATTTGTGATAAAAATGTCATCAATGCTTCGAGGTAAGTTCTATAATATGATGGTTAAAATTATTTTGTTACACATGGGGCTAGTTAAGAATGCTTGTGTTCAGAAGATGAAGGTAACAGAGATAAGATTATTATTATTATGGATTATGGCATATTTGGAGAGATAAAAGTAGAAAGTAGATTATATGGGACAAGAATGGACTGGTTTCTGTGGTGGATAAGAAGAGAAAAATAAGACTGAGATGGTTTGAACATGTGAAGAGAAGAAGGCAGATCACCATATTCTTAGGTGATTAGGGGCCTATTTGGACATGATTCGAAATTGAAATTTTGTTTGAACATGCCAATTGAATTTTTTAAGTTGTATCTTTTCTACATGAAAATTTCATAATTTGTGAAAACTATTCAAAAAATTTCAACTCTTGTATAATCTTACCAAATGAGCAAATCATGATTCATAAATAAGGTCACGAAATATTCTAAAATGTAAGATTAATAATTTGCACATCTGCACAGTTTTTTTATAAATAAACATTTGTAATTACATGATATAACAAATTTTTAGATGCACATAATTTTACAAGATTTGTTGGTACAATTGAAACACACAAACAAGGAGTTACGGGCCAAAACACGCCTAAATTGTCCAAATCTTTTGATTTCCATGCCGGAACTATTGAGTTCCTATCTAAATATCACTCAATAATTAGCAAATAATCCTAGATATTGACTAGACCAAATATTTATCTACAAACAAAGCTAGACCTATTTCAATGACGACTTTCCTAAATTCAACTAAAATTTATTTCATTTCAGTTCCCATTAAAATCAAAACACACAAACAAGTATACAAATACATTTCAAAAAATTTTCTTCATCTACCGCTCTTCTCTTCTCCAAATCTCTTTGATCCATCTTCCTTTTTCACATAAAGAACCCCTTCTCATCATATATACAATTTACCAATTATTTTATTTTTTATATTTTTCGATAGACTCAGTTAATTAAATTACTAACAAATTCAAGAATCGAACTCTTATACAATCTTACCATATGAGCAAAGTATAATTTATAAATAAAGTAACAAAATATTCTAATGCGTCACATTAATAACTTGCATATCTTCATAAATGCGTCCATTAAAACTATCATAAATTATGTTTATGTACTATGCCTTCTTTTAACACTTGATCATGTGAAATGTATATATCCTACGTGTCAAATCACACGGATTTGCCAAGTAAGATGCATCATTCTACTGGTTCAACTTTATAATAGTGTAAGTGTCTACTTGTATATACTTAAAATTGAAGGATACAAATATCAATTGAGACCGAGTTAAAAGACACATTTATATATTATGATTTTCTTTTATAAATAAATATTTGCAATTATATTATATAACTAACTCAAATACGCATAACAATTGTATAAACAAGTATGCAAATATTTCTCAAAATTCTGTACTTATTATTATATTTCATTTCACCCTCCCCCAAAATTAAAATCAATACATAAAAACAAGTTTGCAAATACTTTCTAAAATTTCATCATCATCCACCGCTCTTTTCTACATCCCTTCTTTCCTTCTCTTCTCCAAATCTCGTCAACCCATTTTCCCTTTTCACCCCCAAAAAACTCATTTTCATCGTCCCCAATTCACCACAATTTTCATCGTACTTTATTTTTTGGTTGGACTCAGTTGATTCAGTTACTAATAAATTCAAGAATCAGAGTTTAGAAAATTATAGAAAAATAATATATGTTTGTTGAAACTTGACTAGATCAAATATTTGTATACAAATGTTTCTAGGCGCATTTGGTAATAAAATATTATCCACAAATATAACGACTTTTTAAAACTCTAATTAGTAGTATATTTCATTTCAGACCCATTAAAATAAAAAACATACAAAAAGTATGCATTTACTTTTTAAAATTTCATCTCCATCCACTGCTCTTATCCATATCCCTCCTTTCCTTATCCTTTCCAAATCTCTTCGACTTAATTTTTCTTTCCATGTAAAGAACCCCTTTTCATCATTCTCATTCATTACAATCGCTTTGGTGGTTTATTTTTTCGATGAATTCAGTTGATTCAGTTACTGCCAAATTTAAGAATCAGAATTTTGGAAATGAGGGAGTAATAGTAGACACATGTTGAAACTATCACTCAATAATTAGCGAAACAAATCTAGATGTTGACTAGATCAAATGCGTATCTAACAAATGAATCTAGACACATTTAGTCATAAAATATTCTTCCACCTGACATATACGTCACCTGCTTTCCAAAATTCTATACTTAATACTATATTTCATTTCAGCCCCCATTAAAATCAAAACATACAAACAAGTATGCAAATACTTTTCAAAATTTCATCATCATCCACCGCAGTCTTCTCCACCCCCTTCTTCCCTTCTTCTCTCCGAATCTCTTCGACCCATGTTCCATTTCCACCAAAAGAATTCCTTTTGTTCATATCTAGTTCACCACAATTGTTTTGATGCTTTATTTTAACAAATTCAAAAACCAGAGTCTTTAAAATGAGGAAAGTAATAGTAGACACATGTTGAATCTATCATTCAATAATTAGCACAACAAACCTAGATGCTGAGTAGATCAAATGTGCATCTAACAAATGAATCTAAATGTATTTAGTCATAAAATATTCGTCGACCTGACATATATAATCATTGCTTTCCAAAATTCTATACTTACTACTTTGTTTCATTTCAACCCCCATTAAGATCAAAACCCACAAACAAGTATGCAAATACTTTTCAAAATTTTATCTTCATCTACCGCTCTTCTTCACCTCCTTTCTTCTCTTCTCCTCTTCAAATCTCTTCGATCCATTTTCTCTTTCCACCTAAAGAATTCCTTTTCATCATATCCAATTCACCATAATCGTTCTGGTGCTTTATTTCTTCGATTAATTCAGTTGATGAGAAATTCAAGAATTAGAGTTTGGGAAATAATGGAAGTAATAGTAAATGTTTGTTAAAACTTGACTACTAGATCAAATATTTGTATACAAATGCATCTAGGCACGTTTTGGCTATAAAATATCGTCCACCTAACAAATATAACAACTGTTCAAAATTTTACTTATTATTATATTTCATTTATGTCCCCATTATAATCAAAAATACAAATAAGTATGTAAATACTTTTCAAAATTTTATCTTCATCCATCGCTCTTCTCCACCTCGCTTCTTCCCTTCCCCTCTCCAAATCTCTTCGACCCAATTTCTCTTTTCACCCAAAGAACCCCTTTTCATCATACTCAATTCACCAAAATAGTTTTGGTGCTTCATTTTCTCGATGGACTCAATTGACTCAATTGCTGACAAATTCAAGAATCAGAATTTGGGAAATGATGAAAGTAACACCAAAAGTTTGTTAAAACTTGACTAAACCAAATGTTTATATACAAACGTTTTTAGACGCGTTTGGCCATAAAATATCGTTCACTTAACAAATATACCGACTTTTCAAAACTCTACTTACTACTATATTTCATTTGAGTCCCCATTAAAATCTAAACATACAAACAAGTATGCAAATACTTTTCAAGATTTCACCTATACTTCTTCATCATCTACCGCTCTTCTTCACTCCAAATCTCTTCGACCCATTTTATCTTTTCACCTAGAAATCCCTTTTTATCATACCTAATTCACCATAATCATTTTGATGCTTTATTTTTTTGATGGACTCAATTAATTCTATTGTTGACAAATTTAAGAATTAGAATTTAGAAAATGATGAAAGTAATAGTAGATGTTACTTTTGTAGCGGTTAACAAAATACACCTAACATTAACTAGACCAAATATTATATACAAATGCTTCTAGATGTGTTTTGCCATAAAATAATCTTCCACCTGATAAATTGAACGACTTTAAAAAATTCTACACCTTATTGTTATATTTCATTTCGATCCCTGTAAAAATCAAAATAGATAAAAAAAGTATGCAAATACTTTTCAAAATTTCCTCATCATCCATCGCTCTTCTCTGCCTCCCATTCTTCCCTTCTTTTTTCCAAATCTCTTCGACCCAACTACCTTTTCATCTAAAGAACCCCTTCTCATCTAAAGGGGCCCTTCTCATCATACCCAATTCACCACATCACTTTGTTGCTTTGTTTTCTTCGAAAAACTCAGTTGATTCAGTTGCTGACAAATTCAAGAATCAGAGTCTTGAAAATGATAAAAACGTTTGTTGAAATTTGACAAGACTAAATATTTATACAAACGTTTCTAGGCGCGTTAATCCATAAAATATCATTCACCTAATAAATATAACGACTTTTCAAAACTCTACTTACCCTTATATTTGTTATTTATTCAATATTTTTGGGTACACAGAATCTGTAATTCGACAAGATAATTTCAACACTAGTTTCAAGTATAAAACAAGAACACTATGAAGTACAACAACACCCTCAATACAAGATCAAAGTGATCTTTCTAAGAAGTATATTTTTTTTCAGAAAAATAAGATGAAACAGAATTGTCCAAGTCCTTCGAATTCACGGAGTGTCTTTAATTTTTCTCCCAGGATAAAATGGCCAAACAAACAACTGTAGCGGTACCTCAAACAATTGAAATATCTTCGAACTCATTCAACGATTAGATGATCACACGAAATATTTTTGAAGACAAGAAGTGTTTGTATATTCAGAAAATTTAGTATGTAAATCTGTGGGTAAAAATAGGTCTATATAGCCATCAGGTGCCCCTTCCGAAAGGTGGCAATGGTTTACTGAAAAAGTGTATCCTTCTGAAAAATCATGTTTGTTCATTCCAAAGAGTGTGTCTTTTTCGAACAGTCACAACTATCCAAACGGGCACACCATTTCACGAACTAGTGTCTTTTCGTCGAAGGGTTGCATCCCTTCCGAAACAGCATTTCGCATTCTGCACAGTGTTACTGCATGCATGCACGTTAATGGAGATTAAAACACACAAAAGTTTCTGTCTCATTTTTCCCTTTGGTTTTTTGGATTAAATTTCTGTCAAATAAATTTTGTCTAAAAAGATAGATCTCATCGATTGATCAGAGTCCGAGTCCGAGTCCGAATCCGAGCGAGCAACGACGGTGACGGTGCGAGGCACCTCTTGGTTCTTGCCTCACTTATCATGTGGAGTAAGTATTTCTTAATATAAGCAATTAAAAGTCACATTCTCCCACCAATGTGGGAGAATTAGTAGACGTTCCAATTTTAGAGTACACTTTCCATATTAGAGTTTTCTCAATTTTTCTCTCCACTTAGTTCCCTCCATTTTTCATTCACACTTTTCATATTTAACCCAACAATATTTCATTTGAGTCCCCATTCAAATCAAAACATACAAACAAGTATGCAAATACTTTTCAACATTTCACCTCTATTCCTTCACACTTCTTCATCATCCACCAGTCTTCTCTTCTCTAAATTTCTTCGACCTAATTTTCCTTTTCACCTAAAGAACCCTTTTTCATCATACACAATTCACCACAATCGTTTTGATGCTTTATTTTTTTTTTATGGACTCAGTTGATTCAGTTGCTGACAAATTCAAGAATTGAAGTTTTGAAAAATAATGAAAGTAATAGAAAACGTTTTTTGATACTTGACTAGACAAAATATTTATATACAAATGCTTCAAAATGCATTTAACCATAAAATATCGTCCACCTGACAAATATAACGACTATTCAAAATTTTACTTATTATTGTATTATATTTCATTTCAGTCCAAAATAAAATCGAAATATACAAACAAGTATGAAAGTACTTTCTAAAATTTCATCACCATCCACTGCTCTTCTACACCTCCCTTCTTCCCTTCTCCTCTCCAAATCTCTTCGATCCAATTTCCCTTTTCACCTAAAGAACCCCTTTTCATCATTACTCAATTCACCACAATCGCTTTAGTGTTTTGTTTTCATTGAGGACTCAGTTGATTCAGTTCAAAAATCAGAGTTTGAGAAATAATGAAAATAACAGTAAAGTTTGTTGAAACTTGACTAGATCAAATGTTTATGTACAAACATTTTTAACTGTGTTTGGCCATAAAATATTGTCCACCTGATAAATATAACGACTTTCTAAAATTCTATTTATTACTATATTTCATTCCAGTCCCCATTAAAATAAAAAACATACACACAAATATGCAAATACTTTTCAAGATTTCACCTTCACTCCTTCATACTTCTTCATCATTCACCGCTCTTCTCTTCTCCAAATCTCTTCGACCCAATTTTCCTTTTCACCTGAAGAACCTCTTTTCATCATACCCAATTCACCATAATAGTTTTGATGCCTTATTTTTTTTTGATGGGATGGATTCAGTTGCTGACAAATTTAAGAATCGGAGTCTTGAAAATGATGAAAGTAACAGTAAACGTTTGTTGAAATTTGACTAGAGTAAATATTTATATGCGAACGTTTCTAGGTGTGTTAAGTCATAAAATATCATCCACCTAATAAATATAACGACTTTTCAAAACTCTATTAACTCGTAAATTTCATTTGAGTCCCCTTTCAAATCAAAACATACAAATAAGTATGCAAATACTTTTCAAGATTTCACCTTCACTCCTCCACACTTCTTCATCATCCACCAGTTTCTCTTCTCCAAATCTCTTCGACCTAATTTTCCTTTTCACCTAAAGAATCCTTTTTCATCATACACAATTAACCACAATCGTTTTCATGCTTTATTTTTTTTTTATGGACTCAGCTGATTCAATTGCTGACAAATTCAAGAATCAAAGTTTTGAAAAATAATGAAAGTAACAGTAAATGTTTGTTGATACTTGATTAGACAAAAGATTTATATACAAACGCTTCTAGATGCATTTAACCATAAAATATCGTTCACCTGATAAATATAACGACTTCTCAAAATTCTACTTATTACTATATTTCATTTCAGTCCAAAAATAAAATCAAAACATACAAACAAGTATGCAAATACTTCACAAAATTTCATCATCATCCACCGCTCTTCTCCACCTCCCTTCTTCCATTCTCCTCTCCAAATCTTTTCGATTCAATTTCCCTTTTCACCTGAAGAACCCCTTTTCATCATTACTCAATTCACCACAATCGCTTTAATGCTTTGGTTTTTTTTATGGAGTCAATTGGTACAGTTGCTGACAAATTCAAGAATCAGAGTTTGAAAATCGATGAAAATAACAGTAAATGTTTGTTGAAACTTAACTAAACCAAATATTTATATATAAACATTTCTAAACACGTTTGACCATAAAATATCATCCACCTGATAAATATAACGACTTACCAAAACTCTATTTACTACTAATATATTTCAAAAATATATTTCATATATTTCATTTTAGTCCCATTAAAATCAAAACGTACAAACAACTATGCAAATACTTTCCAAGATTTCACCTTCACTCCTTCATACTTCTTCATCATCCACCGCTCTTCTCTTCTCCAAATCTTTTCGACCCAATTTCCCTTTTCACCTAAAGAACCCCTTTTCGTCATACCCAATTCACCATAATCGTTTTGGTGCTTTGTTTTCTTCGATGGACTCGGTTGATTCAGTTGCTGACAAATTCAAGAATCAGAGTCTTGAAAATGATGGAAGTAATAGTAACAGTAATAGTAATAAACGTTTGTTGAAACTTGATGAACTTAATTGGGATCATTCTTTTGTTCGTGAACTGCCTGCTGATCCAAGAACTGATACACTTCCAAGAGAGGTTTTTTATTTTATTTTTTTTAATTTTTATACATATATATTTTTATATTAATTTTTTTTGTTGATGTTTGTGTTTTTATTGTTGTTTAAAGATTGGATTTTGATTGAATTTGTGATCTTTATAGAATTGAATAGTTGGTATTTCATGCAAGGGTAGCTTATAGAGGACATGCTCCTAGATAGGAAGATATAGATGTTGAGGATTAGTTTTTTTCTTGTTGATATTTGTGTTTTTTGTGTTGTTTAAATATTTGGTTTTGATTGAATGTGTGATCATTATGGAATTGAATAGTTGGAATTTCATGCAAGGGCTGCTTATCGAGGACATGCCCCTAGATAGGAAGATATAGATATTGAGGATTAGTTTTTTTCTTGTTGATATTTGTGTTCTTTTGTGTTGTTTAAAGATTGGGTTTGATTGAATTTGTGATCTTTATAGAATTGAATAGTTTGGAATTTCATGAATTCTGCACTGATGTTGTTGAGTGTGATTTCAAGTTGGGACAAGGTGATGGGAGGGGAGGTTGAGATGATTCCGGCATGTGAGAGTGAAGATGCATAGAAGATAGGAGGCGTGAGAGGTTGTCCATATTGAGTATAAGGGGAGGTAGAGGTAGGCCGAAGAAGTGTTATCAAGGGCAACTTATCGAGGACATGCCCCTAGAATAGGAAGATATAGATGTTGAGGATTAGTTTTTTTCTTGTTGATATTTGTGTTTTTTTGTGTTGTTTTAAGATTGGGTTTTGATTGAATTTGTGATATTTATTTGAATTGAATAGTTGGAATTTCATGAATTCGTCACTTAAGAATGATACTCCTGAGCTAACCGAGGACATGGCCCTTGACCCTAGATAAGAAGATATGGCTTGTTAATGTTTGTGTTGTTAAGATTAGGTTTTGATTGAATTTGTGATCTTTATTGGAATTGTTGTTTTGAGTTGAATAGTTGGAATTTCATGAATTCTTCACCAAACATGACACTCCTGCATCTTATGGAGAAGATGACCCTGGATAGTTAGAACAAGATACACTTCCAAGAGAGGCCTTTTTTTTCAAAAAAATATTTTTTTGGTTGATATTTGTGTTTTTGTGTTGTTTTAAGACTGAGGTTTGATTGAATTTGTCATCTTTATTGAATTTTCTTGGTTTGAATTGAATAGTTGGAATATCATGAACTCTTTACTCATATTGTGGTGTGTGATTTCAAATTGGGATAAGGTGGAAGTGGTCTCTGTGATGTATAAAATGAGGGAGGCGTGAAAGTTTGGCTGTAGTGGGAGCTAGTATAAGGGGAGGTAGAGGTTGGCTGTCAAAAGTCTTAGAGATACATGATTAGGCAGGACATGACACTACTGTAGGTCACCGAGGAAGATATGGAGGTCGAAGATTAGTTTTTTTCGTTTTTTCTTGTTAATATCTTTTTTTTTGTGTTGTATCGACGTTGGGTTTTAATTGAAGTTGTGATCTTTATCTAATTGGTAGTTTTTAATTAAGTAGTTTGAATTTCATGAGTTCTTCAGTGATATAGGAGAGTGTGATTTCTAGTTGGGACAAGGTGTGACCTCCATGGTGGACAAGACGAGGGATATACCCCTACAGCTTATTGAGGACATAATCCTAGATAGAAAATATGGAGGTCGAGGATTAGTTTTTTTTTACCTTGTTAATATTTGTGTTTTTTGGTGTTGTGCTAACATTGAGTTTTAATTGAATTTGTGATCTTTATTCGAATTGAATAGTTGAAATTTCATGAAATCTTCACCGATGTTGTTGAGTCAGACTTCAAGTTGGGACTTCTAATGCTCTTACCGTAGAAAGGTCAAAAAAGTTGACATCTTGATGTTGTAAAAGTAATAAGTGCTGCAGTCCCTTTAAATTTTAATGTGAAGAAATTTTTTTTTTTGATTTGGGAGATGGGTAACTTTCGTTGCTAGTTATTCATGTTTGTAGAAATTGTGTTTCCACCAGCTGTCCTTATAGAGCTGGCATTGAAATTAGTTTCAATGGTTCCCTTTCTTCAACTCCCATAGTTCAGGTACTAGGTAAGTTCTGTGAATTCAATTTCATAACCTTTCTGAAAAAAAAAAAGACTTGTTTCATGGCTCCGAGCTAAGTGAGGAAGGTTAATCTTCTGCTAGTAGTGTCTGCATATCGAGAAAGTTGAAATCCTGGTTTCCATATGTAGTAAGTGCTGCAGTCCCCTTTGACTTTGATGATGATGAGATGACATTGATGTTGTTGCATTGAGGTGAGAATTATGTTTCAAGTTATTTATTGAAGCCAAATATTGTGCTTATGTAGGTATTGCATGCGTGCTATACGAAAGTGTTGCCTTCTGTTGAGGTGGAGAATCCTCAGCTCGTTGTGTGGTCAGAGTCAGTTGCTGAGTTACTTGAGTTGAATCCTAAAGAGTGAGGTTTTAATGTTTGCTGAAGATTGTCCTTTCTAATGTATTGTGATGGAAGTGACGCTGAGTTCTTTTAACCTTTCAGATTTGAGAGGCCTGATTTTCCACTTCTGTTCTCGGGGGCATCACCTTTAGTCGGAGCGTAAGTGTCACTTCTCTAGTTTGAATCTTCTTAATTTTTAATATTCTGACAGCATGTTAGGTGGAATTTGCTTCTGCAGTGTGCCTTATGCCCAGAACTATGGAGGACATCAGTTTGGGATGTGGGCTGGTCAGCTAGGTGACGGTCGAGCAATAACTCTTGGAGAGGTTTTGAATTCAAAGTCTGAAAGATGGGAACTGCAGCTAAAGGGTGCTGGGAAGACCCCATATAGCCGTTTTGCTGATGGTCTTGCAGTGCTTCGGAGTAGTATCCGGGAGTTCCTCTGTAGTGAAGCAATGCATAGTCTTGGAATTCCAACTACAAGAGCACTCTGTCTTGTAATGACGGGACAAGATGTCACCAGGGACATGTTTTATGAGTATGTTACTCTTTACAGTTTTATGCCATTTAATCAGCAAGGAAACGTTGAGACTTCAATCTCTTCTCTATGTAGTTATTTGTACGATATGTTTATCATTTTTGTTTTGAAATGCCTTGGGAGAATGATATGCTTGCAGTTTATTCGCTAAAATTGGTGAGAACCACGTAACCACCAATATAGTATTTTCACTGTAGACTTGGAGTATGAATACGGAGCCATGTTATAGCAATTATGCTCGCAGTCGTTTTTTGATCCATTCAAGTCAGTCTTTTGTTCTTGCTATGCATGACTCTGTTCTTTTTCATGCAGTGGGAATCCGAAGGATGAACCTGGTGCCATTGTCTGCAGAGTTGCTCAATCCTTTTTGCGCTTTGGTTCTTACCAACTACATGCTTCTAGGGGTAACGAGGACCTTGAGGTTGTGCGAACTTTAGCAGATTACACAATTCGACATCACTTCCCCCATCTAGAGAACATGAGCAAGAGTGAAAGCATATCATTCAGCACCGGCGAGGAAGATGATTCGACTGTGGATTTAACTTCAAACAAATATGCAGGTAAATATATTGGTTTTCTTTAAGTGGACATAGGGGTTGTTTGTTTGTCCCTGTTCTAAATCTGTTCTCCTTTTTAATGGTAATTGTCTCTTGACGAGTATTCTTGTCTCAACTTTCCGGTTGCCACCAAAACTCTCTAACGTTTATATTTATATGCCCCTGCCAATGTTCCTTAATGTCCTCCGATGTCTAAGTGGAAGGTGAAATGCACTGAGTTTTGCTAGCCATTTGTACGGGCTTGGTAATGATCTGTTAGGCTTCTAACATCCAGCTGGTGATTAGTTTAAGGTGAACTTCTATTTTCAGAACCTAAAGCACTTACTATCGAGAAAACGAAGCACTTTGTTGTCATTAAAAGATGCTACTTTTTGGTCTCCATACAATGTGGTGATATGAAGTGGACATAGGGTCTCAATTTTACCTGTTTCTTCCCGTGGATTTCTTCATCCTCCCACGTCTACGTGAAGAAGGATAATACAATCTTTTATTGGTTATTTGTATGATCTCTTTGATGATCTACTAGAGCTTTACTGTCCAGATTAATATAGTACCAAGCAAACTCCTAGTTCGAGACGCCAAATATTTTTATTGAGGAAAGGAAGTGCCTTATTGTCATAAAAAGATTCTTCCTTTGGTCTTATAAGACCAAAGTCCATATGTTTAGTTTCTGTAAGTATTTTCAGTTCATCCGACACCAAAAAAAATGGACTTGGAGTTCACAATGTGTTCTTGGAACATAGTTCTAACTTCATTTCGTTATATTCTGTGCTAGTTATTGTGCATTTTTATTATGGAACAGAAGAAACAAGTTACTGTTCTCGCATACATTAATTTATGGGTATATTTTTTCAGCATGGGCAGTGGAAGTTGCCGAGCGGACTGCTTCCATGATTGCAAGGTGGCAAGGTGTTGGGTTCACACACGGAGTGATGAATACTGATAACATGAGTGTATTAGGCCTCACCATAGATTATGGCCCGTTTGGATTTTTAGATGCGTTTGATCCCAGTTACACACCAAATACCACTGATCTACCTGGCAGGAGATACTGCTTCGCGAATCAGCCAGATATAGGTTTATGGAATGTTGCTCAGTTTGCTACAACTCTATCTACTGCAAAGTTGCTAAATGAGAAGGAGGCAAATTATGCCATGGAGAGGTGACGAAAAATACTACCATTTCCTTGAATGTGGTCTTTCCGTTACTGGTCTTCATCTTTGTACTGTTGAGTGACATTTCATCTATCGACTCTTTTTAGGTATGGCATCAGATTTATGGATGATTATCAAGCTATCATGACCAAAAAGCTTGGTTTGGTCAAGTACAATAAACAAATGATTGGTGACCTACTTAAGCATATGGCTGTTGATAAAGTTGATTACACGAACTTCTTCCGATTACTATCGAATATCAAAGCTGATGCTACAATTCCAGATAACCAGTTACTGATTCCTCTGAAAGCTGCTCTGTTGGATATTGGTATGGAGCGCAAGGAAGCTTGGACAAGTTGGGTAAAATCCTACATACAGGAGGTATGTATAATTAATTTCCTTTCTTTGACTTAGGTGTTTTCTTCTTCCTGAGCTCAGTCGTAGTGCTTTATAAATCATGTAGACAAAGTCAACGTCATCTTTGTAAGTTAAATCCCATTGCTCAACTTGTTCACTAATAGTAATAACTAAGGGTCAAGCGACATAAGCATGATGTAGCACTATTAAGGCCCTTGCTTTTAGACTATTTTCGTATTGCTCTCATTTGTGTGGAACAGCTATTTGCCTCACCTGCACTGTTCCCCTTAGATACAGGCTGCTGTTGGTCGAAAGGCCGGATAATTACTCTCCAGGAAGATAACCTATTTCATCTGCAGACTGTGATTGTACTTTTAAGACATAATACATAAACAAATGGTCAAACTTGGCTTCAACTGGTAAGTACGTACACCAACTTTGAGTATGCACATCTAGACACCTTAACTTGTCTCCATTGTGACAGTTGAACACTCCAACGTACAAATGATCATCTTGACTCCTCCGAAATTTATGTGCCACATCAGTGTCGTGTTTCCACGAGACACGGTGGGGACAAGTTGGATTGTTTAGTTGCCAGTGGAGACTAAGTTGAGGTGTCTAAATGTGCACTCTCAAAGTCAGAGTGCTTACTTGTCAGTTGGGGCCAAGTTTGAGTGCGTGTTTATGTATGATACTAGCGTGACACCATCTCGGTTGAATTTGTTATTTTTTCAATTTGTTCATACATTTCTCCTCTATAAACTGATCACTATTCAACTCTACAGCTCTCTACTAGTGGTGTATCTGACGATGAGAGAAAGGCATCGATGAATTCTGTAAATCCAAAGTACATCCTTAGAAACTATCTATGCCAAAGTGCAATAGATGCAGCTGAACAAGGTGATTTTGGTGAGGTCCGACGACTACTGGAAGTTATGCAACGTCCATTTGACGAACAACCTGGCATGGAGAAATACGCGCGCCTGCCTCCAGCTTGGGCTTATCGTCCCGGTGTAGGCATGCTTTCTTGTTCCTCATAAACCCTCTCTACTTATGTGATACAAGATGTTAACTTGTATATGCAATAGAAATTTTAGCTTACTTTTGTTATTGTAGTGTGTAAAAGGTGTAGCTATTCCCTTTTTTGTTTTTTGGATTTTTTTGTGTTAGAGAATGCAGTTTTTTGCGAGTTACATACCAATAAAGATACGAATACCTTGTTTGTTTTGAGCATTGATCAACCATTTCCTCTTGAGAGGCGTCGAGTAAGAAACCAAACCATGTGATCGGCCTCTTCAACTGTGTATCGATTAAAAGGCAGGGCGATATAACCACAAACTTGATGATCTACTTTTAGGTCCTTGGTTTATTTTTCTACGAAGGTAGATTTGAACTCGTTGAGAAAGTACATAGGCCGCTGCGATTGTGACTTTAGAGATGGTCTCGATTCTCGTGTCTTATTCAAGTTGCGGATCTCCTTCATTAGTTTTGAGTTTCTAAAGTACATAGGCCACCGCGATTGTGACTTTACAAATGTAGGGAGTAGAAATAATCTCGATTTTCGTGTCTTATTCAAGTTGCAGATCTCCTTCATTAGTTTTGAGTTTCTAAAGTACATGAGCTGCCGCGAATTGTGACTTTACGAATGTAGAAAGTAGAGATGAGATGATCTCGGTTATCGTGTCTTATTCAAGTTGCGGATCTCCTTCATTAGATTTGAATTTCTAAAGTACATAGGCCGCCGCGATTGTGACTTTACGAATGTAGAAAGGAGCAAAGATGGTCTCGATTCTCGTGTCTTATTCAAGTTACGGATCTCCTTCACTAGTTTTGAGTTTCTAAAGTACATAGGCCGCCGCGATTATGACTTAACGAATGTAGAAAGGAGTAGAGATGTTCTCCTTCATTAGTTTTGAGTTTCTAAAGTACATAGGCCACTGCGATTGTGACTTTACGAATGTAGAAAGGAACAGAGATGGTCTCGATTCTCGTGTCTTATTCAAGTTGCGGATCTCCTTTGTTAGTTTTGAGTTTCTTCGTAATGATATGTAACAGGAGTTGAGCTTTGGCACCCTACGCGCATTTAACTCAAATGTAAAGTCATGATTTGAACGTTATGAGTTCAAGTTTACATTTAACTCAAATGTAAATTCATGATTTGAACGTTATGAGTTCAAGTTTAAAATTCTACCATCTAATTTACTAGGTTAAAAAGGATTTTGGTAGTATGAATGAACCAATTGCCACAAGAGGAGGAATACTATCATGAAAATTGTGGAATTTTAAAAAAGTATTTGTTGTTTTTAAAGTGAAATGGATTTTTGAAAAGAAGGCAGAAATTTTTAAAAAGTATTTGTTGTTTAAAAAGTGAAATGGATTTTTGAAAAGAGATGAGGTTCAAATATGTGATAGAACTATTAGAAATGACTCAAAAAATTATACAAATACACAACTTATGTTTTTAATATTACAAAAAATCTCAACTCCCTAAACATATTACAAAAATTCCACATATACATAGAATGTTATGTATATGTCGGCTATATTATGTATATTAATAGGAAGAGAGAATAAAGTAATTAAAAAAGTGGGAGAGAGTGTAATTACTTTAGAAGGTTGGTATTTATGTTATTTATACTTTATATAATTCATTTAAAGTTTGGTTCATCTATGTCATTGTCGTTACGAAACATGTTCATTTGTGCCATTGTTTTTACGGTGGTTTTGCAATGCCATGTCATCAGTTTTTAAATCATCCTCTTATTTTGCAAAATCACCATTAAAATATAACTACATGAATGAACATGTTTTGTGATGATAATGATATAAATAAATTAAACTTTTAACAGATAACATAAATATAAAAATGATCATAAGAGATTATATTAATCAGTGAAAAACTTCTGATTGAAACATTATCATTTCCAAAAAAAAAAATCCACCTGTGATTCAAATGTTTAAAATATAATACAAGTAAAAGTACACAAAAGAAAATGGACTAATGTGGTTCATTGTCAAAAAGTCACATGGTCATGTTCTTTATATATTACTCTATATAGTTTTATAAATTAGAAAAATTAATTTCTTTGAAATTTGAATCAATGAGATCTACTTATTATTAGTCAAATCAGGTCTCACATGTTTTGCTGTTTCCAAGTCTCTGTCCCTATTAAATAGTACCTCCTTGTTTTTAAAAAAACATGAATTACTTTGTTTTTAGTTCGTTTAAATAAAATGATTCCTTTCGATTAAAGGATATTTTAGTACATTTGATACAATTTTAATTTAAGATCACAAAATTTAAAAGTCTTCTTTATTTTCTTAAATTTTCTGTCAAATCAAAGTATATCATTTCTTTTAAAACAGAAGGAGTAACAAGATTAAAGTACCATGAAAAATAATTAAGAAGATAATTTGATTTTCCTTTTAAGCCAAAGTTTTCTCAATATTAACAAACTAAATATCCGTGTCCGTGTAAGGCACGGTATTTTGGCAACAGTAATATGCAAAGGAGATTCAATTTTGGGGAAGATTATTTCCTACTTATTTTAATTATTTTATATAGGAGTAAAAAAAAATGTAGAACAATAAATCGATGTTAACATAATATATACATTCAGTGTGAAACAAAATTGAGCTTTGCTAGATTGGTTCAACCAATACAAAAGTGATTATATAAGTGGATAAAAATCTAGCTAGATTGTTGCAACTACAGTTGACGACACGTCTTTTGTTTGGACATTCCTGAAAAAGTACATGATGCACGTCTCATTTGAAAGTTTCAAATATATAAGTTGAGGACACATACATCAATTTCAATATATTTATTGAATCATAAAATTACCGAAATATCCTTGGTAGTCATTTAATAAGGAACATAAAGATGTTTATAAAAAATTACTACCATGTATAATTCAATTACAAAGGTCTAACCAAAAAAATTATTAAAATAATACATGGGGATAAAACTAATAAATATAAGAAAAAAATAATATGTATGTGTAACCATTTTACTACACCGTAAAAATGAGGATAAAACTAATAAATATAAGAAAAAGGCAACATGCATGTGTAATCATTTTATTGCACAATAAAATTACCGAAATATTTTTGGGATATAAAAAATAAGTAATTTAATAAGGAACAAAAAGACATTTATAAAAAATTACTACCATTATAATTCAATTACAAAGGTCTAAATAAAATATTATTAAAATAATAAATGAGGACAAAACTAATAAATATAAGAAAAAAGCAATATGCATGTGTAACCATTTTATTGCACCAAAAATGAGGACAAAAATAATAAATATAAGAAAAAAGTAATATGCATGTGTAAACATTTTATTGCACCATAAAATTATCAAAATATCCTTGATAGTCATTTAATAAGGAACAGAAAGATATTTATAAAAAAATACTATCATGTATAATTCAATTACAAAGGTCTAAATAAAATATTATTAAAATAATACATAAGGACAAAATTAATAAATATAAGAAAAGACCCTTGGTAGTCATTTAATAAGGAACAAAAAGATATTTACAAAAAAAATACGACCATGTATAATTCAATTACAAAGGTCTAAATAAAAATATTATTAAAATAATACATAAGGACAGAACTAATAAATATAAGAAAAAATAATATGCATGTGTAACCATTTTATAGCATCATAAAAATGAGGACAAGATTAATAAATCTAAAGAAAAAATCATATGATTGTATTTACTACTTTATATAATTGAAGGTTGGGGTGACAAAAATTATCGAAATATCCATGGTAGTCACCCCAACCTTCACTTATTGCACCATTAAATTATCGAAATACTCTTGATAGTCATTTAATAAGGAACAAAAAGATATTATTACTACATATAAGTGAATGATGGGGTGACTAAATTTACCCAAATACCCTTGGTAGTTACTCCAACCTTCACTTATTATACCATAAAATTATCGAAACACCCTTGGTAGTCATTTAGTAAGGAACAAAAAGATATTTATAAAAAAATACTACCATTTATAATTCAATTACAAGAGTCTAAATAAAAATATTATTGAAATAGTACATAAATTACGAAAGTACCCTTGCTAGTCACCCTAAAAAGGAACTAAAAGATATTTATCAAAAAAACTACAATGTATAATTCAATTACAAAGGTCTAAATAAAAATATTATTAAAATAATACATGAGGACAAAACCAATAAATATAAGAAAAAAATAATATGCATGTGCAACCATTTTATTGTACTATAAAAATGAGGACTAAACTAATAAATATAAGGAAAAAACAAATGCATGTATAATCATTTTATTTACTACTATATATAAGTGAAGGTTGGGGTGACTAAAATTATCGAAATACCCTTGGTAGTCACTCCGACCTTCACTAACATATAACAGTAAAAAAAATATAATAATAATAATAAATAAATAAATAAAATAGAAATAGAAATAATAGTAGTAATAATAATTAAAAAAAAATGAAAAAAAAAAGAATAAGACGAATTAGTAGTAAAAATAATATAATAATATTTATATAAATAGAATAGAATAGAAATAGAAACAATAGTAGTAATACTAATAGTAAAAAAAAAATTGAAGAAAGAGAATAAGACAAATTAGTAACACCAAGGACTTTCACTTATACTATAGAAAAAGGATTTACCAAATTTATATATAGCTTTAGAAGTAAAAGTATCTAATACCTCCTGAACTATGACTAAATTTGTTACGATCACTCCAACTTTACGAAAATTCTATTATTCTTCTTGAACTAAATTTTAGCATATTTTTATAACCTTTTAGTTGACGTGGCACTTTGACGTTGACCTCATTTTTATGTAATAAAGGTATCACGTCAGCATAAAAGGGTGACAAAAATACACTAAAATTGAGTTCGAAAGTAATAGGATCCCTGTGAAGTTGGAGTGTGTCGTAACAACTTTGACCGTAATTCAAGAGGTACTGAATGCTTATCTCAAAAGTGACCAATATACGTTATTTCTACACATTTTAACACACTTTTGGATAACTCTAATAACATGCTTATTATATTTACATGACGTAGCTATAATTGTCATATTAACAAGAAAAATTATATTCAGGTGAAAGAAATCGATTATATTAGGCAGATATTTATATCAAATGAATAATAATTGTATCAAGACATATTGTATCAGCTGAAATAAAAGAACTATATCAACTTATATTATATGCGTATGTATTTTGTATTTGTTATAAAATTCAAAATATAACTATGGTTAGTAATTTTTTAAAACTATAGCTATGTATCAGAATTTACAATAGTTGAGTGTACAGTATGGAAGCCACTTAATTTTGACTTAAAAACTATGGACTAGCCTTTAAATATTACTAGTATTATTTTTCTTATATTTAATTCATTTACACATGTTTTGTCAGATTTAGTCACAAGCTCCATAGCTTTATATATCAACCTATTTCCATTCTTATAAACCAAAGTTTTATTTTTATTTTTATGAACATCTTTATCACTTTCTTTCTATGGAAAATAATTATCATAGAACATTAGTTCTTCTGACTCTATTCTTATTTTTATCTCATTTATTCATAGTTTCTCAAGGAATAAAATTCCAATATTCAAGAAGATTAATGGTTTATTCCAATTCAATTTCTACAAATATTGGCAAAGTAAATGAAGCAATTTTAGAACATGAGAAAAAAGAATTGGAAAATATTTTAAGGGAAAAGCCAAAAAGTTCTCCAAATCCAATTCAAAATAAAGTACATCATTGATATCAAAAAAAAAAGAAAAATTGTTCTTGATTTTTTTCATTTTCATTCTTTTAACAATTCAGGATACAATGAAGAAAGAGAATTTAACATTTTTGTTCTCTGTCAAAAAAAATATTTTGTTGTAGTTACTTTTGTTTTATATAGTGTTCATGTATATTTTTTTTTCTATTGTGACGGCCATGATGGAGGGTGCATTAAGAGAAGGACTGACAAACGTCTAACTTAGCTAGCTGAGGAACATGTATGTCTGTTTTTGGATGAGCTCCATGATGACGTAATCCAATTAACAAATTTCATAAGATCTGAAGCGGACAATACGTATCATGGACTTGAACGGTAACTTCTTCCGTATAATCACAAGTTGATATTCTTGTATGAGTGCTCTATTCATCTATTCTTATTAGTTTTCAGAAAATTGAAATTTGTGGATCAATTGATTAGTGTAGGAAACTAGGAATGACTAGATTGATTTTATTTTTATTATTGTATAACATTAATGTATATGCAAGTGTATATTTTAGAGTTATTGAGTTCCTTCTATTATTTTCTTGTTTTTCTAAATTGTGATGAAGTGAAAAGATATATTGTTAGTATTTTTACCCTATAGGAGGAGGTCCTATGGTACAATTTGGAGAAAAAAGTAAAATTTTGTTATACAAAACATATAATATAAGTAATATATTCTTATGTTTAATCAGAAATTTCAGATTCGAGTTTTGTTAATGGAGAAGCTCCTGATAAGGAGCATTTCTCCATTTTGAATCTTTGCGGAGCGAATCTAAATTAATTCAATCAATAAAGTCAATAAGTCCTCGACATGAAATGTTGCCTATTTAATTTAGCGCAAACAACATAAATTTCAATAGTTTGGAGCTTAGTTATAGAAAATCTCAATATTTTGCATAATTATGAAAAATTTCGATTTTGAGTCTGTTGAGATACATAATTAGCTCCCGATACATTCAACGAAGAGATTTTTTTCCTTGTAAAGATACATAATTAGCTACCCGATATATTTTTTCGATTTTGGGCCTATTGAGATACATAATTAGCTCTACGATACATCCACTCAAGATATCTATGTGAGATGCAATTAACTCCAACTAGTATAATATCCATGCAATGCGCGAATTGTATATCATAACTTAAGACCCGTTTGAATTGACTTATTTTAAGTGCTTTTAAGTTTCAAAATAATTTTTAAGCACTTTTCATGTGAACTCGTAATCGATCCTCTAGATCTATCTGAGATGCAATTAACTCCAATAAGACCATCAAAGAGTGGGAGTTAAATTGATGAGATTTCTCCACCCCATTAATGAGTTCCACACAACTCAATGCATTAAAGCTTTCGCTATGTGCAGGGTCCAAAGAAGGATCCCACAATAAGGATGTATTGTACGCAGTCTTAACTTGCATTTCTACCAGAGGCTATTTTCAAGGCTTAAACCCGTGATCTCCTGATCACATGACAACAACTTTATCCGTTACTCCGAGGCTCTGGTGAATGATTATATAAAAAAGGAAAACCAACAGAGCAAAGCTCTCGTGAATGATTATATTTAAAAAATGAAAACCAATAGAGCAAAAGAAGAAAAAAACAAGAAAGGAATAAAAAGAGCATGCACATGAGCATGAGACATTCAAAAATAACATTGAGGATGAACATGTCATCTCATTCAAATTCTCAATTACTGCTTTCTAACATAAAAGTATGCCATTGCACAAAATATCTTATAATTAGTAAAATATTAGATATTTATGAAGAATTACTGTATAATTTATTTGTTTAAATTTAATAACTTTAATTGAAATATATGCTTTGTGTGTCATATTATATATTTATTGATGGCATCTAACCAGTTGTATTCGTACTCCAAAATCTTAAAATTTATCTATCAAATACCTCCACTTGAGTCCGAGCATCATAACATGTCAAACAATAAAGGATGAACGTTAGTATGTCAGCATGATAATGGAGCTAAGATTTTTATTCCAGAGGTAAAATTTTACACCCAAATACTCGGTGTCGAAAAAAGACACTCGATGCAAATAAGTATTTACCATGTCGCACATACGCTATCATTGCTCATACACAATCAAGATTTGAAATTTATAGGTTCTGACGATCCTTTCCATGTCACTAGGTTCAAAGTTTATTATATATACATATTTAGCGGATTTCTCAACACAAAATTTAAGCCAAAACTATTGAGTTTTACCAAACCCGTACCATATGATCTCCATCAACACCCCCACCCCCACTCCCACCCCCACCCCCACCCCACAAAATCAATCCCAACTCCATTTTTCTCTTCCAAGAATCAGGTGATGGAAAGTTGTCATATTTAGTGAATTTCTCAACACATACATAGGAAGTTTGTCATTTGGAGACCAGCTAGAAAGCGTCATTTTACGATATTGCCTAACACTGACGGTGCAACACCGTGTGTAGAACGCTTGGGTGTCGCTCATAGACAACCACATTATGTCGCAAATTCTTCCCGTGCAGGGCGAGCATCTTGAGGACTACAAAGTGCTGAGGAATTCTGCAATGAAAATTACCATCTGAGAATCATAGGCAGGTCCTTCCAACTCAAAGTGGCCAATACCTTCAATAAGATGAGTCTCGACACGTCCTGCTGCAGATCTAAGCTTGTTATTCAGCTGTTTAACGGTAGTGAATCCGTCTTGTGTCCCCATGATGAAGAGCTTTGGTTTAGGCGACTTCAATATGTTTTTGTGATGTCGCCCAAAGAGGACCGATGCCAATAAACCAAAAGGGTAACCAATACTTACATATCCCACAATCTGTTCAACCTGATCTACTGCTGAGCCTGCTATTGGTGCACCTGTTAAAAAATGTATATCGATAATCAGAACATTGATCGAAAATGGTTACACCAACGTACTCTGTAATCAGGTGAATATAGCATAAGAAGAGTTAAAACTCAAAATTCAAACGTGTGGGATTACCCTCCCGACCCCACTTGTGGGATTACATTGGATATGTAGTTGTTGTTAGTCATATGGAGTCCATCGTTATAACAAATGGTAATACAGCAAAAGACTGTGAGACAAAAGTAAACAAATGGTCACACACTCCTAATAAACCAAAACCGTTTCCCTAATTAGGCAAAATATTGGAGAATATGATAGAGGGATGTGATTTTATTGCTTACCAAAGCAATGCAGCGAGTACTCAGATGAGTCACACAGTCCATTGAGAAGGTGTACAAATTAACGACAAAGGGATATACATTTCAGAGAACTCATAAATAGAGCTGAATGAATTATCATTTTAAACGCTCACCTGAAAAAATGATCTTACTCACTCCTGCATTCTTGTTTTCCGTTGGTTAAAAAGACAACTTCAATCTCATACAGTGTGTTCTTACGTTGTCACTTCCTTCTAACATGATTAAATGTGTACTACTTTAGCACCTCCTCAATTTTCTTGGAAAAGCAAGAGAAAGAGTGAAACATCGAACACCTATGCCATCAAAAGTAGCAGCAAACGAAAATAGTAACTATGGAACTTGAGTAGCAGCAATTCATGTTTGTATAAAGCTGAACGTTAAAGACACCAAGTAACTACAACATGGAGCTCTCAACCTTCTTGAGCAATAACGTGGATGAATTCCCTTGGAATTAGGAATGTCTTGAAGATGTGGTAAATACATGGCAAAATGACCTTGTGGACCACTGTACTGTGTCGGTTTTTTAAGTTAGACACTTCTACTTACATGTTTGTCATTTAGACCCCTGAATTCACTAAAAAACAACATTTTAAACACTTTTTGGGTGAGTGTAACACACTCTCCCACGTCAGCTGCCACGTGTGCCACATCATTTTTATATATAAAAAATATTACATATTAAAATAAATAAATAAATAAAAAGAACAGAAAGAAACCCCCCCCCCCCCCTTCCTCTCTCTTACCTCATTTCTTTCCATTTGTTGTTCATCTTTCTCCATTCCCTTTCCCCATTTCTTTCTTTTTGCTGTTTTTCTTTCTTCATTTCTTCTTTTCTTTTTCTTACAAAAGAACTTTTTTCATGGTCACTCTCAATACACACCATCACACACACTCACAATGAGCTTCCAACAATCATTTTCCACAGATTTTACACCCACACAATAAAAACGCATACACACATAGAGATCTATGGCTTCCTGATATAGAGTAAACAATACAAACACACCCAGCTACCGAGAAAAACACACACACCACACACTCTTCACTGATATCATGCACACACACAAATCTGAGAAAGATTGAGCAAGAGAGAGAGCTGAACAACGAGAGAGAGAATGAAGTAGAGGGGGCGTGAGAGCTGAGGAAACGACCAAACGAACAGTCATTTGATAACAAAAATGCAAATGGGACAAATTCTCAAACCAACTGGACAACTCAAATGAAATGGATTATGTTGGCGGCTCACTCGTAGCTCACCGGTGATGGTATTTCGCGGGTGATTTCGATCGCTGGTGACGGGTTTTCCTACGATGGCAAGTTCTGAGTCGTTTTTCGGTGGATATGGTCGATTCCTGTGAAGAGCTTGGTCACCGATTTTAATGGGTTATCTTCGCACCTCGTCGGAATTCGATCACGCTCTCTCCGCTTCTCTCGATCTCTCCCGTTCTTGCCCTTTCCTTCATCGTTTTCTTACTCTCAATTTCTCCCTTGATCTCTCTCTCCGTGTGTGTGTGTCTTTTTCAGTAAGGGTGCGTTTGTGTGTATAAGTTGCGGAACAAAGCAAGATGGCGAGTGTATCGTATATTGATGATGACGGGTGGAGAATTGTTGTTGTGTAGTTGCTAATCCATAAATAAAAGAGGTTTTGTGTGGGTGTGTTGAGTGAATATGCTGTGTGATTGTGTTTCGGTGTATGAGAATTGGTGGAGGTGGGGGGCGTTAAGGGTGGTGGTGGACAGGGGGTGGGGGAGAGGGGGTCGATGGGGGAGGGGGATGGCTGGACGGGGGAGAGGGTTGGGGAAGGGTTTTTTTCTTTTTTCTAAATTTATTATTTTTTAATTTTTAAAAATATGTTTAAATTAAAAAAATTGAAAAACAGTTGCGTGGCCTTTTTAATTTTTTTTTAATTATTTTAATATAAAATTGACTAAAAATTGATCCTCACTCGCACCTTAGGCGAGTGCCTTCACGCACTTCATCCTACTCAGCAATTGCAATGCCACGTAGGCTCGGTCAACGGTCGAAGGATGCAAAATATTGCTTTTTAATGGGTTTAGGGGTCCAGCTGACAAATATGTAAGTAGAAGTGTCCAACTTACAAAACCGACATAGTACAAGGATCCATTGAACCATTTTGTCTAAATACATTGGTTGAAGTTCTTTGAAAGAGGTTTTAATTGCGGTTCTTATAGATCTAATTCATTGAAATTCCATCCAATAAAACAGAAAAATTATAAATCTCCAACATAATAGATAGAAATGCCGCAAATAAGGCCATTGCGACACCCATCAAAGGAGTAGTCCCCCACCCAGGAGCTACTTTACCATACTTCGAATTCAATGGTTTTAACAAATCTCCTACTACAGTTCGTCTTGGACAAGATTTAGAAATTGTTCTCAACAGTTTGTGTAGCCATAAATCCTATTGTATTCATTGAGATCTGTTGACTTTGTATACCATTCCGTTGTAAATAAACGATCCTATCATAGATCCATTGGGGTCTTCAAATTATATATATATGACAAGAATGGAAACAGCAACCCTAGAAGACCGCTAGAAGACACCCAGGACTGTAGCATGTCGTGAAAGCAGCACACTGGACGGGCGTGCTTGGAGTTTGCCTAAGCTAAACCTGAATCTTGCTGAACAAGTCGAAGTTTTCAGCCACTACAACAACGACAACAACAACACACCCAGTGTATTCCCACCTAATGGGGTCTGGGAAGGGTAGAGTGTACGCAGTCCATACCACTACCTCAGGTGAAGTAGAGAGGCTGTTTCCGATAGACCCCCGGCTTAGAATCAATCATCATATAACAAACACAATACATAAATGCAGTATAGACTTGTACAGTATGCAAAATATACTAACAACGCTAGCCACAAGATAGTACTCAAACTACACATCTGAAACCATAAACAACACTCAAAACCTACTACCAAGAAACTTCAGACACACACAAAACACCCGACACCCTCCCACCCCCTAACCCTCTACCCTAATCCGCATCCTCCATACCTTCCTATCAAGGGTCATGTCCTCCGTAAGCTGTAACTGCTCCATATCATGTCTAATCACCTCCCTCCAATATTTCTTCGGCCTACCTCTCCCCCGCCTAAAATCATCCATAGCCAGTGTCTCACACCTCCGCACTGGCGCATCAGCGCCACTATACGGTGTAAATACAGACCCTTGACTGTAGCTACGGTGTGGAGGGGACCAGAGTCATAAAATTTAGGCAGTTAACTGGTTACTGACTTTCAGTGGCATTCTTTTCTTCAACTCCCATTTATCCATGTAAATATAAGACATTAATATTTGAGTACTTACCAATTTAGCGCTATTAAATTTGTTTAGATTCTCAAGCTAACCACACCTACTCAAACCCTTAATATCTTGATTAGCTCCATTATTTATTGATGTCATGGGCTGCTTCGCCACCATTGCATTAATTAGAGGTATTTTATTTCGGAACTTTCCTACCAAAAAACTGTTTCACACGCATATGAAACTATATCAGGAAGGTGCGATCTCTAAATTTCAAAATGTTACCTTCAGGTCTCTTCAGTTGAATGGTGGATTAGCAACAAGCGACATACATATTGAAAATGAAGATAGGACTCCTTTCATAGACAAAAAGACACGAACAAATGAAAGGCTACAATATCTTTAATCTTCGGGCAAAGGATGCAAATTTGTCTCCACTACTGAAACCATGAAGCAGTTTCCTATCAAATATGGCTCAAGAACCAGCATATCTATACATCCAACCTACAAAAATCAACTCGCATATAACCGGGAACTTTCTTAAAAAAATAAAAAACTACTTGCATATCCTTGTAAACCAACAAATTCAACGCATCTAGTTCTTCATATGAAACTACAGTAAACAAGAGGATTTAACTAACATTTAAAGCTACGAGAATAATATCATTATTCTCATTAGGAAATGCAACTAACAAAGAAGTGAACCAACCTTTTGCAATCTTTATTTGGAACAATAGAGAAATCACAATGAAATATTTGGAAATTCCTTCTGTACTGCAGAATACACTATCTGAATCAACATCAAACATCTAATAAAACAGGTCTAATTTAGAAGCAAGCCCCATAATTCATAAGAACCAAAGACCATCTATATACACCGACAATACAAAAATATTTACATCATTAGTCAATGTTTCTTGGACTCTTCAAAATGGCTACGGTGTGGTCGAACCTCCAAAAGTAGTGCATTTTTGGAGGCTGACATGGGCACGACAACATTTCGGGAGTGTGTGAGCAACATAGCTGTCAAGGCAATTTAACCAGTAATAGCAGGTTATAACTCTATTTTAAGAATACCATATCAGGCTTGATACACAGAGTTAGATATTATTATAGGTCAACTTAACCTAATAGTGTTATCAGTGTACATAACATAAACTCATTGAGAAAAATAAAAAATTTAGAAATGCATGAGTTCTCTTTGCTTCCTTCTTCTCCTACTGCGTCTTCCACTTCCTTTTCCTAAAACGACATATGGGTTCGGTGGCAAAGTTTGGAATACATAATCTTCAAATCCTGGTTCCGCCTCTAAAGGATACAATATCTTTAATCTTAGAGCCACTAGGAAAAGGATAAAAATTTACCTTCCCTACTGAAACCATGCGGCAGTTTCCTATCAAATGCAACTCAAGAACTACCTTATATGATAGGAATCAACTTATATATCATTGTAATCCAACAGACTCAACGCGTCAAGCTGTTTATATGCTACTACACTAAACTAGAAGTTTTAGCTATCAATTAAAGAAACAAGAAAACAGACAGTAATTCTCTTAAAATTAAATGAACTGACACAGTGCACTCTTTATTTGGAAAGACACAAAGAAGACACAGAAAATTTGGAGAATCCTTCTAAACTGTGACAAGACTATATATCAGGGCCATTGAATCAAACATATTCATCAAACAGGCTTAATTTAGAGACAACACTATAATTCCAAATAACCAGAAAAACATCCATAGACGCTAAAAATACAAAAAAGTGTCAGACTATAAGTGTAATTTAACCATTAAATGAGCTGACCCAATGCAGTACTTAATTGGAATAACACTGAAAATTTGGAGAATCCTTGTAAACTTAACAACATACCCAGTAAATCTCACAAAGCTGGATCTGGGGAAGTAGAATGTAAGTCTCAGACCACCTTACACCTACCTCAAACGTAGAGAGGTTGTTTCCTAGAAACCCTCAGTTCAAGGAAAAGTAGTCCAAAGCAGTCCAGAAGGAGACGTCATAGACATACAAGAAATAGCAGATAGTGACAAAAATAGCAAATAATAACAGGATAGTAATTACAATAACATAATATGAGAATAACTACTAATAGAAATCGACGAACCAGATCGAGGGGAATAATACTACAGCTATTAGTATGGACAGACAACAAGATAACACACTGCTACCTACTAAGACAACAAGATAACACACTTCTACCCCAAACTGGGGTCCCCAATCCATGTCCTCCACAACTTTATATACATATATAGGCCATTGAATCAACATCAAATAGGCCTAATTCGGAGACAATCCCATAATACTTAAAAGACAAAAAACAAATATCAAACAACAAAAGTGAAAGAAAAGAAATACTAACGGCAGAAGAACCCACCAATAAAATCTTGTTGACAGACAGATTTTCACAAGCCCATATACAAACGTCCACTGCATCCTTAATTTCCTTAAACCCATTAATCGAATGCTTCCAATTTGATCTCCCCATAACTCTCATATCAAAGCTTACAACTTTATACCCTTTTCTTGCAAACCCACTGACCTACTATCCTAATTCTCGATCTCCACACACTCCTATCAAGGGTCATATCCTCGGTGAACTGAAGTTGCACCATGTCGTAACTAATCACCCCTCGACGGCCAAACTCTCACACCTCATTACCAGAAAAACAAGAAAATCACTCTAAATTGATGAGTACTATATCAGGGCCATTACGTCAACATCAAACAGGCTTAATTTAGGAAACCCCCAAAAAAGTGCAAGAAAAGAAAAACAACCTGCAGAAGAACCCACAAAGTAATCTTGTTGACAGAAAGATATTCACAAGTCCATTTACAAACAGCAACCACATCCTTAACTTCTTTAAAACCAGCAATAGAAGGCTTCCCAGTTGATCTCCCCACACCTCACATATCAAAGGCCAAAGCTTTATACCCTTTTCTTGATATCCCATTTGCTATTCTCCTCTCAATAGACATTGACAACCACCTAACCTTGAATATGGATGGACCAACAACAACAGGAGTAATACTGCAACTACTTGTACCGATGGATAACAACACATTGCAACCTACTAACCTTCTAACCCAATCCGTGTCCTCCACATCCTTCTAGCAAGGGTCATATCCTTGGTGAGCTGAAGTAGTGTCATGACTTGCCTAATCACCTCACCCCAGTACATCTTAGGCCTATCTATACATCTCCTCAAGCCTTTGACGGCCAACCTCTCACAGCTCATTACCAGAAAAACAAGAAAATTCTTCTAAACTATGGAATGTTATATCAGGGCCATTAAATCAACATCAAACATACACATCAAACAGGCTTAATTTAGAAACAACCCCATATTACTAAAAACCAGAAATCAACGCCAAAAGTGCGAGAAAAGAAATATTACATGCAGAAGAACCCACCAACAGAATCTTGTTAACAGCTAAATTTTCACAAGCCCATTTACGAGCAGCAACAACATCCTTAACTTCTTTAAACCTAGTAATAAAAGGCTTCCCAGTTGATGTTCCAACACCTCGCATATCAAAGGTCAAAGCTTTATACCTTTTTCTAGAAACCCCACTTGCTATTCCTCTCAGTAGGCTTTGACAGCCACCTAACAGTGAATATGGATGAAACAAAACCACAACAGGAGTAATACTACAACAACTAGTATCGACAGATAACAAGACAACACACTTCAACCTACTAACCTTCTACCCCAATCCGTGTCCTCCACACCCTCCCAGCATGGGTCATATCCTCGGTGAGCTGAAGCTGTGTCATGTCATGCCTAATCACCTTACTCCCGTACTTCTTAGGCTTACCTCTACCTTTCCTCAAGCGCTTGACGGCCAACCTCTCACACCTCATCCCTAGAAAAAAAAAAAATCCTTCTAAACTATGGAATACAATATTAGGGCCATCAAATCAACATCAAACAGTATACATCAAACAGGCTTAATTTAGAAAAAAAGAAACACCAAAAGTGCTAGAACAAGAATTACTACCTGCAGAAGAACCCACCAACAGAAAGATTTTCAAAAGCCCATTTACAAACAGCAACAACATCCTTAACTTCCTTAAACCCAGTAATAGAAGGCTTGCCAGTTGATCTCCCCCACACCTCTCATATGAAAGGTCAAAACTTTAATACCCTTTTCTTGAAACCCCACTTGCTACTCCTTTCAATAGACTCTGACAGCTACCTACTATTGAACAGGAGTAATACTACAACTACTAATATGAACAGATAACAAGACAACACACTGCAACCTGCTAACCTCCTACCTTAATCTGTGTCCTCCACAACCTCCTATGTATATCAAGGCCGTTGAATCAACATCAAACAAGACTAATTTAGAGACAATTCAATAATACTAAAAACCCAAAAAACACCAATAGTGCAAGAAAAGAAATACTACCTGCAGAAGAACCCACCAACAGAATCTTGTTAACAGCCAAATTTTGACAAGCCCATTTACAAACAGCAACAACATCCTCAACTTCCTTAAACCCAGTAATAGAAGGCTTCCCAGATGATCTCCCAACACCTCTCATATCAAAGGTCAAAGCTTTATACCCTTTTCTTGAAACCCCACTTGCTATTCCTTTCAATAAACTTTGACAACCACCTAGTATTGAATATGGATGAACCAAAACCACAACCCATGACCCATTTTTGGTTATTTCTCCACCTTCTTGATATGGATTTGGTTTGAAGATTTTGGTATGGAGTTTGACCCCATCACTGGTTTCTACTGTACAAGAATCTATAGCAGGAGTTGTGGACATCCTTGATTACTTGGGGAGAATCTTTGGACAGGTATGGGCTGCTTAGTTTTGTTGGTTGGGGTGCATGGTAGTGGGGTGAGGGGTGGGGTGAGGGTGAGGGGTGTGAATTGAAAAAGTAATTGATAATCTCCATATCAAATTACACTTAAAAAGAAAAATCTATATCTATATATATATATATTTCTTTTCTTTTCTTTCTATATTATAGAAGAGTTGGTTTGGTCATGGATGAAAATGACATAACAAATTTATCTAGGGATAACTTGATCATTATAATAAATTATAAGCTCAATTCAATTATTTTTTGTGCTTTGACTTTAAAACTTTATCAAAAGTTTAAATAAAAGTCTATTATTTTTTCTTTAATTACAAGCAATATCATTGAAGAAATTTACCATAATGTCATCACACATATTTCCACACATATGGGCCCTATGTCTTCCATTTATTTTTCAATCTTATTTATCTTTTTTATTTTTATGTATAAAAATTATTTCAAATATATTTAAGTAAATTGATTAGTAGGATGATAATTTATTGTAAAAAATAATTATAATTGATGCAATTAATTAAATTTTATTATTTATTTAATTTCATATCAAACATATAATTTACTTTCTTTCTTATTTGTTATTACATTTTCATCTAATTTAAATTTTTTCCTAATACATTCAATCGTAATTTTACTATATCGTCTCTAATTAATTATTATGATCATCTAAGTATCATGTCACTTAAATTAGAGTAGAAAAAGTTTTACACAATAATTAAAAATTTAAATTATTTAAAAAAATATTATTTTTCTTTTCTTTACTATTTTTTATATATATATATATATATATATATATATATATATATATATATATATATAAAATCTTTTCTTTTCTTTTCTATATATTAGAAATGATGGTTTTGACATGTTAGCTTATGGGTATTAAAACAAAGTTTTAGGATACTAAGGTCTATAAAATACTTTGCAAGATTAGTTTGTTTAGGAAAATTGTATTTTGTGTTTTAATGTTTGGACCTTATCAACAACTATAAGAAAAGTCCTTCCATTTTGAATTAATTATAACTCATGCCATTCTAATAAATTACCACTTTGCCATTGATGCTACTCCTATTGAATATGATGGAGCTCACATATAATTAATTATTATAAATTATTTATATATTAAAAATTAATAATATTTAATTAAAAAATCAAATAAATATTTATGACATAACTGCTTCAATCGTAATTGTACTATATTACCCCTAACTAATTATTATATCACACCTAATTAATTATTATAAGTTATTTATATATTACAAAATTAATAATATTTAATTAAAAAATAAAATAGATATTTATGACATGTCTGCTTCAACCGTAATTGTACCATATCACTCCTAATTAATTATTATACTGCTCTTAATTAATTATTATAAGTTATTTATAAATTCAAAAATTAATACTTTAAGTAAAAAATAAAATAGACATTTATGACATGTCTGCTTCAACAGTAATTTTACTATATCACCCGTAATTAATTATTATGGTCATTTAAGCATTGTGCCACATAAGTTGAAATAGAAAAAAATAATTTAACATGTTATATATTTCAAAATAATTACATGAAAAATACTAAAAATCACAATAATTAACAACTTAAAAGATTTAAAAGATATAAAATATTTGGTCGACTCTTGAAATTTTATTACTGTCACTGAAAATGGAATAGAAAAAAAGTATTATAAATCACAATAATTAAAAACTTAAATTATTTTTAAAATATAATTGATTATCAATGACACAAAAATTTGGACAAGAAGAGTAATGTATTCAATGGGCAAAAGAGTAAAACTTTCATGGCATTTCTTAAAAAAAAAAAAAAATTGCTACATATACTCAAAGGGCAAAAGAGTAAAAACACATAAGAGATAAATGTTGAAAAATCAAGAAGCACTAAATGTTACAAATGTATTATTAACATTTGTAACATTCAACACATTTCTAAATGTTTCCAAATTCTTCTTGAATCAACACATATACATAATAAAATAATAAATAATAATAATTACATTTTACCATATCACCCTTAATTAATTATTATGGTCATTTAAGCATTGTTCCACATAACTTGAAATAGAAAAAATATTATAAATTACAATGACAAAAAATTTAAATTATTTAAAAAATATAATTGGCTATCGTTGACACAAAACTCTGGACAAAGAGAGCAGCATATATTATTCAAAAAAAATTATATAAAAAGTATTATAAATTACAATAGTTAAAAATTTAAAATATCTAAAAATAATTTAATATGTTATATATTTCAAAAAAATTACATGAAAAATACTAGAAATCACAATAATTAAAACTTAAAAGATTTAAAAGATATAAAATATTTGGTCGACTCTTGAAATTATATTAGTGTCACTGAAGTTGGAATAGAAGAAAAGTATTATAAATCACAATAATTAAAAATTTAAATTATTTTTAAAATATAATTGACTATCAATGCCACAAAATTTGGGCGAGAAAAAAATACATATTATTTGAAAATTACATAAAATTATAAATTACAATAGTTAACAAATTAAATTATCTAAATACCTATTAAAAGTATGATTGATTATCTAAATTCTATTTGTGTCATATAAATTGAGATAAAAATTAATATATTGAACCCGTGCTAGATCTCGAATGAATCTTAAAATGTATATGCAATTCTTTAAAATAAAAAAAAACTTTTATTTAAATATATTAAAATCGAAAAGGTAAATTTTAATGCAGCACGTTAAACAATGTATAAGAACTAATGTTAACATAAATAATACCAGCATTTACTAATAGAAGCATTACTAATACAAATATTACTAATATATTTTATTCAAAAAGAAAATTTATACACTATAACAAACATCTCCTACGTTTCAATAAAAGGAGTATATACAAAAGAAAAGTTTGATAAAAAATTTACAGAAATATATTTTATAAGTATATTTTATCGTACCAATTAAAACATTCTACTGCTCAAACTTCCTACTCCAACATAAATTCTAAAACTTAAAAATTGCAATCCACATGTTTTATTGTTGGACCCGTGCTGACACAGGCCCTGCACTTCTAGTATTATATAGAAGAGCTGGTTTCGACCAACTCTTCATGGATTTACCTTTTTACCCCCATTATTTACTATATTACACCCTAACTTTTCCGTGATTTATTATATTATTCTTAATTAATTATTACAAGTCATTTATATATTAGAATTGATAATATTTTTTATTATATTACCTCTAATTAATTATTATAAGTCATTTATAGAAAATTAATAATATTTAATTTAAAAAATAGATATTTCTAACGTTTGTTTCAGCTGCTTTAACCGTGATTTTACTATATCATCCCTAATTAATTATTATAAGTAATTTATGTATTAAAAAATTAATAATATTTTATTCAAAAACTAAATTACTATATTACCGCCTATCATTTACTATATTACACCTAATTGCTCCGTGATTTACTGTATTATTCATAATTAATTATTATAAGTCATTTATGTATTAAAATTAATAATAATTTTTTATTGTATTATCCTTAATTAATTATTATCAATCATTTATATATTAAAATTAATAATATTTAATTAAAAAAAGATATTTATGAAGTTTGTTTCAGCTGTTTTAACCGTGATTTTACTATATCATCCCTAATTAATCATTATAAGTCATTTATGTATTAAAAAAAAAATAATATTTAATTAAAAAATATATGACATGTCTGCCTGCACTGGCTTCGACCATTGCTTCGTCATTTACTATATTATCCCTATTTGCTTTGTGATTTACTATATTACCCCTAATTAATTATTATAAGTCATTTATATATTAGAATTAATAATTTTTTTTAATTATATTACCCTTAATTAATTATTATAAGTCATTTATATATTAGAATTAATATATTTAATTTAAAACTAGAAATTTATGACATTTGTTTTAGCTGTTTTAATCATGATTTTACTATATCATCCCTAATTAATTATTATAAGTCATTTATGTATTAAAAAATTAATAATATTTAATTAGAAATAGATGACATGTCTGCCTATATTACTCCTAATTGCTCCGTAATTTACTATATTACCCCTAATTAATTATTAAAAATTATTTATATATTAGAATTAATGATATTTTCACTATATTACCCCTAATTAATTATTATAAGTCATTTGGTTTCAACCACTGCTTCATCATTTACTATATTACCCTTAATTTCTTCAAGATTTATATATTACCCCTAATTAATTATTATAATTCATTGATATATTAGAGTTAATATTATTTTTTATTATATTACCCCTAATTAATTATTATAAGTCATTTATATATTAGAATTAACAATATTTAATTAAAAAATAGATATTTATGACGTTTGTTTCAACTGCTTTAACCATGATTAATTATTATAAGTAATTTATATATTAAAAAATTAATAATATTTAATTAAAAATAGATGACATGTCTGCCTATATTACCCCTAATTACTCTATGATTTACTATATTAACCCTAATTAATTATTATAAGTCATTTATATATTAAAATTAATAATATTTTTTTACTATATTACCCCTAATTAATTATTATAAGTCATTTATATATTATAATTAATAATATTGGATTTAAAAAATAGATATTTATGACGGTTGTTTCAAATTCTTTAACCGTGATTTTACTATATCATCCCTAATTAATTATTATAAGTTATTTATGTATTAAAAATTAATATTATTTAATTAAAAAAATAGATGAAATGTCTGCCTATATTACCCCTAATTGCTCCGTGATTTACTATATTACCCCTAATTAATTATTATAAGTCATTTGTGCATTAGAATTAATAATATTTTTTTTACTATATTACCCCTAATTAATTATTATAAGTCATTTATATATCAGAATTAATAATATTTAATCAAATCAATGTACAGTTATATTTGTATCTCATCAATATCAAATTTTAGTGCTAAAAAATATTTATAGTGTTGGGTCCGTGCTGACACAGGTCATGCACCTCTAGTATATATATAAGAGCAAAACTAAGACAAGCCACGTGGCAGCATAATAGAAAACCATGCGACAAATTTTAGGAGAAGGTCATAAATATTATAATAAAAATTTTGAACTAAAATATAAGATATTTATATTTAAAAATATTATTTTTTTTAAATTAGCATTAGCTTGAAATTAGGAACATAAGCTTATCCCTTTCAGATATAATTTAAAATATATTCAAATATTACATAAAAGGTAATAATAATAATTTCTCTCTCTCTCTCTGTATATATATATAAAATCTATAATCTATAATATATTAAAAGTATGAAGATCCTTAGAAAAGTGAGTTGAACTTTTTGTCCTTCGTTAAAAGACCCTTCTTTAGACAAAACTATCTTTTTATTATTTTCTTTAATTATTATTTAATTATTTTTATTATATTAACTAGACTCCTAAAATATATGGAATGAGAATCAATTAATATTTTTCGTAATCAATTAGAAAAATACTCCTAAAATAGAACTCTATTAAGGAAATACTTCTACAAATATTGAGATGCACGTTAAATCAATTACCTTATTGAAAAAAATATTATTGATGCTCATCTAACTTAATTCGGTTGCATGTCGAGATTGGTGTATGCTTAATATTTTAACCCTCAACTTCTTCACTGTTGTTGTCAACACAATAGAATTCAATGCGTGTGTGTATATATGTCTTCTTTGTTTTCATTCAAGTTATTCTTTAGGGTCAAAATTTTCGCTTACACAAGAATTATTTTCATCAAAACTGAAGCTTTGTGATCACTATTGTATTATTTTGTTGTAGTTTACAGGTCGTAGATGAAGTTACAGTTGGTAGATGAATATCGGTCAGCTTTGAAGATTTTTTTTAGGTAAAAGTTAGGTTTAATTGTATTATTTTCATATCTGTGTTTTAAAATTTTTTTGGGTGTGAAGGTTAAGTTTAATTGTATTATTTTCATATCTCTATTATCGTATTATTTTGTTATAGTTTACAGATGGTAGATGAGTGTCAGACGGCTTTGAGAAAATTTTTGTGTAATTATATTGTTTTGATGTCTCTATCATCGTATTATTTGTTGCAGTTTACAGGTGGTAGATGGATGTCGATCGACTTTGACAATTTCTTATGGTAAGGGTTAGGTTTAATAAAATAAATTCTTCAAAAGATGTTGAATTTAATTATTGTATATATCTTTGTTATTTAGATAAATATTCTATTTATGTACGTTTGAACTCAATAAAGTAAGGTACACGCG